>NW_028261383.1:146279372-146615622 GCF_051295495.1 Thamnophis sirtalis | reverse complement strand
AATGTTTCTGCACATGCGCAGAAGCAAAAAATAAGATGGTGATGCCATAGGGGCTGCTGATAGAACTGGTTTGGGCATGTGTCCGGCCAACTCACTATCTACTAGTGCTAGTCCGAACTGGTAGGAACTCACCTCTGGTGGTAGTACTATATATTTACCTCAGGAACACACAGCAAAGGGTACAACTTAATAAACATGGGAAAGGAGAAATGTGAGAAATTAAATTGAGTGGACAAAACTGATTTTACAGGAATAGGATCACAATGAGGGCTTGGGCTAATGAACTGAGCAATCAAACTTGCTAAGATGAAGGAGAATCTCATCTTCATCCCTTTGGAATTTGAGTCTTATGGCTGAAGCAAGCTTCATAAAATTGAAATGGATAGCTGAGGAAGAAGGATCTGCATACCTACCCAAAGTGTTTTTTACTGAACTAAGCTGCACTTCACAGTATCTCCTGAGAAATATATTTTTCAAAGGGTTACTTGCTTCTTCAACCATATGCTTTTCCCATGTTGACATCAGCATTAAATGTTCTGATAAAGTTGTCCTTAGCAACTGTTTAATATGCATCCTGTAAACAGTGGTGGGAGTTAAAAAAATACTACCGGTTCTGTGGGTGTGGCTTGGTGGACATGGCTTGGTGGGCATGGCAGGGGAAGGATACTGTAAAATTTCCATTCCCATTCCACTATAAAGGAAGATTACTGCAAAATCCCCATTCCCTCCTTATCAGCTGGGACTATTCTCGGGATGGGTGCAGGGCCAGTCAGAGATGGTATTTACTGGTTCTCCGAACTACTCAAAATTTCCGCTACCAGTTCTCCAGAATTGGTCAGAACCTACTGAACACTACCTCTGTCCTGTAAACAAATTAATTAAAATGTTATTTAGAGTTGGATGGATGAGAAATTTATTAACTTGGTTTAAAAAAAAATTAACCAAAAGCCAGGTTTTTTATAACTAGAACAGAAAGAATATATGAGTAAGAAAATGAATATGGGGGAGGGGGGGATAGAACTGAGAGATTTCTCCATCTCTTGTAGAAAGGCCTTGAATTAACTAAATAAGTTAAGCTCTGTATCTTCAGTCAGGCTTGTGATATTAATAGAAAACTGTCATATCTCATTTCTGACAGATTCTTTGCCTTTAATGGGTACAGGTACACTATGGTCCTCTATTCAGCAGGAATTAGGACTATATGAATCAGGTAAAACCCAGTATTAATCATCAGTTTGAATTTCTGCTTCAGTTTGAAGAGTCCATTAATTCAACTCAATTTAATATAAATGCTCATGTGTGCATATGCACAAAATGTTGCAGAATCACTAAATCAATTTGAAGCACCTAATATACTGAAAAGAGTGATTCCAAGAAGCTTTGTACAATCCTATTGGAAACAGATGCACCTTCTGTATTTGACTGGTAAAAGGGGATGAAATATATTTATGGATAGGAGTTCCATTTCCCTGAGAAGCACGTGGCTTGCCTGGTATGCTCTCTTCTAATTTTTCCACATACAACAAAGACATGATGATGTGTGATAGTCTTGGAGACAGTGAATGGCTTCAGATTGCCCAACCTTCCAGTCTTAGTCCAAAACCTTAGCCATTATGCTTTTGTTGCTGCAAGATCCTTCAAGTCAATTCTGACTCCTGATAACTAGTTACATTAGCCTCTACATTTTTTTACAGTATTTTCAAAAGTGATTAGACTTTCCCTTCTTCCTAGGGCTGAGAACAAGTGGCTTCTCCAATTGAATTTTATCTAATTTTATCTTCTGATTTGGAACCTAAAGCAGGACCAGAAATGGATCTTCCAGTTCCTAATTTAGTGCCTTAATCTTGTCTCAAGCTGGCTCTCATCATTATACTGAAGTGGCCTGAAATCACGTTGGATTGTTTTTAATGAAGAAAGAATAATAATGGAAAGAATAGAAATGAATGGAATGTGAATGGACAGATATGTCTATGCCTAAATATTTCTCCTTGGATATTAAGGAATAATAGAATTAAGCAGAAGCTAAATCTTCTACAGTTCTGCTTCTCCTTTTCTGTTAGTCTATTCTTTTAGTTTCCTCTAATTTTTGTTCCACTTATCAGTTAAAAAATTAAATGCTAGACAGTATCACTCCTGAGACAGAAATATTATGACTTCAGATAATGTTTATTCTGCCATGCTAACTCTACAACATTGCAAATATTTCACACACATACAGAAACAAACAAACATAGAGATAGATACCATGTTTCCCCGGAAATAAGACAGGGTCTTATTTTCTTTTGACCCCCAAAATAAGCACCTGGCCTTATTTTCAGGGAGGTCTTATTATTTTTAAGGTACAGGAGATGGAAAGAGTGGTCACCTCATGGTTGCAATATTTTCGGGGAGGTCTTATTTTCAGGGGAGGGCTTATTTTAGTGCATGAGCTCAAAAGCCTGACTGGGCTTATTATCCGTGGAGGTCTTATTTTGGGGAGAACGGGATAGATAGATAGATAGATAGATAGATAGATAGATAGATAGATAGATAGATAGATAGATAGATAGATAGATAGATAGATAGATAGATAGATGATAGATAGATGATAGATAGATAGATAGATAGATAGATAGATAGATAGATAGATAGATAGATAGATAGATCACCTTTTAATTCCCAGCAACACCAAGCAAGAAGGGCAATGATAATGCTAAGAATAATAATTTAGTAATATTTGGGAGGAGGCATAAATTGTATGTTGTTAGCAAAAATGATTGCTCTCCTTAAGATAAAAGAGAGGAGCCTGCTATGAAACACTATAGTATCTAGAGACTTTCCCATTGAAAACTCTTGAAAAGTACCAGCTTTCTTTTAAAAACAGTTGAAATATCATCAAAAAGAGAAACAGGTTTGGAGGGAAGAAAGGCAAAACTTCTTTCCTCTCTCTGCCAGTTTGTAAAGAAGAATGTTTACTTGGCAACAAAAGACAAAGTTATCATCAGTAACATTAACTGTGTTTGCATATTGCCCTAAATCAGCGGTGGCCAACCATTCTTCCTCAGAAATTCTGGGTGTTGAGTTGCTCATCTCTGCCCTAAACCATAAACCATGTTTTACCAACTTCAGTGACTCAGTTCAGCAAACGCACAAAAGTAAAACTAAACAAACCATATTGTTAAATGCATTTGTGGTTAAGTGAGCTCGTGATGAGAAAGAAAAGAGGCTAGGTTTACCAGAATATATATTTCTATATCTAAGGATACAGGGCAGGGAATGTTGAAGAAAATAGACTAATGAAGCTGTGAAACCAGCTTCTCGCTCCATGGCTGCCTGTTTCTGCAGCATTGTACTTCTTTTAGGCAGTTTCTACTACCTTTGCTGACTCACATGCCAGCTCTCTCAAATCCCAATGCAATGAAGTCTGGCCTCTTAAAAAGTGTCCTTCTCAGGAAGAGCTGAGCTTGTCAGGTAGCTATGCTAATCCCCCTGTCATCCAGTAATAGGAAGCAAAATATACCATTTTCTAAAGGTTATCCAAGAAGAGATCACGTTCTGTCAATCTGCTCTGACTGGTTTGGCTCTGCATCAAAGCCCTTGAGGAAAGGGTCTTTTGCAGGAAGAAACATCAACCCTCCTGTCATCTCCAAAAACCAGAGAGCAGAGTAATTCAGAGTAACTCAGAGTAACCTATAATAGTCACTCAAGGAAGTGGAACAGAGTATTCTTATTTTAAACTGTTTTGATTATTTTATTTTCTTTCTTTTTAATTTAAGAACATGCCATCTTTGATGCTGGTTCAACACCAATCAATCAGAATAGAGCTGGAAGGGGCCTTGGAGGTCTTCTAGTCCAACCCCTTGCTCAAGCAGCAGACCCTATACCATATCAGACAAGGGATTGTCCCGTCTCTTCTTAAAAACCTCCAGTGATGAAGCACACAACTTCTGACAGCAAGTTGTTCCACTGGTTATTTGTCCTCACTGTTAGGAAGTTCTCCTTAATTTCAGGTTGCTTCTGTTTGATTAGTTTCCATCCATTGTTTCTTGTTCTGCTGTCTGGTGCTTTGGAAAATAAGTTGACCCATTCATCTTTTGTGGTAACCTTCAAAATACTGGAATATTGCTATCATGTCCCCTTTAGTCCTTCTTTTCTCTAAATTATCCATGCCTAAATCCTACAAGCGTTATTTGTGTTTTAGTCTCCAGGCCTTTAATAATTTTAGTTGCTCTTCTTTGTAGTTTTTCCAAAGCCTCAATTTTTATTTTTTTTTGTAATGTGGTGATCAAAACTGGCTGCAGTATTCCAGGTGTGGCCTTACTAAGGTTTTATAGTATTTATACTAATACTTCATGTGATTTTGATTCTATGCCTCTGTTTATACAACTAAGGATTGTATTTAGCAGCTTTTTAGGCTGCTGCCGCACACTACTGGCTTGCATTTAAATGATTGTCCACTAGGAATCCAAGGTCCCTCTCACAGTTACTGTTTTTGAATCAGGTTTTGCCTAACCTGTACTTTGTATCTTTCATTTTTCCTGCCTAAGAATAGAACCTTGCTTTTCTCCATATTAAATTTCATTTTGTTGGATAGGGCCCATTGTTCACGTTTGTCAGGATCCTTTTAGATCCTGAGCTTATCTTCTGTGGTGTTGGCTATTCTTGCCAGCTTAGATACTTTGCTGGACAATTTGAAGGCTGAGATTTACTATCCTCTCCCTATTCCTGGTAAGATTGCCTTAAACGTTAAGGTAAAAATAAAGGTTTCCCTGTCCAGTCACATGGGACTCCAGAGCGTTGTGCTCATCTCTATTTCTTGGCTGAGGGAGCCAGCATTGTCCAAAGACATTGTCCATGTTCATGGGTCCAGGATGGCTCTATGCCAAAGGTGCACAGAACACTGTTACCTTCCCATCACAGTGATACCTATTTATCTACACACAATTGCATGTTTTCAAACTGCTAGATGCACAGGAGCTGAGGTAAGTAATGGAAGCTCACTCCAGCACATGGTACTTAGGCCTCAAACCTGGGCTGTCAGCTTTCTGACAAGCTAAGCATCTTTAACCATTGAGCCATTGCATTCCCTGCCTCAAAAACGTATAGTGGAATTGCAGTGACGTGCGGTGAGGTTTATGGCTGGTGAGGCAGTCTTCTCCCCCGACACCCCACTGCCTAAAGTGCTTTCTTTCTTTTGCCTGCCTGAGTTCTGACAGCGGGCAAAAGAAAGTGAACTGGTGGGCTGGTGCTTTCTTTCTTTTGCCCAGAGGCAGCAGTCCACCTGAGCTGCCCACCTCTGGGCAAAAGAAAGAAAGCGAGAGCCTGCCAGCTCGCTTTCTTTTGCCCGCCTCTATGTCTGCCGTGGAAATAGAGGCGGGCAAAAGAAAGTGAGCTGGCGGGCTGGCGCTTTCTTTCTTTTGCCCAGAGGTGGCAGCCTGCCTGAGCTGCCCGCCTCTGGGCAAAAGAAAGAAAGAAAGTGCCAGCCTGCCAGCTCGCCTGAACTGCCCATCTCTGGGCAAAAGAAAGCGGCAAAAGACCCGCCTCTGCTGGCGGGCTGCCGTGGACACAGAGAAAGAAAGCTGGCAGGCTGCCCTTCCTGCCTCTCTGACTCCTACCCCCTTCCCTCTCTTCACTCTCAAACAAACTCCCTCTCAAATTGACACACACACACACACACACACACACACACACACATACACACACACAAATTACTTACAATTTCTTACAAATTACATTAATTTTGAATTCCCCCCTCCCTCCGACCCACATACCTTTTCCAGCTGTTTCACAGAGGATTTCAACTGCTCTTGCCTGCCATCACGAAAATGTAAAAGTGTAAAAGGAAAAAGGCAAGAGCTGCTGAGATCAGGCTGGGCTAGCTGCTGCCAGAGTCCCCAATGGATGACTCTGCTTAACTGTTTAAAGAAGCCTCTAAAAATGGCCTCTACAGGATGAGGCAAGAGAACCACGTGCCTCATCTACATAAGGAATTTTTTGGCTTTTAACCCTTGCTTAACTCTGCTCGAGTGATCATAAAGTCAGACTAAATGAGGCACGTGGTTCTCCTGCCTCCTCCTGTAGAGGGCACTTTTTTAGAGGCTTTTAAACAGTTAAGCACTAAGTAGAGTCATCCACTGTGACTCTGGCAGCAACTAGCTCAACCTTTTTCCTTTTACATTTTTTTTCTTTTCATGATGAAAGTGCTGAGGCTCTGCCTCCCCTGCCTCCCCTGACTGCACGTCACTGGGGAATTGCTCCAAAACTGTATTTTGGTGAAACTTATGAAGATCCAGCTGAAATTCCACAAGGTTAACTATTCCAGAAAGAGTCCAACACTGAATATTTTGATCTCCTAGTACAGAGAAGTTGATTGTTTCCAATTGCAGCTTAGGTGCATTTTTGTGGGAGAAACTGAATTTAAAGTTGCTCATTTGGTCTCAAATTTAATCACACCATGCTCTCTTTGAATCTTCAATCTCTAATTCAAATTAAAACAGGGATGTTTATGCAGGCCTGTCTTTCCCAACCAATTGAGAGGACAGCAGTGGGGCATAGATTTCCACTGAGTTCCACAAATCTTTTTGACACATCACAGAGCTTTGTCCTCTATGCAGAAATGTCGGAAAGTATGCCTGACAGTGCTCATCAAAAGCCAAATCCTCCTCCCCTTTTTCTGCATACCCCTTTTCTGCATGGAAAATCAATAAAGTGCACTTTGTTGTGGAGTTTGTCAGTGCTTAAGGACATTTTACTTAAAGCTTTCCAAGTCTTTTCTTATTTTTCACAGTTCCAAAAAATCCTAATTCACAACCAAGCTTTGTCTACACAAAAAAAAAAAAAAAAAAAACCCACAACAACCCACAAAGTCGATTTGGATTGTCTTTCTTTCAGAACCAAATAGCCATCTCTTAGGTTTTACATATTCGGAACACATATATAAACAAGTCAATGCACAGCCTGATAGCAACATTTCAATTCTCAATACTTTTGAAGGGAATAATGTGCATTTAGCTTGCATAGCATAAGATCCAGGTTGGGTATGAAATATTTATGCACTCAGCCTAACAATGTCTCATGGTTTAGAGGCACCCAAATTGATTTTTCTTTTAATTAGACTACATTTTGGCTCTGCAGAGGGTCATTACATTTGTCAGAAGCAGAAGGATCCTAGATGGATAGAAAGTATTAGATCAGCCTCATTTGTCAGCTCAAGGAGAGCTGAGGGGCCAAGTATTGGCTTTAGTTATAACATGTCTAGATATCAATATCAGCTCTATATTCTCCCTCAAAGTGGCAGATTCACACTACAAATTTCTGGCACTCAGTAAGTTCCAATGTCTACCCTCTTCCCCCACAGTCACATGACTGAATTTTGGGCCTTCAGCAACCAGTCTATGTTTATTGCCTATGGTTGCATGACTGTGATTTACAGCATTTTTACCAAAAACAGGCATTTATTTCCAGTTTTCAACAAAACCCATCTCATAGCAAACCATGAGCTTGCTTAATGACTGCCACCTTCAGTTAATGACCACCGTTTTTGCTTAATGGCAAAAAGGTGGCAAAATTGTGTCTGGTCATGTGGTGACCCACTTTATGCCTGTCACAACTTGCAACTATAATTGCTGGGCTCAATTGTCAATACCACTTTATAATGCCTTGGTGAGGCCACACTTGGAAAACTGCATTCAGTTTTGATCGCCACAATGCAAAAAAGATGTGGAGACTCTAGAAAGAGTGCAGAGAAGAGCAACAAAGATGATTAGGGGCCTGGAGGTTAAAATATATGAAGAACAATTGCAGGAACTGGGTATGTCTAGTTTAATGAAAAGAAGGACTAGGGGAGACATGATCGCAGTCTTCCAACATCTCAGGGGCTGCCACAAAGAAGAGGGAGTCAAACTATTCTCCAAAGCACCTGAGGGCAGGACAAGAAGCAATGGGTTAGTTTAAAAAAATGTACCAGAAGAAATTGTCACAAAAACATATTTGCCAAGTGGAGGTAGAGTTGATATCTATGGAGATTCTCAGTCATCCAGGTCATGGTTGTTCCAACAATGCTTTTTAAAAAGGCCACTGGATTTCCTTTGTTTTTGCTTGAAGATGTTTTGCTTCTCATCCAAGAAGTTTCTTCATGAATTGAAGAAAACAATAGGTAGGGGTTGTTTCCAGTTTGGAGAAAAATAAATTGAGTGGGCTTGTCATAGTATTAAAGAGGAGGACCCTACATTGGAGGGGGGGGGGGCGAGGCAGGGTGGGGAGAGACAACATCCCTAATTTAGCACCAATTATTGGCTGACTAACCAGGAATTCAATCCAGGCTTTTAAGATGTGAGCATTCAGAGCACTCCTGTGGATGGATGATTTTATTAGCTTGAACTGAAGGAAGTGCTCACACATCCTAGGAGAAGTGGGGTGGAAACTATTTGGAATGAGAATATTGCTTGATCCATTTTTTTAAAGTGCGATGGCCTAATTTGCCCTTCTTGAACTAATATTTGGATTGGAACATCTCTGCTCTGAAGTGTGCACTTCTTCAAGTTTCCTGATGCCATTCTCAGTCTAAGAAAACCTGTAATAGTTTCTGCATTGACAAAATTGCTTTTAAAGTGTGTATGGCAGTATGGATGATCATATACAATGGTTGTGTGGAAAACTAAGCAATGCAACTGTATTAAGGAGTTTACAGATGCAGACATTGGACAGAACCAATTTACAGGCATATGGTGTGTATTGAACACCTAAGTACAGGTTAGAAAGTGATCTTCTTGTTGTCTCCACTCCCAAAATGTTTTGAAATAAAGGGGCTTAGATCAGGATACCAATTACAAAAAGATGTTTGTTTCATTCATTCATTCATTCATTCATTCATTCATTCATTCATTCATTCATTCATTCATGTTGTGCTTTCAGTTGTTTTGCATTATAGGGATTTAAAATGCTTCTGAAAGTACTTTACCTTCCATTAACCCAAGATATTCGAATCTCTGTGGGTTTTACAATAAGAGGTTTCAAGCAGTTTTGTTTTAGTTTGCTTTTTAATGTAATTGCATTGAACCATGTATTACTTTTAAATGTAAATCATTTTAATTCATGGTAAATTATTTTTAATGAGTGTTATCTCACTTTTGGGACTTTTCGCAGGTGAAAAACAGGACAGCATTTTATAATTAAATGGGTAAACGACATTTAGATTTTTCAAACAGGAGAAAAGCATTCCTGAGCTTTAGGCTATGTCCCATGTAATATTCTCAATCACAAAATTTACATCTTTCCCACAACCATATGAAATAAGTGAGCTTAATGGAGGATGACTTTTTCAAATGTGGAAACATCACAAGGAATCCCTTTTCTAACTGGCTTTCTTTTAAATTCAATTAGAAACAACTCATTTTTCTGTCACTTACCAGCATCTCCCACCATTGCTGCTACCCCCTCCTCACTTCTCCCATATTCTGCTCCTGGCTTTGATGTCCAAAGTGCTAATTGCCAAAAACAGCATTCTCATACATTTTACATTGGGAGCGATTTGGCAAATCCCACTGGGATGCAAATGTATTCATGAATTCGTGCAAGGGCACATACCTGAGAAGCCAGTCTATGGATTATTTTGAACTATTCAACCAAGCTTTAAAAACAACAACAACAATGCTGAGAAGCAGGCTTCGCTCTAATGTAAAGAAGTTGAATTGGAAAAGGAAAGTACAGAGATTGCAATAATTCTGTGTGGAAACAAACTTAGAATTAACAAGGCAGTTCAGAATTTATTCATAGTGGACATTCCGCCTCTTCGACCCCAGAAAAGACTAAACATGCCATAAAATAAGTTAAGTAAGTAAGTATAAAATTCTCTTCTTACCCTTATCGATGTTTTATGTCTTCCTCAATCTCAGGTCCTTTACCATACCTAGGAATTTGAGGGTTCTGCACAATATCTTCCAAACAGAGCTTTCTTCTGGATGGAGAGCTTTGATGTTGAAGTCACTCTTACAATTTATGACTCACCACCCCGAGTGTTCCTACCTTTGGCCTTTACTTTCCTCATCCTCTCTAGACCTCATTCAGGCTTTAGCACTTCTACGGTTTCACATAGTTCTTCTTCCTGAGGTTGCTGACACTTGGCACTATATCTATCACCACTGCTCTCTTGTGGCCCACTCTTGGGGTCAGTACTTGCCTGTCCATCTGGATCTGGACATCCCACAGGTTCTTAGCCCTATTATTCTTCATGACCTTCTGTGGGATCTTCCATCTGATTTGGGAAGGTCTAGTAATCCATATACTATGCAAATGTTCCTGTATACAATGGGTTTGACGTCCTGGGCAGCTGAATACATGGAGTTGAGAATGAGGGTTATTTATACCTTATCTTGGGCCTTGTCCTTGAGCTTCCTGTTCCTGTGTAAGAAATGTATTCTATTGGTTGTAGTCAGATTCCCATGGGGCCATGTCTGAATCAAGTTTGGTTGAAGCCTGGACTCTCTGAGATGATATAATGAGAAGGCTTGTGTCCTGAAAGGATGTTGAGAAATTCCTATTGTGTCTTAATGGCTTTCTTGGTCTGGATCTTAAGTGAAGACTGATTCTGCCATTGTTCAAAATATCCTGCCTTGAATGGACTACCAAATCTGCATTTCTAAAAGCTGGCCTCAGCTTAGTATCTGCTTGGGGGCGGGGAACTGTGGCTCTCTTTAAGATTTTTATTTCTCTTTTAGGGGAAATATAATATCTGCCTTCTTAATATTTCTCAAAATGTTTCATTTTTCTAGGAGAGGGGTGGTTGCTAACTTTCTACAGTCATAAGCGTGAAAAAAGTCACATTTTTCAGTGTCGTTGTGAATGGTCACTAAACAAAAGGCTGTGAGTTAAGGACTGCCTGTATTGATAGCCTTTAATATTTTGCCATTCAGAGAAATCCATAAGGAAAAATGATAGCTGACACCGAGAAACAAAAATGGAGAGAATCCGAAGGCGATTCTGCACAGTTAGAAAAAGAAGAAAAATAACAGGCATTAAGAAACATTTAGCTACCTAAGGGGAACATTGTGCTGTAGCCTAATACAAAGACAAATGTTCACCTACCTCCTTTTATTAGTTCTCTTCTCCTACCATCAAGCTATCAATTCCTCACTGGTCATGTTCCAGACTACAAATCTCAGCACTGACTAGAAAACAGGAATTAATTACCTTGCAGGACAGATCACATGGTGGTCCAAGTTGCAGACTAAAAGTCCATTCTCACATATGCATGATATATTAAAAAACAAACAAACAAAGCCATACTAAAAATAACTATTATGGTGTGGTTCTTTTATGAGTTGGAAGATTTTAACAGATCCACATACTCCTCTCTTTTTCTATGAAAGAGCTGTGCTTGACTGCTATGGGCAGAAGTAGGTGCCCCCTTAAAGCAGCGGTGAAATCCTCTGAAGTCTGCTACCGGTTTGGTGAGTCTGCTACCAAGAGTGCACTTGGCACGCATGTACACCTGAGGCATGCCTGTGTAGTGCTAAAAAAAGAACATTTTGAAGCCTTCTGAGTCTGCAAAGGTAAGTAGAACAGCAGGGGGGGGGAATCCGCTATACCACATGATTTTGATTAGCTAGAAAGCAAGAAATCCAATGATTCTAGCTAATATAAATTGTGCGTCACAGCTGATCGTAGTATTTTTTACTACTGGTTCGAGCAAAGCGGTCTGAACCGGTGGCATTTCACCCCTGCCTTAAAGGATCAATTCCCAAGTAGCCAGCTGAGAGATACAATTAAAAATGCACAAGGAGCACTCATTCAGGCTTTTTTTATGGACAGCGGTGTGGCACTTACTTTGATGACACATAAAGATTTGTTTGATCTGCTATACTTCACACACCTTATCTGCCCTCAAATCAATATCAACTCCTAGTGACCAAGCACATAGATTTTTCTCCGTGATGATCTGTCCTGGTCTTTCAAATTTTCCAACTAAGTATTCATTGCCATTGTCACTGAGTCCATCCACCTTGCTGCTAGCCATCCTCTTCTCTGTATCCTCCCATCATTCCCAGCACTGCAGCTTTTTCCAGTGATAAACTCATGAAAACCTATAAAAATAAACCCGTTGAAAAACTATAGCTAAAGGTGCATGGTAAAAAAAAAGATTTAGAAACTAGAGCTATATAAAGATGAGGTTTAGAAAATAAGCAGCCAATTTCAATGTTGTTGGAAAAGAAAGTGTTATATTCAATTTTCTATTGTTATGCAAGAAATATTCCTCTGCCATGAAAAGACACAAAACTTCACTTTGCCTATTGTCTGTTCCATTTCCCCCAAAGGAGCCTATCATGTAGTTGATGAAGCATAACAAATTTTATAGCCCTTGTGGTTGCCATTACATGCTGTCAGCTTAAGAGGAAAACCACAGCTTTAACTCTGTTACAGTTAAATACAACTTCAGCCTGTTTCACTCACAGGCAATTGGGATGGGAAGAAAATGTCAGAATTCAATTTTGCTTGTATACGCTGGCCTACAGCCCCTATAAACCTATCGATCCTTACTGCACAAGATGTAGAGATGGTTAGCAATTCAAATTCTACACTTCTTGCCCCTTTCCTTGTCTCAAAAAATCTCCTTGCATATTCAGTTTTGTAACTGGCTGACCAACCACACTCAACGTGTAGTCCTCAATGGAACTGCATCTTCATGGAGGGAAGTATGCAGTGGAGTACCCCAAGGCTCTGTTTTAGGCCCAGTACTCTTCAACATCTCCATCAATTATTTAGATAAGGGAATAAATGGGAAACTCATCATATTTGCAGATGACATCAAGCTGGCAGGAATAGCCAACACTCCAGAAGATAGGCTAAAGATACAGACGGATCTTGACAAACTTGAACATTGGGCACTATCTAACAAAATGAAATTCAATGGTGAAAAGAGTAAGGTTCTACATTTAGGCAACAAAAATGAAATGCACAGGTACAGTATATGGGGTACCTTGCTCAGTAGTAGTAACTGTGAAAGGGATCTTGGTGTCCTAGTGGTTAAATATGAGGCAGCAGTGTGCAGCAGCTGCCAAAAAGGCCAACACAGTTCTAGGCTGCATAAACAGAGGGATAGAATCAAGATCACGTGAAGTGTTAATACCACTTTATAATGCCTTGGTAAGGCCACACTTGGAATACTGCATTCAGTTTTGGTCACCATGATATAGAAAAGATGTGGAGGCTCTAGAAAGAGTGCAGAGAAGAGCAATAAAGATGATTAGGGGACTGGAGACTAAAATATATGAAGAACGGTTGCAGGAACTGGGTATGTCTAGTTTAATAGAAAGAAGGACTAGGGGAGACATGATAGCAGTGTTCCAATATCTCAGGGGTTGCCACAAAGAAGAGGGAGTCAAACTATTTTTCCAAGGCACCTGAGGGTAGAACAAGAAGCAATGGGTGGAAACTAATCAAGGAGAGAAGCAACTTAGAACTGAGGAGAAATTTCCTGACAGTTAGAACAATTAATTGGGCAGGTAGAACAGCTTGCCTCCAGAAGTTGTGAATGCCCCAACACTGGAAGTCTTTAAGATGATGGATAGCCATTTGTTTGAAACGGTATAGGGTTTCCTGCCCAGGCAGGGGGTTTGACTAGAAGACCTCCAAGGTGCCTTCCAACTCTGCTATTGTATTGTATTCTTATGCCTCTTCCAAGGACTTGAATTTTCAGGATTGAGTCACTTCCCGTTACTCAAGTTGAGTCACTGAATGAAAAACTGTTGGTGACCTTCTACCGCTGCACCATAGAGAGTATTTTAACTTACTGCACATGTGTATGGTTTGCCAATTGCACAGTGGTAGATAGGGCAGCGCTCCAGAGGGTTAATGTCATTGCCCAGAGGATCATTGATTTGATTGATTTTGATTTTATTTTATTGCATTTATATGCCGCCCTATTCCCGGAGGGACTCAGGGCGGCTAACAAATCAAAGGGAGGGAATACAGACAAGGGGAAAACAACAAACAAGCAACTACAAAAAGAATTTAAAACAATCAACAGCCACACAGTTCGAGCGGGGACGGGAACTCGTCAACCCCAGGCCTTTTGGAACAGCCAGGTTTTAAGGGCTTTGTGGAAGGCCTGAAGGGTGGTGATGGTCCGAATCTCCACGGGGAGCTCGTTCCAGAGGGCCGGAGCAGCCACAGCCACAGAGAAGGCCCTCCTCCAGGTGGTAGCCAATTGGCATTGGCCGGTAGATGGGATTCTGAGGAGGCCTACTCTGTGGGATCTAATAGGTCTATTGGAGGTAATTGGCAGCAGGCGGTCTCTCAAGTACCCAGGTCCAATACTATGAAGGGCTTTATAAGTGACGACTAGCACCTTGAAGCGTATCCGGAGACCAATGAGCAGCCAGTGCAGCTCGCGGAGGATAGGTGTAACGTGGGTGTACCGGGTTGCATCCACAATCGCTCGCGCAACTGCATTCTGGACAAGCTGAAGTCTCCGAATGCTCTTCAGGGGCTGCCCCATGTAGAAAGGGTAAGATCATTGCTTACCTTTTCCCTTCTTTGGGAAAGAAAGTGACAGCCCACCAGCTTGTTTTCTTTTGCCCGCCTCTATGTCCGCCGCAGACATAGAGGCAGGCAAAAGAAAGCGAGCTGGTGGGCTGTCGCTTTCTTTCTTTTGCCCAGAGGCGGGCAGCTCAGGTGGGCTGCCGCCTCTGGACAAAAGAAAGAAAGTGCCCACCCGCCAGCTCACTTTCTGTTCATATTTGATGGTGTTCATTGCCAATTCCTAAAAAGGGAATTTTTATTTCCATTCCTACAACTCCACTAAAAAGTGGAGAAAATGGATGCTCCATGATTTGCCTAATGGACTCTTTCTAGACTTAGACTAACTTTATTATCCCTTTAAAAATAGACTAATCGGCATAGATTAAAATGAAATTTCATTGGATACAGCTCTCAAAGGGTCAACACTTCCAATATATACTACATAAACATGACAAAACAAATACAAAATTATGCATATAGCCACATATATGTCAAAGAGAAACCACACAGTCTAGTTCGGATGTACATGGCAAGAAAAATTAATCTTGTGAGTTCATACTCTAGTTAAGTATGATAATTCCTCATAAAAATCTATGAAATATGTCATGTTCTGAGCATGCGCTAAAATAAAGAGTTTAAGCGGGAAGCGCTCGACACCCAATTGGCTGATCGTTTGACAGTATAAAAAGGGAGCTGTCCAAACGAGCAGCACGCATTCCTGTCTAAGAGCCAGTTCTGAAAGTTAGCCTGTATTTGTTAGGGAATAAAATTTGTTAGCCTTATTCCCGTCTCCGCCTCAGTTCTTCTGGCTACCCACGGTCCTTTGGTACACACCAAAATACCCTATCTATCCTGGACTCACTAATCCAGCGATAGTAAACCCCAATCTTTGTGGCTTGGCATCCGGCAAGGAAGGGGGGAGAGGAGAACCGGACTATGTGAGCGGCAAGCCAGTATGCAAATGTGTGCACAGCTCAATTTGCCTGAGCGGTGGGACAGCACACACACACAGGCACGTGCAACTCAACGTGTGCAAGTTGAGCTGTGGGCATGTGTGTATGCACAATGGCGCAATGCTTGTTCAACTTGAGCTGCATGCATGCACCAGAGGTGGGTTCCTACCGGTACAGTATGGTGCGGTTCAGCTGAATAGGTAGTAATTCTGGTGGATACATGACCATACCAGTTCTATCCTCCTCTTGATTTCTGTTCTGCACATGCACAGAACAATCTTCGTTGAAAAAATGTATTTTTCCCTTTTTAATGTTGTGCACTTTTGCAGACCGTTTTAAGTGCAAATGCCCTGCCCACCCCCACCCCACCCCCATTCACTCGTCACCTCCTGGGTGGCTTCTCTGCCTAAGCTGCCATGTGGTACCTGACCTGCATCCCAACTGAGCTGCCTCCTACTCCAGCCTACAGGTAAGTCTCGGTAGCCCCCCCCCCCCCGAGCTTGCTGTGCCCCCGCTCCCACTGTCCCCACTGGGTTCATAACCTTCCCTTCCCCCGCCCCTTCCAGGTTCCCCACGAGCTTCATTTTGGCTCCCAGCAGGCTTCAGGCAGGCCTGCTAGGCCCGAAATAGGGCATGGGTGTGTGTGTGGAGCCTCATACCCTTTTTTGCTCCCAGCAGGCTTCAGGCAAGTCTCTTAAGGCCAAAATAGGGCATATTGGGGCATGGGTGTCCCCACACCTATTTTGGTTCCCAAAAGGCTTCAGGCAGGCCCGCTAGGCCCAAAATAGAGGGGAGGGGAGGGGCTAGCAAGCCTCCATGCAGCCCTGTGGGAGCAAAAACAGGGGAGGTGCTTCAAGAGAGAGTGAAAGAAAGAAATCCTCACCATTTGAGGATCCCCAAGTGCATGGAGCAGAGTGGTCTGGGGACAGCATCAAATGCTCTGGGGACAAGAACTCTATCTTTAGTTTAGTTTGGACTTTCCTCTAAAGCTAGAGCAAAACCTGTCTCTGTCTGAAGAGGAAAAAAACCTGTCTGAAGATGCTCAGAGAAGGCATTTCCCTTTTACCATAGAGACCTAAAACATAGGTACTCATTTCCATCAGAGACAATGTGTGAGCTCTGCAAAAATGGTCTGCCATGGACAAGGTAGCAGTATTGTACAGTTAAAAAATTGTACTTCCAAAATGGTGTCGATGCATAAGAAATCCCGCACTAGGAAATTCGGGGGTGGGAAGACTGAATAATATGAAAGATTTTTTTTTAAAAAAAAAATTGTGGTAACTGTTTAGAGGTTCCAAATTGCTGTGAATAAGTATCGATATGGGTAATAGAATGTGTGCATGACCTTGGGGGATGAAGGGAAGAGATGTTGTCTAATTAACAGACAAGAGAGGCAGGAGCCCTCAGTGGTTTAATGGTCAGAGAAAGACATTTAGGAAGGATCTGCCCTAAGATCAAGCAGTTAAAAGTGGAGGAGAGACATTTGCACTTTTGGACTTGCAAGATTCTGTTAATGTTGCCTTACAATAATGCATCCTGTCTGGTTTACTTGGGAGGGATGACAATATGTAATGTATCCAAATGAGTGGTAAAATTCATTTTTTTTACTACTGGTTCTATGGATGTGGCTTGGTGGGCATGGCAGGGGAAAGATACTGCAAAATCTCCTTTCTCTACCCACTTCTGGGGGAAGGATATTCCATTTCCACCCCACTCTGGGGTCAACGAGAGGTGATATTTACCGATTCTCGGAACTACTCAAAATTTCCGCTACCGGCTCTCCAGAACCGGTCAGAACTTGCTGAATTTCACATCTGATCCAAATCAATTACAAGTAGCCCTTATTTAACTACTGCCTCTGTTTGCAATTGTAATTATGGTTGGTAATCAAAAACTTTAAAATCAGTCCTCACATTGCTATTTCCCAGGTCTGTAAAGCAAAGGAAAAGCTGCAGTAAGATCATAAGCACAATCATAGTTTCACTTAAGGACTTCTTTACCTAACAATCAGGCTGCCTGTCCCACTTGTGGCTGCTAAAGGAGGACTGCTTGCAATTAGTCCCCCTCTTTGACAGAGAAAACGTTGAATAGGCACAATTATTTTTAAAACTATTTGAAGCATTTGTTTTCAAACCCTGCTTTACTGTAATATTCTCCCTTTCCAGGACTGCCTAAAGCACAGGTGTCAAACTTGCAGTAGTTTGTAGTTTGTAGTTTTATTAGAATTTGTAGGCCGCCCTTTTCCCTGAGGGGACTCAGGGCGGCTCACATAAAACTGGGAAGGGGGGGGGGGGGAAGGGGCCGTCATGTGATGTATTGTGATGTTTTTCCCTTCACAGAGCTGGGGTGGGTATGGCCTATGCCCAGTGGTGGGATTCAAATAATTAAACCACCGGTTCTCTGCCCTAATGACCAGCTGGGTAGGCATGACTCGGTGGTCATGTGAGCATGGCCAACTCAACATCACTCAGGTTGATGGACGCTTCGCCTTAGCTGTTAGAATGTAACAAGGGTTAACCGGAGAGGCAGTTTCTGTAAGCAGGGCAATAAAGATTAGGCTAAAAGCAACAGCAGAATGTTTCCTTCCTGCCTTCCTTACAGGATTAGCCCTGTAAAGTGTAAAAAAACAAAATAAGATTTATTCCAACAACTGGGTCTCCGAACTGCTTAGAAAGTTAACAACCAATTCTCCTGAATAGGTGTGAACTGGCTGATTCCCACAACTGTCTACGCCTGACGCATCTGGCCTGAAGGTCGCCAGTTTGACACTCCTGGCCTAAAGCAAATTGTTTCATCTTGATGTATAGCAGAGACAGTCCTGATTTTCTTCTGAGAAATATGTGGGGCCTGGATGTATTACATTAGCCCAATTTCCCTTTCCTACCAGAGTGGTATTGAAGCAGATGAAATTATCTGCATTAGCAAACCATTACAGCCTGACCTATAATAGAGTATATATTCTTCGGCAGGAGTAGGCGTTCACCTTATTATTCAATCAAGTTTATTTTTAAACAGAGGGAAACTATTTTGTGAATTGGTATTTGCAGTCTGTTAACATTTGCATGTAATTGACAGGCAAATGTGAGGCTGTCGAAAGCAAAATAATCATTTAGTCAAGCTGTATCCTTAAAACGCTTCCCTGCCACTGGGATTTAATGTGAATAGCAAAGCTTTGAATATGCTGCCTGACATGTCCCTTTCAGGGACTTGTTCAGCAGCACTGTAGATAAAACACAGCAAAGTTGAAGCATTATTTTGTTATTGCCCCCCCCCTCCCCATGGATGGTGCCACATTACCTATGCAAAATATTCTTGGTAAAGGAGTAGGAAAGCTTGGCAGAGAAACTGGGTCCAGCTAACACGAGAAAAAAAAAAGGTTTTCTTTCTCTGGGCTCTTGATTTACATAATATGGGTGTCAGGCCTGCAGCCATATTTCTTTTGTATCTTTGGTTTGCCACACTTTCCATTATTCTACTATGCTGTTTCTATTGTGGGAAAATGGGAGGCGGGGGATGGTACAGAGTTAGATACTATGTAGCCAAAACAAAATTCCTTCTAGAAAGCCAAGGTCATCCTTTGTCTCTGAACCTCTGCACCTGACCGGAACTGGATGGGTGGAACTGCCAGCATGGCAGTGGAAGATTGGACCATGAGATGGACTTGTGGATGTGGGGGCAAGATCTTGAACTTTCAACTGGGTGAGGAAAACCGGGAAGCTTTCAGATTTGGGTTTTCCCAGATGTGCCAACGTGGCTCTCTTAATAAATTGGAACTTTGAGCAATACTTTGCCTTGGACTCTGATTTAATTTTGGATGCTATTTGGAACCCTGACAATGGGTAGATCTCAACTTACAATTGAATCCAAAATTTCTGTTGCTGAGAGATACAGTTGTTAAGTGAGTTTTGCCCCCATTTTATGACCTTTCTTGCTATAGTTGCTAAGTGAATCATTGCAGTTGTTAAGTGAATCTGGTTTCCCCGTTGATTTCACTGATCAGAAGGTCTCAAAAGATGATCCCAGGACACCCCACCCCTTCCCTCTTAAGGAGCAGTAAACTGGTAAAGAAAAGGAAATAAGCAGTGAAACTAAGCATTATTGTTGTGTTGTTATCTTTTTTAATTTTATTTTTTTCTATCGATGGAAGTTTTGTGAACATTTTTTACTTTTTAAAGTGAAAGTATCGGATTTTCTTCTTCTATTTCTTTTTTTACCTATGGATTAAATCTTTTCTTTTATTTCTACAATACTGGTTGGGATAGATTTTTCTTTTTATTTTGTTTCATTTAAGAACTTTATTTCTTCTAAGCCTGAAACATAAAGAAGAATTAAAAGAAATATAAAGAGGGTAGTAATCTTAGAGGGAAAAGAAGTTACACTGCCACTTGGAGGTTGGAGATTGAGACCTGGAAACATTGCTTTTTCTTTTTCCCCTTTGATCATTTTGACCTTGCACTTCAAAGGCTTCAGCTTGTTTATAGAGAAGAGCTTGGGTTGTTTATATAGATGCTCTCTGGATGCTTGTTGGTAGCTGGAAAGAAGTGAAAACAAAGATTTGTTTTTAAACTAGAGTGACAGTGTTTATTAACTGGAAGGATGGCACAACTTCAAAAAGAAACCATAACATTACAACAGATTATATTTGGAATTCAAAAATTATTAGAAACAACAGAGAGAATTGAGAAGAGATGGGAAAATATTGAAAATATAAATTTTAATGTGGTAAAACCTGATGGAAAAATGTAAGATATTCAGCAAATGGAAAAAGTGGAGACTAGAATCCTAAAAACCCAAGGGAAAAAATGAACAAAGATAACCGTGGATATTGACAGTGAACTGAGTGTGGTTGGAGATGGAAAGAGTGGAACAAGGAAAGGGAAGATAGATAGAAAGGTGCTTTACTACAGATTTCAAGGTATAGAAGAAGAAAAAAGAGAATGGATGGACTTAAGGAGAGAAACTTTGACAAAAACACTACTAATAACCAAAGATAAGCTGATTAAAGAAGCTTATGGAGGGTTTCAAGATTTTACAAGATATGTAACAAACAAAAAGTTGCGAAGAGAAGTCCAAACAAATTTGATTAAGGAACTGACCAGAAGACTAATTCCACAAATGGCAAAAGAAATAGGACTGCCTTATTACTGGAAAGACACAGGTTGAGATATGAAAATTAATAATAAAACACTAGTTAAATTTAGTCAAAATTAGAGCATTATGTTAAAAATGTAGTGATAATGATAAAGTTAGGCAAAAAAAATGATAATTATAACAATGTATATATATGTATTGGTTTCATAAGAGGAAATTTGGTATAAATTTTAAATGGTGAAAAAAGGGGGAAAAGTAAGTTAAACCTAGTCAAACTATTGTTAAATAAATGACTGATAATGATAATAATGTATTAATTTGTAATTGACATGATAAAAGGGACATTGGATATAAATTGTAAACAATGATTAAGAAAAGTGGTCTAATTTTTTTTAAAAAATTAGAGTATTATGTTAAAAATGTAGTGATAATGGATAAAGTTAGATAAATAACTGATAATGATAACAATGTATATGTATGTATTGGTTTGATAAGAGGAAATTTGGTTAAAAATTTAAATGGTGAAAAAAGGAGGGAAAGTAAGTTAAACTTAGTCAAACTATTGTTAAATAAATGACTGATAATGATAATAATGTAATAATTTGTATTGACAGGATAAAAGGGAAATTGGATATAAATTGTAAACAACGAGTAAGAAAAGAGGTCTAAAAATTTTGTTGTTAATCATAATTAATTTTTATTTTGAATGTGTTATAAAGGTATAATGTGGCTGGATGATATTGAAAATAGATAAGGGAATGCCATTATGTGGTTTCGTTTTAAATTTTGGAACATTTGCTATACAGAGATGTTAAAATAACTATAGTCATATGAAGGATGAGGTATGATGATAGCAATATATATAAATATATGTGATGTAATATATATAACTTGATATGAATCATAGGTGATGACTGTGGAAGGGATGCACGAAAGTTCTTTGTAACCAATTGACACACTTTCTACAATTTGTAATGGAAGATGATTTTAAGGTGTTTGTGTTTATTAAAAAAAATTAAAAAAATGTATAAAAAATAAAATAAAATAAATGTGCGTCCAAATGTCCTTAGAAATTAAGTTATAAACTTTATCAGCCAATACTAACAAAGAAACCATATAGCTGAGATCCAATTTATTAGCTATATTTCAAATCATGAAATATAAACAAAGCATGTTTCCTTTTAATTTTATACAAATTATAATAAAATATTCAAGTAACCATGAATATGATCCAGTTGATAAGCATCTGACTTTTGATCACATGGCCATGGAGATGCTGCAACAGTCATAAGTGTGCAAAATGATCATGTCACTTTTTTCAGACTGGTTGCAACTTTGCACAGTCACTAAATGAATTGTTGTAAATTGAGGATTACCTGTATCGGCTCAGTGACTAGGCATATCCTCTTCATTTGCTTTCTGCTGCTCAGTAGCCTTGAATGAACACTTGACATAGGCCTCTTCTGTATTGTTTGCTCATAAAATGGCCAAGATGATTCCACAAAATCACCAGGAATTAAGTTCAACTAAAGGATTTCACCTTTTTTTAACAGTGTTTATTACTGACATATACTTCGAAGCTGTCCCTCTTTATTTGGAATCTATAATCTATAAGGATGCTACACAAATCCTGACAATTGGCTTCTTCAGGTCTTGGGTTTACAAGTGTTTATTAAGCTGTTATACTTGTAGCTCTTGGCATATTTAACTGAAAGTCAGTCTCACTAAAGGCAGGCGGCTACACTGGCGGGATGAACCTGGCAGCGGTGCTTGCATGCTGAACAGCACAGCAATCCTCACAGCACCCTGCCACTAGAGGTTGCGCCAGCGTGATGAGTCTCACGAAGACCCATTTCCGGTGGAGCTTGGGGGAGGGAAACAAGCCAGGGTCTCTGCTGCTTCTGCTTTCCTTGCATGCGGCCAAAAGTTTGCAAAAGGCAGGAAGGTGAAATGCCAAGCTCAAGTTTCTCAGCCTACTACCCAAAGCAACCCTCCCCTCCTGCTGAGGCTTTAGGAATACCTCCCAAGTGAATTCACCCACCATTTTGCCATGAACCACCCTGCTTCTGACTGAGGGCAAAGCTAAAGCAGGAAGAAGTGGCTGCTCACATCCTGCTGCAAGTAGCCATGAGTGTCTGCAGAAGAAATTGGGCAGTGGCGTGACAGGTGTCAGGGCACGGGAGGCCTGTTTATGGCAGTCCTAACGCAAGTGGGCATGGGGCATGGGGCAGCTCCTTCCTCCACCCCCACCCTAGCTTGATTTTTAAGACTGTGCCTCACCCCGCAGTCAGTTGCTGAGTGGGGCTTAACTAGGGCTTATTTTGGGGGGTAGGGCTTATTTTAGGTACAGGTGTGAAAATCAGACTAAGTCTTGTTTTTGGGGTAGGTCATATTTTCAGGGAAACAAAAAAAGCATTATTTGCATAATGAGGACCCCAACAATCTGGGTCCTCATTTTACCAATCTCAGATGGATAGAAGGCTGAGTAAACCTTGAAACCCATCAGGATCGAACTCCAGGCTGTGAGTAGAATTTTTGGCTGCAAGACCACATTCTAACCACTGTGTCACCGACTCCCACCAACCTAAATGTTTAATACTGTTGCACAGATCCTACTAACCTAAGAGGTACATGCAGTGAAACAATACAAGCACTCGGGACCGGTGATCCCGCTGCTTGTAATAGTTTCTGTTACTCTATTTGGATAGTGACATAAACTCCCTTCTTGCCTGTCAGTTTTCTCTCTTGTTGTAAGCTCACTCACCCTTCTGTCCAATTCTAGTGTTTTCAGAAGGCGATAAATGCTTACATTCCTCACTTAGGTTTTAATTAGGATAATGTGCTGGCCTTTAAGAACTCAGTAAACATTTCATTTTATGGATGTAACTGGAAGCTGCAACATGCAAACCTCTGAAGATTTTGTACTGGAGAGTCTGTGCCTTTCTCCCGCTGCTGGATATTATTGGTTGATTGGTGATATATTGCAGTAATAAGAAAGGAAGGGAAAGCACCAGACCTTGGCAATCAGGTTCATTTCTTGCTCAATTAAGAAATCTTTCCAGATGTTCCTTCCTGTTGGTTTGAGCTGGGGTGTTAGAGGACTTATTTTTAAATTGAGCTGAGGGCAACCAGTACGACCTCTGAAATACCTGGGCGCCAAGGAAGATAAAGAAATAACTAAAGGCTTCTATATCTTTGCAAAAATAGCTGCTGACAAATGAGCAAGAGAGACTCTGGAGAAATGGGGTGTCTTATCCTGATTGCCTGAGTCCATCATCCACCACAGTGTCACCCTGGGAACTTGTGGAAAGAGCAAATTGAACCTTTCACTGAACTTGATGAGGGAGGAGAGGTTTAAAGTTTTCAAAGCGCTTGTTCTGCAGTGCAAGGCAATCCAGATTGGAATCCTTCTCTTGAGGAAGACCAATTAGATGAGGCCCAAGCGTTAGAAGTACTTCAAGAAAGGCAGCCTTGCTGATTTTATACTCCTGTTCCTGCAGTTATCAAGAAGGTGTCAGCACTACAATTCCTAGCATCCTGAGCTTGGTCTAATTATATTCTGGACAATTCTGTTCTTATGAATGAAGATGAATATACATGTCCAAGGATATTGTTGCAGGATCCAATCTGGGTCGGTCACCAGGACCAGAGGTTTTGTCTTCCAGGCTTTCGGACTACTGTTGGAGCCCATCTTCAGATAATTTCTCTCTAGCAGAGTGTGCTTTTAGTAGCCAAAAGCTCTTGTGGTCTTAACATTGCCCAACAGAGATGTCACAGTCAGGATTTTGAACCCCTGTTCTTCATGATACAACATTGCAACACTTGGTATCTCCTCTGTCTCCACCTAAAAGGCTGAAGCATGAGCACTGGAGGAGGCTTTCTATTGCAACCCTGCATGTTTCATGTACCTGACCCCTTCCTCTTTCAGTTGAGGATGAGAATACTGCCAGATCCCTTCATGCTCCTATTCTCTAATTTGTATTTATTTTCTTTTGAGCTGTTGGTTTCAAACACTCTGTAGATATAGTTCAAGTTGAGTTTGGTATAGTAGTGGTAGAGGGAGGCATGTTTCTAAATCACAGAGAAAGTGGTGCTGTTAGAGAAGGTAATAAGTTCCTGAAAGTGCTTGAAGTCTGGATGAAGTTTGCAGTAATCTATTGTCTCTCTATCAATTAATCTGTATATCTATACATACATCCAGTGGTGGGATGCTGCCGGTTTAATAACCGGTTCAGTGAGCATGCACTTAGCGCATGCACACATGCTTTGAGCAGCACTGAAAATAGAGCATTTAGGAGCTCAGCTGCTTACTTTCCAAGTCAGCAATGGTAAGTAGAACAGCAAGGGGTGGGTGGGGGAATCAGCCGTGCCGCTCGATTGAGAAAGCAGGAAATAAAGGACAGGATAGGGCAGGGGCTGGTGGTGGGGTCAACTGATCATTGGCGCTACCGGTTCGCCCAAACCAGTCCAAACTGGCTGAATACCACCTCTATCCATCCATCCATCCATCCATCCATCCATCCATCCATCCATCCATCCATCCATCCATCTATCTATCTATCTATCTATCTATCTATCTATCGTCTATAAACACACCCACACAGACATGCACATATACACACACAGAAACACACACAAAGTATATACAATATATAAACCTAAGTGATAGGTGGAGCCGAAATGACTGGCTCAAAATCAACAAGTCAATTTCCTAGATAAGGCTGGACTTGTACATGAACCTTCTGAGTCCATATTCTCTCTCCCTCCCTCACCATTTTATATGCAATTACAGCAAAACCATGTTGTAAACAGCACAGGTAGTCTTCAACTTACAGCCACGTAGCCCATATTTACATTGTTAAGTGAGATATTTGTTACATGAGTTTTGCCCCATTTTATGACTTTTCTCGGCACAGGGGTTAAGTGAATCACTGCAGTTGATAAGTTAGTAACACGGTTTTTAAGTAAAGTTGGCTTCCCCATTAACTTTGCTTGTCAGAAGGTTGCAAAAGGGGATCCCATGACCCTGGGACACAGCAAAGGTCATAAGTATGAACCAGTTGCCAAGCATCTGAATTTTGATCACATGATCATGGGGATGCTGCAGAGGTCGTAATTGTGAAAAACAGACATTTTTCAGTGTCATTGTAACTTTGAACATTTCCTGAACTATTGTAAGTGAAAGACTACCATACTTTTGTTTGGTCTGTTGGCATTTATTTGGGGGGTGGGGGGAGAAAACAAAAGCATTTCCTTCTTTGTATTTTTCTGAGAAATCACTGTATGTATGCACACCCCATTTTCAATAGCTTATTTTATGTTCAGGATCTATAGTAGAATACACAATATTGAGCTTTGTGTCTCCAATAAGGCTGAATAGGGGAAAAGCTGATTGCCTAAGCAGTAAATCAGCTGTAATCCCATTACCACTTTTGGGTCTCTGCCTTTGCTTTTCAATCGCTGGAGTGAGACTCATTGGGGGAAAAATTGGTTTTGCATTGTAAAGCAACTTCTACAAAACAAGTGAATTTGCTTAAACACATGGGAAATTTCATATAACCCAAGCAGAATGGAAAGAACAATCTACACACATAAAGCCAATAACTACTTTCTTTTTTTCTTTTAATGGAAGCTTACAGGCAATGTTTTTAGCAAATGGAATATTTGAAATAAAATTAAAGATTTAGATGACTCCATCTCATTAGAGAAATGTATTTTACAAGGTTTGTATTTAATAAACCTGAACAAATTTCTGAGGTCCGTCAAAAAGGAGGGCTGTGGCTACAGAAGTACTGTGAAAAATACCTATGGAGATTCTCAGTCATCCAGGTCATGCTTGTCCCAAAGGTGCTTTTTTCAAGAGGCAACTGGACGTCCGATAGAAAGTTCAACCAGAAAGTCTAGTTGCCTCTTCAAATAAAGCACCTTTGGGACTACTGAGAAAATTGCAATCCAGATTCCTCTAAAGGGATGAGAGTTGTGCCACACATTTCTGAATGGTATAATTTGTACTAGGGAGACACGAAGCGGGTGTGCTTTGCCATGTTGCTGTACTTACTGTGGCAGATGCTCTGTTTTGCTTGACAGAAGTAACACATTCCGCCACCAACTGAACAATCACCCGATAGCAAAAAAAAAAAAAAAGGCTCCTGCATATGTGCGAAAACCATATTCTTAGTGAAGTGCTGCACCTGTCATTTCAAAAGGTGGGTGGGGCAATACATTGCTTTATTAATTTGCTTCAAGAGAATATTTCTCTTTCCATCACTACACACCTGGGAATCTGAATGTGATCCTACACAAATCAGATCAGATAATGCACATCGGATGCTATTTCAAAAGCAGCACTGAAGCCCTTTTGAAAATAGATATTTAGATATTTAGGGCTCAGCACCAGGGGTGGGATTCAGTAAGTTCAGACCGGTTTGGGTGAACCTGATGCTAATTTTACATCATTTTCCCTATTTTGGATACCAGCTAAGTGGCGCCCTCCCAGATCCGCGTGGAGGGTCTGGGAGGGCAAAAAACAGGCCTCCCCAAAGTCCTGAAATGGGCTCGTTTTTAACCTCAAGAGCCCCTGCGGAGCCCGGGAAGGCCGTTTTCAGCCTCCCAGGGCTTGGAAAAAGCCTTCAGAGACTGGGGAGGGGGAAAAGGCCCCCCTCCTCATGGTGCAGGAGGCCAAGTATGCCACGTCCACCATGGCCATGCCCACCCAGCAACTGGGCAGAGAACCAGTTGCTAAAATTTTTGAATCTCACCCCTGCTCAGCACACTTTGGAACTAATTTGGAAGAAGTAAATGGCTTGTGTTTTGCATGCATGAGCGTGAGCACTGTATGTCTGGGCCGTTTATGATTGTACTTCACCCTTTTTCAGAAAAATCTGATGCTGATGCTTTAAGCAATCTACCCCTACATGCCTACTCATCTGAAGTCTAAATAACTTCTTCCGCATCAAAGGGAGCATACAAATTTTTTTACGTTCAAAAATCTGCGCTAAAAGACGTCTGAAAGATCCATCATCAGATTCTACAGGACAGGTGATGGCAAATCCATGACCTCCCTAAAGATGGTATCTAAATAAGGGAACCTAAAATCCAATCTTCCCTTACTTTTCAGTCCTCATCACCACATGGTAGGCATGCCTATGAATGATTGTTCTCATGATCAGATGGATGCTGGCAGTGGTGGGATCCTACCGGTTTAACAACTGGTTCGGTGATTGTGTGTGCACAGTTTTGAGAAAACTTACCTTCTGCATTACTGCTGGGGAGGAAAACAGCCAAGGTGTGATAATCACCTGCGGGACTCAGCTGAGAGGATAGAAGTCAGTAAAACACAAGGATGGGTGGGCCCAGTTGATCGTCGGAGCTACCTGAACTGGTCTGAACTGGTAGAATCCCACCCCTGGATGCTGGTTTGTGCTTTAGTTAACTTCTGGCCTATTAAGTGTAGGGACCTGCATAGAACCAAGGAAAAAGCCTTCCAGCTTCCAAAAGAATAGGAATAACACTTGGGAGCAATGACCTATAGGATATCCCCATTCTATAGCACAATAATGACCTCAACAGGTTCTCTGACTTTGGATTAGGAGAATGCACTGTCCTTCAGCATTTAAGAGTTCATCAGATTCCATAAAGCTCCAAGAACAGAAATACTATATAGCCATGATGCCGAATCTATGGCACGTGTGCCCAAAGTGGCACACAGTGCCATGTGGGCTGGCATGAGCAGCATCGCCCGTTCCTCTTCTGAGTTTCTGGTGTGCATACATGTGTGATGATCTGCTAGTTTTTGCACATGCAGCAGTGTCGGAAACTGGAAGAGCTGGTCTTCCGGTTTCCATTATGCACATGCGTGCTGGCCAGCTGATCATCATGCGCGCATGCACGACACTAACAAGAAGACAAGATGGCCAGTGTGCATGTGGCGCTGGAAACTGGAAGGTCATTTCCCAGCATGTGCATGCCCACTTGGAAGCTTTTCTTTTGGTGCGTGTCCCCGACGAACGCATGCGCTCCCTTTTCAGCACTCGTGCCAAAAAGGATTGTCATCATAGGTTTACCGCCCCTGGAAGTTAACAAGGATTCTCATTCTCCCTCCCTCCCTCTCTCTTCCCCCTTCCCTCCCCCTCCATATCTGTATCATCTCTATTATCCTATCATCTCAATCTCTATTTCTCTATCTCTCTATCTCTGTCTCTCTTCCACAAGGAAGTTTTAGTCTAATAATAAATATACTTTATTCGTTCTGTTTCATCATGATGTGAGTCTATTTTATTTTATGTGCCAAATTTTATTTGTCCACCATCTCATTTTTATTCTTAGGGTAAAGAGGATGGCCAAGGAGAAGTTTATTGATTTCTTTATGATATCCTTTATTTTCTGCCCCAGAGTTATGTAGTGTTAGGGAAAGAGACCTTACTTTGACTGCATTCTGTTGTGCTCAGAGATGAGGCATCTCCTCTAAATACCTTTATTATTTCTGAAAGTCAAAGTAATATTAGAACAGTAAGATGGAATATATGGAAACAACAAAAATTAATCCTAGAGTATAAATTCTAATCCTACAGTCTAGGGGAAATTAATTGTAAAGATTCTGTGAGTTGAGTTCATCTAGCAACAGAATACAAATGGTTTGCCAGAGTTTTCTTTGGGATGCTCTTTGACTTCCCAAGTTTACAGTCTTGGGATTTCCCAGTGATTTCCCATATAGGTATTAAGCAGGATGTTAAAATTAGGTTTTTTTTAAGTCCTGTGCAAAGCAGGCAAGAGACAAACTTTGATGGAAGCTGGAAATCAATGTCACCTCTCTTACTAAAAGAATGATGAATTGTCTGAAGGTGAATTTTAAAATCAGTACTTGGATATCTGTATTTGGAATAAGCAATCTGATATCTCTCCGAGGTCAGAGGTCACCTATAATAAGAACCAATGTGACTGACCTCTTGTAAGAAAGGTTATTGCAACAGTACATCAGTTAAAGATGAGGATTGGTTAGCTTGGGAGAAATGTTGGACTGAGATAGTACCAGACTTCTGAGTGGTGATGCTGGGAAAGTTGGGAACTACAATGTCTATATAATACTCTCTTTTCTTTTTACACTCACTTTTGGATTTAGAAACTCTTCAAAGTTGACCATTTGAAAAATGATAACATTTAGGTTAAAAAGGCAACTTTTTAATGTAGATATTTTTCTATTACCTGTTTTTGATTCTTATCAATCAATAAATTACTCAACATATCTTGGCATAGTCTTGGCAAGAGAGAATAAAGATTCATAAAATAAAGAATTAACATAGATTTATGGAATGGAAAAGAAAAATATTACAAATGAATGATTGGTTATGCAAATGATGTTGATGGGAGGCACTTGATATGGGAGATCATGATCTGAATTATTCAGGTGATGGATTGCAAGATATGATTCATTTCAGAAAGACAGACAAAAACACGTTTGATCAAAAAACCGTGAGCTTGTTCAATAAAGCATCAAACACAATCTTATGGGGGTTTGAATAAAAATCCTTACAGTAAGCCTTGCCCACAACAGAGAATTGCTGTAATGGGGCCTATAAAGCTACTCAATGAAAAATAAGAAAGAAAGAAAGAAAAATATTGACTCATAAAGTTCATGATCGCTGCTCAGGATAGGGGAAATAAAATGAGCTTGAAGTTCAAGTAAAGGAAGGCAGAATTTTGTAGTTAGATTGGAGATCCGTGGATGATTCTTGTGACTGGAATACAAGAAATAAAGCATGCAGTTTGAAAGGAATGGAAAGTACAGTAAAGAGTGAAGAATATTGCATCTGCCAAGATGATAATAACTCTCAAACTTCTTGCAAGGGAAAGATGAACTTTGGATATCGTACAGGTAGCTCTTCCAGTTCTCCTTTTTATTCATCTTATAAATAATTTGTGTGAGACTTGGAAGCCATCTTTTACATTGGGCCTTCAGGCCTGCCACAATTTCTACTGTGGGAAAACGGGAGGGGGGATTATATGGAGTATGGGTGAGATATAGTCAAAATAACATTCTTTTCTCAGAGAGTCAAGGACACCTGGACCTGCAGCTGCGATGGTGTCACTGGGAGGCATCTCCAGTTTTGAAGGTGCCTGATTGGATCATGTGATGGACATGTGGGTGCCGGGCAGGGACTTGAACTTCTGTCTGGGTGGGGGGAACCTGGAAACTTTCAGATTTGGGTTTTCCCAGATGTGCCAATATGACACTCTAATAAAATGGAACTTTGAGGAAACTCAAGCCTCGGAGTCTTCTTTTGTTAGGGGTGTTAATTGGAACCCTGACATTTCATTTCAGATATTCCCTTTTTATCTATTTATGAAGTCCTTGCAATTGCTCTCTCTCCAAACAATTTTATTATTATGTCAGTCCTTTTGAGCAGTGGTCTATGGACCGGCACTGGGCCATAGCATGCCAAAAACTATGCTGTGCAAACAAGCGAAACCCCATTCATGGGATGCAGGCAGCACACATAACCATGCTGTCTCTGTCCCATGGAAAAACTCTCTCCATGAAACCGGTCCCTGATGCCCAAAAGGCTGGGGGCTGTTGCTTTTGAGGACAGATTAGCAGCTTCAGGAAAGCGTCCAAGAAACTGCAGTCCACTGTGGTTCTCTGATCCTTTTTCTTCAAATAAGCATGTCAGGAATATTGAGCAATAAGCTTCCTCACTTGGATTAAAATTATATTAAAAGCCTAACTGCACAATCAATATATTTTTGTCCCTGACATTTTAAGGTTGTCTAGATAGCAAATGTTCTGCCCATAATAAACTGAGTTATCTTTTTGCAAGATTTGATGGAGCTGAAGTTTGGAAAGAGATAAGCAATATTAATGTTGTGGACCATTTAAACAAATCAATGTGCCAGTTGACTCTAGAAACCATCAGAAGAAACAGCTGATTTTTGCCTGCCTTTTGCACAGTATGTTTTTATTTCTGTCAAATCAGTAATGTTCTCTTCCTGGCACTAGGTCCTTGCCAAAATTCAGAGAGAATTGGCAAGATGAATTCAAATCTGTCAATGCACAAAAGCAAACTCATCTTTTTTTTAGCCCAAAGTTAACACTGAAGACACATGGAATCCTTCAAAGTCCACCTCTCCCTGTCTCTCAACTTTCTTTTAGCAGATATATTGTGGGAAACAAAAGGTTGCCATTTGTCCTCTTTTATCTAAGTCAGGGGTCAGCAACCTTACACACTCAAAGAGCCACAAAGCCCCCCTGTTCATTTCTGGAGCTGACCAAAAGTCCCGTTCCCCCATCATAGAGTCTCCTCCTAGTGCAGCGTCCTTTTTCTTCTGCTGACTAGAAGTCCGGTTCATCCACCATAGAGTCTCCTCCTAGCACGGTGTCCTGTTTCTTCTATCTGTCTTAACCGAAAGCCCTATCAAGTGTGGAGCCGACCAGCAATAGGGAGCCGCAGCAGAGGGTTGAAAGAGCCACATGCAGCTCCAGAGCCGCGGGTTGCAGAACCCCTGATCTAAGTGGTCAAAGAGGAAAACTACTATTACTCTGAAAGATGAGCATAATTTACATTTCAAATCTTGGCCATTCTTCTCTGAGTTCAGCTGCTATGCATTCTTCCCAACTCTGTATGGAATCCAACATTCCAAAACACAGTCAAAACCTACCCACAAAATAATCATAGTCAACATAAACCAGATTGTAAGATGAAAAAATGTTGGTTTTGATGATGCTTCAAAATGTTCCTGTAATGCATATCTCCCAACCAGTCTTTGATTAGAGCATAGACAAGAGTATAGAGTCCTTTGTACTTTCTGAGCTTGGTTGTTTTCTTGCAGACATGTCATTACCCAAACTAGGTAACATCATCAGTGCTAGTAAGGAATGGCATTTACTCACAGTTTATATTCTAGTGACTTGTCTTGTCAGTGTTGGTAAGAGTAGTCTTGGAGATTCTTTGGCTGGGCAGGTTACTGTTACTGTTACTGGCTTGTTTGGTTACTGGCTTGTTTGGTTCCTTAATTGGGGTGTTGTTGATTGTTGGTCTGATGTTAATCTTGGAGTTAATCTATGCTCATCTGGGTGCTGATTACTATTAGGGAGGGAGTTTGGTCTTTTTGCTCCCTTTTTAGCTCAAAGATGCTTTTTTCAACTATGATCTTTGAGACAACTATGGTCTGAATGGCTGAGAATGTTCACAGACAACATTCCCTTTTCGTCTTATTGATTATCTGTTTTTGCTCAGTATGTAGTAGATACTGTTTATGTCTATGTATCTATTAATGGCAAATTTCTCAGAGTGCCAGGCTTCTAGAAATTCCCTAGCATTTTTGGACTTAGCTTGGTCTAGGATGATCACAGTTTCTCAGTTGAAACTACAGTTAACTCTGTCCCTATAATGTGAAATGAAAGAGTTTTCATCCTGCCTTCTCACTGCTAGTTGGTTCACGGATAGGTTCTGTCAGTCTTCTGCCTGTTTGTCTTATGTAGTGGCTGCTGCAGTCACTATATGTTGTAGGTTAGTCTTGTTTTTTTCTTCTTCTTGGGCTGCTGGATCTTTTATCGAGACAATGATCTTGATTTCAATTCTGCGGTGCTATTTATCTTAGAAATTGACATTTCAGTGAATTAAGATTGGCTGTGGCATTGATTGAAGTTAGCGGTAAAAATTTCATGGTCTCCCAACACATAATAGTTGTTTAGAAAAATAAAATAAACCCTTGATTTAATGGATCTCACTTCAGCAGTCTTACATTTAAGGGAAAATATCTGCTGGATGTGAATTTTATCCAAATTTCAAACATTAATGGATTTCACCTGAATAAAGTAGTAGGCAGGATGATGAGGAAGATATTAAGGATTTCTGACTTTATCCCTCATTATTACTTTTCTTGTGGAACAGACCAACAATCTCTGTGCTTCCCCCCCCCTCCCACTTTTTTAAAAAATGACTTCCCATCCCCGGCCCTTATTATATTTTCTTATTATATTTTGCATTTCTTCCCAGTCTTATCATTCTAGTTTTGCTTTGCCAGTTTCACCTCTACAGGGTCAGGTAATCCATGTCTATTTCTCCTTAGACATGACTCCCCAATTCTAATTCTTATAAAGCTCATTTTTGCTTCTCTGCTTCTTAGAGAGCTTGAGATTGCTTATGAAGGCTTCTTTCAGCATTTAGCAGTTAGACTTATAGCAATAGCAGTTAGACTTATATACCGCTTCATAGGGCTTTCAGCCCTCTCTAAGCGGTTTACAGAGTTCAGCATATTGCCCCCAACAACAATCTGGGTCCTCATTTTACCCACCTCGGAAGGATGGAAGGCTGAGTCAACCTTGAGCCGGTGAGATTTGAACAGCCGAACTGCAGAACTGCAGTCAGCTGAAGTAGCCTGCAGTGCTGCATTTAACCACTGCGCCACCTCGGCTCTTCTTTTCCACCATGCAATCCACCTTTTATTGTGGATTGCATGTGCCTGTGTTTTAAGATCTCATTTTGAGGATCTACCATTCTCCTGGTTTATTTATCCTTTAGGATGTTGAGCCAAGGTGTGCATGGGGCTCCATGGGGAAAGGGAGGGAAAATGAAACAGGTGTCGTAACGTCATGACACAAATACACCCTGTTTTTCATTGTAGCCTGCTGAAACCAGCCCTTGGGTCTAGATTAAGATCTCAGACCCAGCCACCACCTCCTCCTATAGTAGTACAAGGAAAAACCCATTATGAAGTGAAGAAGGGGGGAGGTGGTTAGTTGGATACCTTTAACCCCCTGCTTTACTCTCATTACAGGATATATTTTTCTGCCGAGGGGGAGCAGCCTGTCAGACCTGGAAGGCATCTTTTGCCACATTTTCTACTGTGGGAAAATGGCAGTGGGGGACTTTATATAGAGTGTGGATGATATATAGTCAAAGTAACATTCTTTCTCAGAAAGTCAAGGCCACAAGACCCTGCAGCTGCAATGAGGTGATTAGGAGGCATCTCCAGTTTTGGATGGTGCCTGATTGAATCATGTGATGGACATGTGGGTGCTGGGCAGGGACTTGAACTTTCTTTTGGATTGGGAAAACCTGAAAACTTTCAGATTTGGGTTTTTCCTAGATGTGCCAATATAACATCTCTAATAAAATGGAACTTTGAGGAAACTCCAGCCTCCGAGTCTTCTTTTGTTGGGGGTGTTACTTGAAACCCTGACACTTCACTTTTTTCCTCCATGCATCATTAAGTTGCATCATGACATTGCATGCATGTATATAAAACCTAGTTGTCATGGAATGGAGTGGAGTTAGTGAAGAGTGAAGTGGAGAGTGGAGCGTGAAGTGGAATGGAATAATAAGATAGGATAGGATGGGATGGGATGGGATGGGATGGGATGGGGTAAGGTAGGATAGGGTAGGGTAGGGTAGGGAAGGGAAGGGAAGGGAAGGGTAGGGTAGGGTAGGATAGGACAGGACAGGACAGGACAGGACAGGACAGGACAGGACAGGATAGGATAGGATAGGATAACAAGAGTTGACCTTGGAAGTCTTCTAGTCCAACCCGTTGCTTAGGCAGGAAACCCTACACCACTACAGACAAATGGTTGTCCAATCTCTTCTTAAAAACTTCCAGTGTTCACAACTTCTGGAGGCAAGTTGTTCCACTTATTAATTGTTCTAACTGTCAGGAAATTTCTCCTAAGTGCTAAGTTGCTTCTCTCCTTGATTAGTTTCCATCCATGGCTTCTTGTCCTGTCCTCAGGTGCTTTGGAGAATAGCTTGACTCCCTCTCCTGTTTGCAGTTATTTGCTGGAGTCAGCTTGCACCTTTCATGAGAGCTGCTTGTTAAATTTTCTGGAATTTGACAAAGTGGTTCACAGCAGAAATAAACGTCAACACCTAGCCCTGTTGTTCTATGGCTAACAGAGTGGTGGGGTATGCCAGTGGAACTGGGACTGGGAATTCTGTTTCTTTCTACTTCTTTCACTTTCCTCTCTTGACAATCAGTAAGAAGGACAGATAAAAATGCAATTGGCATTAGGGCTCTTGGATCTGGACTGCCAAAACTATGAACTACTGGACTGCATCAAAAAGCAAGAGTTGCTGTATCTCTTTACTGCCATCTAGTGACCATTTGATTTTTCTCATTTTGGAACTAGTCCTAATTTGCATCCCAGGTCCTTGCATTTTTTTTAATCCTCTGAATATAATTTATCCCCTTGTGGTGGCGTCATTTGTCTCTAAGGGCATAAGTAGGAATGGATAGTGATCAGTCAGTCTGGTAAGTTTGTCATTTTTTCCCACCCGTCCTGAATACCATATATAGGCCTATCTGTGAATAATACAATGCTCAAATTTTAACCAGAATACCATGATCCATGGATAAAGTGACCTTCAAAAATTTTTCAATGTATTAATTTTTCTAATTGGGTTATCTGTGGGTGGATTCTGCCAATTCCATCAGTCAAGGAATTCCAGCTGGTGGAATCCAGGAAAAGGGCCTTCTTTGCTATGGCTCCTGCCCTTTGGAATACCCAATTCCTGAGGTGAGATCCATGTCCTCTCTACTGACCTTCAGAAAGGGCCTTCAGACCTGGTTTTGCCAATTAGATCTGTCCCCAATAGGGGGACATCATTTTGGATGTGTTACTGAACTAGGTAAGATACCACCTACCCACCCCCCCACCCCCACCCCAATCCTGTGTGCACCTTGGTTCCCTCCTTCCCATCTTTGGCAATTTTAAACTAATGTATTGCTTTATTGTCTTTTAATTATTGTAAGCTGTCTACTGGATCGCAGCCTGTTGAAAGGCCCCCCTTTTTACAAGACCTCTTCCCAGAGAGTTCTTGTAAAGCAGAACTTACATTTGTTGTTAGTTGCAAAATCATGTCTGACCCATCGCAACCCCATGGACAACATTCCTCCAGGCCTTCCTTTCCTCTGCCATCCTCTGGAGTCCATTTAAACTCATGCCTACTGCTTCGGTGACTCCATCCAGCGAACTCATTCTCTGTCGTCCCTTTCTTCTTTTGCCCTCCATCTTACCCAGCATTAGGTTCTTCTCCAGGGAGTCCTCGCTTCTCATTAGGTGGCCAAAGTATTTGAGTTTCATCTTCAGGATCTGGCCTTCTAAAGAGTTGATCTCCTCTAGGACTGACCGGTTTGATCACCTTGCAGTCCAAGGGACTCATAGGAGTGTTCTCCAGCATCATAGTTCAAAGGCCTCAATTCTTTGGCATTCAGCGTTTCTTATGGTCCCCTTCATGGATTACTGCCTTGTTGTGGCGAAGGGGCTTGCGTAACTCAATGAAGCTATGAGCTATGCCATGCAGGGCTACCCAAGAGGACAGGTCATAGCAGAGAGCTGTGACAAAACGTGATCCACTGGAGCAGGAAATTGCAACCTGCTCCAGTATCTTTGCCATGAAAATCCCATGGACTGTACTAAAAGAACTTACATTATTATGCTATTTGCCAAAATTGGAGTTCTTATGTCTCTCTCTCTCTCTCTCTCTCTGTGTGTGTGTGTGTGTGTGTGTGTGTGTGTGTGTGTGTGTAGAGATAGATAGATGATTGATGGACAAAAAGAAAATAGATGGATAGATAGATGATAGAGATGGAGAGGGGGGCATAGATGAATGGATGGATGGGTGGATGGATGGATAAATAGATAGATAGGTAGGTAGGTTAGTAGGTAGGTAGTGTTTGGAATCTATCTAAGAACATCAAGAAGGATAAATTATGTAGCATAATTGAAAAAACTATTCTTTCTAGGATTCATTTCCATTTATATATACCAGCTAATACTCCCTCCCTCCGTTTGTGTGTGTGTGTTTGTGTGCGTGTGCGTGTAAGAATCCACTTGTCTATGGTTTTTAATACTGCATTTTTGGAGGTTCCCTGCCCCCCCTTTCCATATCATTCCAAAGACAGATGCCTTGTTATCGCCAGAATTTCTGGTCACGCCTTTCTTGCTCCAGGATGGCCATCCTGTGCTTCTCAGGCTACCTGCTGCAATCTGCCTTTAAGCCTCTTGGAAGGGAAGGAGGATCTGTGTCGGCTTCCTTACTCAAGGAATCCCACAGATGAAATGGATTTTTATACTGTCATCTCCTATCTTCTCACTTAACCAGGCTGGCTATCAGATCGGTTGTGTGCAAAAACAATGGAGAAAGGCCGAGAAAGGAATAAAGAAAACAATATTTTTTTTTCATTCAGCAAGGTAATACAGTAAAATATGGTTCCTTTTAAAAAGATAAGTGTTTTCTAGGCTTGGGCAGAAGGATAAACAGCTGAGTTATCTATAGTCTCTCTTTTATTTTCAGCCTGTGTTGTCGGATTTAGTAAATTTTTAAGCAGTTGTCAAAGTGAATTTATTATAGAAGTGGTCTGCATTCTTGTGTAATCCAGAAGGGAAAAATCTCACTCAATGATTTTATACTCCATCCTTTGTCTTTAGAACACTTTAAAAGCTTCCCCCACTTAAGATTCAAGAATGCCATTAGTCAAAAATTTCAGCTCTGGAAACTCTGTACCTAGTCTTGACAGCTTAACTTCCGAGGTGCCTTAAGTGGCTTTTAAAGTGAAGAGACATTCTTGCTGTAGATATTGATAGAGGAAACTGTTGAAATGCAGTGGTTTAGAAGATTGCAATTGGATTCAGAGAGAGAGAAACAGAGACAGAGAGACAGAGACTGACAGAGAGAGAGGGAGAGAGGGAGGGAGGGAGAGAGGGAGAATCAGAAAGAGAAACAGAGAGACAGAGACAGAGAGGGACACACACACACACACACACACACACACACACACAGACAGACAGACAGAGACAGAGAGATTGCACAAAGTAGATTTTAAGTTCTGTGAAACAGGGATCCCCAATCCTGAGTCCGTGGCCCAGTACTGGGCCGTAGCCCATTGGGCTGACAAGTGGCAGGAGAACGTGTGAATTCATGAAGCTTCAATTTCACAAGTGGCACATACATAAAACCATCGGTCACAAAGCTGGAAGGTTGTAGGGGGGACTGCTGTGAAACACTGGATGAACACTCTGCTTTCTTCAAAAGAGATGCCGTATGGACTGAGATTTCTGTATGCAGATCAAGGGATCAGAACGTTAAAAGGATTGATTCATGATTTCTTGGCATCTTGCTTCCATCTAAACAGAATGCCCCACCTACGCAGATTCTCTTCTCTGTAGGCTTTTCACATATACCTACCAAATTTCAGCAACACATCAATGTTTGTTTGATGGTGGGTCACAGGAGAATGAGGTAAAATAGTCACAATGGATTTGTGTTTTTGCGAATCACAGTTTTGATAATTGTATGGACGATCTAGCTATCATCTTCCTGGCAACAATATGGATGTGATTTACCATTGGCTTCTTCTGGGTTTCCTTTTATCTTTTTGTAATTTAGAAGTCCAGCCTCCAGCCCTGGGATTTGTGGGTAATCCCTCATCCAAATATTAACAAAGTCTGAACCTCCTGAGGTTTTTGAGAACGTGTGTGTGTTTGTGTGTGTATATGTGTGTGTGTGTGTGTGTATGTGTGTGTGTATGTGTATGTGTATGTACACACACACACACACACACACACACACACACACACACAAACACACACACACACACACACACACACACACACACACACACACACACACACACACACACACACACACACACACACATATATATATATATATATATATATATATATATATATATATATATATATATAGTTATTCGGGTTTTCTCCGGTGTAAAATTGGAAGTGTCTTGGCGACGTTTAGACGAAGTCTCATTCGTCATCTTCAGGCTTGTTTGCTCGGCTTCATGCTTCCAGGAGCAATGTGAGATCTCAGCTGTTTCTTCCTTTTAACTGCCAGTGGGGGTTTGAGCTGATTGGGTGGGAGCTTGGCTATGTTCTGATTGGGTGGAGGTGTGTTCTTATTGGTTGGGCGTTTGTGCTTCATGTAAGGATTGGAGGGGTTTAAAGTAGCTAATGGTGCAGTTGCGGTCTGGCTTCTGGTCCTTGGTCATGCCTTCCTCATCAGTGTGGGTTTGAGTCTGCTTTCTGCGTGGATGTGTGGTGGTGACATCCTGTGTGGCTCTTGTGAGTGTGGGTCTGGTGTCATTCCTCATGTTAGGGACTCGTTTGTCAATAAGGGCAGGTTTCCAAATGGCTGGTAGGCGGGAGGTATCGTCTCATTTGTTCATGCTGTGTGGGCGTTTTTCTATCTCGATGGCTTCTCTGATTATTCTGTTGTTAAGATGTTCAGCTTTGGCAATAGTTCTGGCCTTTTTAAGGTCAATTTTATGTCCTGTGGCTTTAAGGTGTTGAACCAGGGAAGAAGTTAAAAGGAAGAAACAGCTGAGATCTCACATTGCTCCTGGAAATGTATATGTGATTTAGCAAAGTGAATGGGGGAAGCTGGATTCACTTATGATTTGCTTAACAACCATGGCAAAAATCATATAATTGGGCCTAACTTATTTACTGACCTCATTGCTTCCAATGAGTTCCAATCTCAATTATGATTGTAAGTCAAGGACCCTAGTCCTCCCAAGCCTGTTGACATCACTTTCACTTTTTTGGAGTCTTTAAATAATGTTTCCAAAAAATATATTGTGCATCTATCTATCTATCTATCTATCTATCTATCTATCTATCTATCTATCTATCTATCTATCTATCTATCTATCTATCTATTTATCATCTACCTATCTATCTATCATCTATGTTCCTGTAGGGGAAAGGCCACTTCAGGTGCCAGTGTGCATGATATATAACGAGCACAAATATATAATGTGCCCACTTTCCAGTAAATTGCTATTATCAGTGAGGATGAACAAGTATGGTCTGAGTCAGTTTAGTGTGTGTTTATTCATAAGTTGATTTCATTCTGTCTCTACATTCAACTTAGATATTTTTAAAAAGTGTGCTTTTTAAAAAATCTACCATGCAAAATGCATATTTAAATACATATTTTGATATGCTTTTTCTGAAAGTATTTTTTTCTCACAAAGCATGCATTTCTGAATGTGTTTTCTCTCAAAGTATGCCTAAAGTAGAAGCTGAAGTAAAAGCTGCCCTGGAAAATTCAGATAAGTCCAGAATTAATTGGTACATTCATCTTGAAGATGTCGATCAAGTCAGTTCACTGTGAAATGTTGACTCAACAGAAACCGTGAATATCTCTAGTTATAAGTCCACCAAGGGGCTCCTCTTTCCAATTTCCATTTTGTGGAGTGCTGGAGAGAGTAGATTTCATCAAATCCTTGGTCTGCCACTGTCTGCTCTGATTGAACAATGGGGCTTTCCAAAGTTCATAGACTGGTCCGCTGTTTCCCAGTCTACTCGATGAGGGATTCCAAATTGGAAAGACGCTAATTATCCTTGATTGATAGGTAGGCAGGCTTGTCATACTGGCCAAGGAAAGAAGAAATCATAGAAGGGAAGACTGAAGTTAGCAATTTCCCAGCACTTCAAACGTACAGAATTAATGATTTGATTCTATCTATCTATTATCTCGATGTCTGGAACAGCATAAGGGTACCAGGATGCAGATGGTAGCTATCCTGCTGAGTTCAATAAGGAGACAGTCTAAATTTAAGCAGAGCCACAGCACTGAACTGTATGGCAGTTCAGATTTAAAGGCAAAAAGGATACATAGTCATGCACATACCATCTGCCTGCAACTTTCTCAAGCAACCATGGTTTTTTCCTCCCCTTGGGATTGTACTGCGGCTGCAAATGACAAAACACAAGCCTAGGAGAATACTTGAAGGAGTTACAGATGGGGGGTGGGCAATATGAGTGTCCCCGCTTGCTCTAGAGTACCTTTTCTTTTCAAATCCAAAGCTCTGTATCGTCTTTGCACTGAAAACGGGAAAGGCAGCACTTTACAACTTTGGACCCTGCTGAGGTTTTTGTAAATGCAATAATTCTTACCTGGTGCTAAGATTTAAGATCAAACGGAATATTTGCAAGAGTCAAGGTTTCCAAAGGGGATTTAACAGGTTGAGGCAAGATACAAGGCACACTGCCAAACCAGTATATACTATACACAGAAGATGTTTAATGAAAGGCAACACTTAGCCTTTGCGTGAGATGAGCTGGAATTACCAACCTGGTCAATCAGAGCAAGGAACCTGGAAGGAATCTTGGAGTCCAACCCCTTGCTCAAGCAGGAGACCTTATACCATTTCAGACAGGTGGCTGTCCAGTCTCTTCTTAAAAACAAACCTCCCGTGATGAAGCACTCACAATTTCTGAAGGCAAGCTGTTCCACTGGTTGAATTGTCCTCACTGCTAAGAAGTATCTCCTTAATTCCAGGTTGCTTCTTTCCTTGATTCCATTGCTTCTTGCCTTGCCTTCTGGCGCTTTGGAAAATAAGTTGACCCTCTCTTCTTTATGGCAGCCCTTCAAATGTTGGAATACTGCTATCATGTCACCCCTAATCCGTCTTTTCTTTAGACCAGCCATACCTGGTTCCTGCAACTATTCTTCGTATGTTTTTGTCTCCAGGACTTTATTCAGCGTAGTTGCTCTTCTTTGCATTTTTTTTTCAAAGTCAAATATCTACTACAACTGGTACCAATCTATACTAGGTACCAGTTGTACTAGGTATCTGTGCAACTGTTCCTCCCACTTGCTCTAATGCATTTTCAGGGATGGGTAGACAAGCTCTGGTTTAGAGTTGGAATGTTCTACCTTTCTGGCCTCTGTATTTGATCTCTAACAGGCTCATCCCTCTCCTCGTTTAAAGATGATTCACTAACCAGGGAAAGGGCAGGCTGCTTAGGAAATGTAGAAACACAACACAGTTCTTCAATATTTGGTTACTGTTCCCTTCTTGCCGCTGCTCTGCCTCACCCTCTGTAAGTAGTCCTAGACTTATAACCATTCATATAGCGTGGGCTTCAAATATTTCAGCAACAAGTTCTCTGCCTAGTTGCTGGCCATGGTGGGTGTGGCCTAGTCAGCCTCCTGCACCACAGTGTGTGTGTGTGTGTGTGTGTGTGTGTGTGTGTGTGTGTGTGTGTGTGTGTGTTTTCATCTTCTCCAGGCTACGGAGCATTTCCTTGAGCCTCTGGGAGGAGGAAAATTGCCTCCCATGGGCTCCAGAAGCCTTCCGTGCGGGACCTGCACTTACCTCACACCCAAAAAGGGCCGTGTGGAGTCTCCTGGGCCAGACAGGAGTGGGATTTGGAGTTCTCTGAACCAACCATAACATTAGCTACGGGTTGTCCCGAACTCAGACAAACCTGTAGCAGCCCACCCCTGCATCAGTGACATGCAGTCAGGGGAGGCAGGGGATGCAGAGCCTCACCACTGTCATCATGAAAAGAATAAAATGTAAAAGGGAAAAGGCAAGAGCTGATGTCAGGCAGAGCTAGTTGCTGCCAGTATCACAGTGGATGACTCTGCTTAGTGCTTAACTGTTTTAAAAAAACCTCTAAAAAGCACCCTCTACAGGAGAAGGCAGGAGAACGACGTGCCTCATCTAATCTGACTTTAGGCGTTTTATTGAAATCCTCTGTGAAACAGCTGGAAAAGGTACGTGTGGGTCGGAGGGAGGGGGAGGAATTCAAACTTCATACTCCTGGTGTGTGTGTGTGTGTTTGTTTGAGAGGGGGGAGGAAGGGAGAGAGGGAGGAAGGAGGGGAAGAGAGAAGAAAAAGAAAGAAGGAAAGTTATTTCGCAAAGGAGAAAAACAAATGCTCTCACTTTAAATCGGAACTGAGCATGCCTGGCTGTGGAATTCTGGGAGTTGAAGTCCACAAGTCTAAAAATTTTTTTGTCAGTGCCTCAACAGCCATAAACCTCATCATACGTCACTGCCCTGCATATAGCGAATATTCAAAAAGTGACTTATGATTGGTCCCTGCATTTATGACACAGCATCACCACAGTCACCTGAACAAAATTTGAGCATTGGTTGGCAACCAGCACATATTTATGACGGCTGGAGTGTCCTGGAGTCATGTGATCCCCGTTTCTGTCCTTTCCAGCTGATTCTAACAAGCAAAATCATTGGGGAAGACAGATTCACTTAACATCAGCATGATTCATTTAACAATTGCAGTGATTCTCTTAATAACTGTGACAAAAAAAGGTCATGAAATCATGCACGACTGACTTAACAATGGCCCCACCAGAAATTCTTGTCCCAATTGTGGTCATAAGTCAAGGACTCTTTATACCACTAGAAACATTCACCTCCTCCTCCGGTAATTGGACCTCTTGAGAGATAAAATGAATTTACTGTTGCTGTTTACCAGATGCAGCAAGGGTACCCTCAAAGATGCAATTATTTGTGGGTAGAATTTCTCTCATGGATTCTAAATGATCTTTTGAAATCCATATTAGGATGCCTGGATGCTGAAGATGAAACGATTTCTGCTATTTCCTTAGATGTATTTAATGCTTAGATCTGATACACTGGATACCAGAAGGAAGCAGTCGCCTACACTTAAAATGAAAGAGAGAAACCAAATGCAATCATTTTCCCCTAATGATGTTTACAGGATTATTGTTAAAGTTACATTCATCCACTGAGTATCTTGCTGCCAAAAGTTTCTTAACTATTTGATCAATGTTTTCTCCTTTGAACTGGAAATAATATCTTTCCGTTCTTTTTCTGCTTTTACCATCTAGCTGTGTGCTTGAAGTAGTTTTGTTCTCTTTTAATACAGGATGAATCCAAATGAAATCAGGTCAGTATAATCAATCCGTCTCCAACTGTCTTTTGTTTTTAGTTCAGCAGGTGGTATAAGTGAAGATGAGAGAAAAGATTGATTTGGTAAAGAGATATGCATAATTTGATACATAACTCTGCTAATGAACTATAGATTGGCTTTAAAGCGACAAGAGAATGGCTCCATCTAGCCTTATGTTCTTGTACTTAGTTCAAGAGTTTCTTATTAGCCTTGGAATCTGTCGTTCCACTAGAACACTTGGACCCGGGATGTGCGAGAAGATTTTTTTATATCAAAATATATTTTACTCGAGAATCAACGTCTCCACTAAATAGTTGACAGTCAAGCTGAAACTAAGCTAATTGAGTAAAAATAGCAAATGGGGAAATTCTTTTTTACAAACTTCCTCAAATCCTCAAGTAAGCTACCCAGACCTAATCCACATATCAAAAGATAAGGTCTGCGAACGCAAATAGAGTTAATTAAATTAGGTCATCCAGCTGCATATTCAGGAGTGGGATGCTGGGGGTTCACAGGAGTTTGGGAGAACCTCTAGCTAAAATTGTGTGCAGTTCAGAGAATCCCAAATCCCACTCCCGGCTGGCCCCTCCCCCCCCAGGAGTCCCCACATGGCCCATTTTGAATGCAGAGGTTCGTGTGATTGCTATCTGTGACCTCCTAGGCACCTTCCAACAAGCAAAGTGAATGGGGGAAGCTGGAGTGTGCGGAGGCTTGGAGAGGGCAAAAAACGGGCCTACTGGAAGTTCCAGAGAGTCCCCGGAGCCTGAGGAGGTCGTTTTTGCCCTCCTGGAGGCTCAAGGAAAGACTCCAGAGCTCCAGACACCAACACGCTGCCCACCATCCAAATCTGTAGCTTTCCTTTGCCCAGGGAACTTCCCAACCCTATCATGTGAGATAGCCAGATGAGTGTGAATCTTTCATTACTGGTACCTCGTGCAAGGGGCCAGGCGTCCTGGTCGTGCATGCATGCTGCACACACATACACACTTCACCGCCCCTGCGACACCCAGCTGGTTGTCGGAGGTCACACAGGCGCCACACGCTGTTCATGCATGCACAATTGGCCAGTTGCTATAAAAAAAGGTATGGAACATAGGCGGGCGGGTGGGCTAAATGAGCCACCATACCAGTATGGTGACCGCTGTTCCCAGCTATTACTGGCATGGCCATACCGGCCGGAACCCAACACTGCATCACTGGGTTCCCAATGTCTTAAAATCACAGAAAATACAAATGATTGCTTATTTGTGAGATACAAAAAGGAGCAAGATAGGGATGACTGCTGCCTCCTCACTTATTTTGGGTCTTAAAATACTGAGTAGAGATATAAGACAAGTTGAGAGGATCCTGGGAATAAGGATTTAAAAAACAATTTATAAGCTAGGGGCTTTGGTAGATGATTCATGTTGGTTCTGGAAGATCCTTTAAAGGAAGTTGAAATATTAATGGGCAAAGATTTCCAGTTTAGTAAACTGAAGATGAGGATGTTCATAAAAATATGAATATAGATGTTCAAACAAAATTGATAATTAAAATGGGTTTCGAGATTGAGAAGAAAGTAAATATCCTGGTTTTACTAGGACCAATATGTAAAAACTGTTATTTCAAAGTAACTATCTTAAGACAGAGAATGAAATTTAAAAAGACATGTTAAGATGAGAGATATTACAATTGCCATTTCTGGGGAGAAATTCTATGATAAAAATAGATGTCTTGCATAGAATGATGTTTTTGTTTCAGACAATACCTATTTTAATAATTGATGTATCATTTAAACAATAACAGTATTATATATCTAAATTTGTGTGGCAGGGGAAAAAAACCCATAAATTAAATTTCAAGCATTACAAGATACAAAGGAAGGAGGAGGATTGGGTTTATCTGATTTGAATTTGTGTTTTTTACCTTTCTGTTTGATTTGGATGAAAGAATGGTGAGTTGGCCAGGGCAAGTTGGCTGTAGTGAGTTGTCCTAGATCTGCTATGTGGCAATCTCAATGGACTAAACAGAAAATGCAATTAATTTTCCTAAGATATAGGTAAAGGTAAAGGTTCCCCTCGCACATATGTGCTAGTCGTTACCGACTCTAGGAAGTGGTGCTCATCTCCGTTTCAAAGCCGAAGAGCCAGCGCTATCCAAAGACATGTCTCCGTGGTCATGTGGACAGCATGATTTAAGACACACAGAGTGCTGTTACCTTCCCACCAAAGGTGGTTTCTATTTTTACATGCTTTCAAACTCAAGTTGGCAGAATCCTGAGATATAGTCTGGCTAATAAGATTAATGGCAAAGAATGCTGGGAGTTGTAGTTTTGCAGTATCAGAAGGGCCACAGTTCTCTAATGCTTGATGTAATGGCAGAACCAAACTCAGAATGCCTTTGTATTTGGGAAACTTAGTTCAGAACAGATAGAAACTTTAATAGTTGGGAAAGCCCAGACAGCTTTAAGATAGTTGGATCATTTCTTTCTTTGTTCATTTGCACAAGTGCATAACATCTGCTGTGTGAAGGAATGAATTGACATAATGTTCCTTAAAATTTTACAAACTTAAAAAATATACAAAATATTTTGTGGTCTGAATGAAGAGTAAAGAAAGACACCTCCCTGTCTGTCTAATATCTGTACCAGTTTGACAAGGAGAGAGAGAGAATGGAGGGGGGGAGGGTCATAAATCCTTCCCAGGTTTTGGAAGACTTTTTAAAACAGTCCCACTAATTTGTTGCTTTTAAAATTCTCACTGCTCTTTTGTTCAAAAGAACACATACAGAATATGGAAATGGGAAATTAATTCAAATTTATCCAATAAATTATTCAAAAGGAATTACTCATTGGTGTGAGTATTTTCATTAAATCAAACTCAAACCTGTCAAACCAACGTATGGTGTTAAAAAGCCTGAAAAACACACACTTGCATGCACACAGTCCTTATTAAAAGCAGATCTTTAAGGGGAAAAAAATCCAACAAGCAATGATCCATTTGTCAGTTAACGAAGAAGAAGAAAAAATGTGACAAGGAATGATTTGTTAAAAAAAGATAAACTTGAAAAACATATGCCCTAATGGTAGCAATATCATCTGCAGAGATATGCTTCATTCAGGAGAGGGCTTTTTGGTTTTAATAATGGCTTCAGTCCTATTGTACATCTAGCTGTCAGAAAGCACTGGTAATGCTTTTTTTTTTTAATTGACTACTTTTCAAAAACTCTTCCCCAAGGTGCCTACCAAGAGGACTTGAGCAGAAGACAAGTTGGCAAGGAGAACCAAGAATGGTCTTCTCCAAGGAGGACCAAGAATGGTCTTCTAGGCGGCAATTTATTTATTTATTTATTTGGTTGGTTGGTTGGTTGGTTGGTTGGTTGGTTGGTTGGTTGGTTGGTTGGTTGGTTGGTTGGTGGTTGGTTGGTGGTTGGTTGGTTTGCTGCCTATCTTGTCTTAAGGCAACTCTACATTACGGCAACTCATCATAGTCAAGTGTAAAATAATTCTTTGGACTAGGGTTGGGTGGCTGTGGTACTCAATGAAGGAATTCCTGTTCAATATTGTGATGATGCTTGGCTTCAAATTCTGAAGCAATTTTACTTCTTCTATAAAAGAAGCTTCTGGGTTGTTAGTGTCATACTTGGCCCCTGATAGAAAAACCTTCCACAAACTTTTTGTCTGCCGATTCAGAAAAATATGGTGTGCTCTTCCTTTCATATTAGCTCTCTGAGGAATTCACTCTGCCTAATTCAAAACCCAGCTAAAAATCGCTCAAAACATCTTTTAATTCCTCACTCTGAGAATGACACTTTCATTTTTAATGGTATTTGACAGAGATTTATTCCACATTTCTTCGATGGCATTTTAGATTTTAAAGCTTACTTTATTGTTACATGGTGCCTGACAAAGCTCTCTTAGACAACTCTTCATCATCATATCATAGCTTCCTTTGCTGGCCCAGTTGCCAGTGGGGCAGGGGTACTGTCAGCATTCCAAGTAATACACCCAGAGCAAACAGAACTCCAAAGCAAGTAGGTTCCTCAAAGAACAGGTTTATTGGATAGATCATATTGGCACAGACTGGTGAAAAACGACTTTAAAAGTTCCCACAGGTTTCACCTAATTAAAAGTAAATGTTTTCCCCTTTTCCCAATCAGTCACATGGACCAATCAAGGTGCTGTCCTGTTGATTGGAAACTTCACTCCTTCTCTCTTGAGCCACCTATGGAAATGGCCTTGGTTCGCAGAGGAAATTATTTTGTTTTGGCTACAAAACCCCAGCTATCTCTATTCCCCCATCCCTATCCCTCAGCACCATAGTGGCAACATTGAAGCCTCCAAGACGGCCTCAGTCAGGCCAGCTTCAGAGTTGACGAGTACCCCTTTGGGAGAAGTTATCCCTGATGGCTTTCTTAGCAATTAAGTATGGGAAATGTGGAAGAATTCAATTTGAATGTTAATCCCTCTTTTAGCATAGGGCTCCTGGGCACAGCTAGAGTTTTAAGTATAGTGGCCAATAATTAGAAAGCTTTTAGAATAGCTTCACCTCTGTACAGGTAATCCTCGACTTACAACAGTTCATTTAAACTGAAAAAAAGTGACTTATGACCAGTTTTCACACTCATAACCATTGTACCATCCCCATGGTCATGCAATCAAAATGCAGATGCTTTACAACTGGCTCATATTTATGATGGTCATGTGATTTTCTTTTGCCACTTTCTGACAAGCAGAGTCAAGTTAGATTCACTTAGCAAGAGTTTGACTAATTTAACAACGACAGTGATTCATTTAACAACTCTGGCAAGAAAGGTGGCAAAATGGAGCAAACTCGCTTAACAAATGTTTCACTTAGCAGCAGAAATGTTAGACTCAATTGTGGTAGTTAGTCAAGGACTACCTGTATTAATGGTTCAGCTTCAAGAAGAAATTGGCAGAACAGGGAGAGTTGGCTGAAGTTAGCAGCAGCAGTTAGACTTATATACCGCTTCATAGGGCTTTCAGCCCTCTCTAAGCGGTTTACAGAGTCAGCATATTGCCCCAACAATCTGGGTCTGAGGTGGCTTAGCAAGTACATTTAGCATAGAGAACGTTGCATTTTTATAATCAGTTTGTAACCAATCACGTTATATTCCTGGAGTTCCTTGTTGCTTCATTATAAATGCACCCTATTTTCTCAGTTTCAAAGCCTTGCCCAGCCGAATGTGCATGACCTGTGTTTTGCAAACTCATCGCAAAGTGTTGGTATCTGAAGTCCTACTTGAGTAGAAAATACCTCAGCTTGTCTCCGTGGAGCCAGTGAGAAGGGAAAGAGACTATTAACTCATAGACGGGATAAAAATAAATTTGTAAAGTCCCTCTTATGCATTTTTCTCCAACAGACAACCCAGGGAATTGCCTGGTTGCTCAGCTCAGCTGCCTGCTTGTTGAGCCAAGAGCTTGAACTCTGCAGACCACCCAAGAGAATTTCATTGTACGTTTCTCCACCTTTTTGGGTGGAAAAGAAAAGAAAGAAATGAAAAATGCCTTCCCTTCCATCATAATAAATGAGAATCATAAAAAATGCAAAGAAATGCTCAACAGAGCACTACCTTTCCAGTATGTCTATTCTAAGGGATACATTTGGATAGAAGCCAGAGCACTCCAATGGATCTTCTCTCAGAGAGTGCCTTGACCTGAGCCTTACTCTTTTTATATGCTCCAGCTGGCATTAAGCCAATGTCAGCCCTTCGTTAATTTAAACCACATCTGTGCAGTCAAAATCTGACAAGGGGCAGGTCCTTTCAATTCAAAATAAATATGGTAGTTTGGTTTAGAATAGAGTTTACCATACTGTGAAGTGTCCCTCTCTCTGGGAGATGGGGGACACTCAACAGTCTAGGGCAGCGGTGTCAAACTGCTGGCCCATAGGCTGGATGCATCACACACAGGCCACGCCCAACCCAGCTCCGTGAAGGGGAAAAACATCGCGATACATCATGTGATGGCAACATGACTTCACGGGTTTGACACCCGTGGTTGAGGGGAAGTATAAAGAACCTTTTATTTATGTTGTTACAATAAATCCCTAGCACCGCGTAATGGAGTGAGCTGCCATTACTTGTCCCAGCTTCTGCCAACCTAACAGTTCCAAAGCATGTAAAAATGCAAGTAGAAAAATAGGAACCACATTTGGTGGGAAGGTAATAGCGTTCCTTGTGCCTTCGGCATTTAGTCATGCCAGCCACATGACCACGGAGACGTCTTTGGGCAGCACTGGCCCTTCAGCTTTGAAACAGAGATGAGCACACACACCCCTAGAGTTGGGAAGGACTAGCACATATGTGCAAGGGGAATCTTTATCTTTACAATAAATCCACCCCTCCAAACTTTCGTTGTACTGTTTTCATTGTTCATTTGTGTTCTTGTTGGCATTTGGATTTTTAAGTGAATCAACCTAGAAATAAGGAGCAATTTCCTGACCGTGAGAACAATTAGCCAGTGGAATGACTTGCCTTCAGAAGTTGTGGGTGCTCCATCACTGGAGTTTTTTAAAGATGAGATTGGATAGCCATTTGTCCAAAATGGTATAGGGTCTCCTGCTTGAGCAGGGGGTTGGACTAGAAGATCTCCAAAGTCCCTTCCAGTTCTGTTATCTTGTTATTCTGCATATACATTAAGATTATACCAAAGGATGGTGTGATGGCAAATAATTTAGCAGTCCCTGCCTTAGAAGCAAGAAAAAGAACATTAGACTGCTTTAAAATCCAAGGGTAGCTTTCTCCTTCCTATCCCAGAGGCAGCTAAGATGGGTATTCTTCATGCACGGAGTTTTTGACCTATTTTCCCCTTAACAGTAAGTGCTTAACAGTTATTGCTGCATAGAGGCAGAAATACTCAAATAATATACTGGCTGTTCACTTTGCTGGAGGGTTCCTTCAGCACATCCACTCAATCACCTGCTTTGTTTATTGTTGCTCTGTTGCAAAGCACTTTTCTCTTGGTCCCTACCTTCCCTTCCAAATTACTTGTGCATCACATTTTTATGCATATGGAGTATCCATGCAAGCCGCAGCCTGTGAAGACACATGCTTTCCACTACATTGTGAATAAATTACCAACCTAGTTCGTGCAAACTCGCAGGAACATTAAAACTAAGGCAAAATAGGATTCTACAGAAGTGAGCAAAATGCACAGGCCATAATGCTAAATACATAAATTAGCAGAAAATGTTGTTTAATAATTTATTGATTCTGCAGCTGCACATATGTTAAAAGGAAAACCGTCTGTTAAAATGTTAATACTGCACACTTCACAGATGTCATTATACAAAGTCAAACATTTATATCGTTCAACTAGACTGCCTGACATTTAGAACTGGGTTGATGTAAGAGAAGAGCTGGCACCCCATATGTTTTGTTGATGATCATTTTCATTTTTCATAAGCCAGACCAAACTGTGTTACTGTAACAATATAGAAAGAAGATTAAACCTGCTTTTTTAAAAAAAAAATATGGAGGACCAAGGATGGTCTCCTGCTCTTAAAAAAAACCTTGAATTATATGCACTTTCAACATAGTAGTTCCATGCCATTTGAAGAAAAGGACAGGTCTATAACAGGGGTGTCAAACTCAAGGCCCAGGGGCCAGATTCGGCCTGTGGGGTGCTTAGATCTGGCCCATGAAGCTTCCTTGGAAACAGGAAGGACTGGCCTCTGCCGGGAGGCCCTCCCAAGCTCTGTTTTCACTGCAGGAGACCATCACAGGTGAAAACACAGCTTAGTAGCCCGTTTTTGCTGGCAGAGTGCTCGGGCCACCACAGGCACCCCTGACATGAGTGATGTTGAGTTCGCCATGCCCACCCTGGCTCCCCAAGGTTAAACACAACCCTGATGCAGCCCTCAATGAAGTTAAGTTTGACATCCCTGGTTTACAGTCTGCATCTCTTTTTGTTTCAGTGCAAATATAGGCCAGACACCTGTTGCCCTTTGAGGTTTGAAATACAATTTCCATGGACCCTAAAAGCAAAGGCATTTGCCAGAGAGTGTGAGACAACCATTTTGAGGGCACTAAATCTTAGAGCTGAGATGCACACATCTCAGGGCTACGTGTGACTCCTGAAAACTTTGAATGGAACCCCCTGAGTCCTTCAGATATGAGGTAGTGAGTCAACCTTAATTATCAAAAGCAAGGCATGTTGTAAAAGAGCTTTAATTATAAAAGTTCAGTGAATTAACCTTCCACTGTTTTCATAATAATTATGTTTTTATACACTCAAAGAAGACACACACACATATATGGTGAGGTAACTCACTCACTCACTCACTCACTCACTCACTCACTCACTCACTCACTCACTCACTTCTGAGGGCCACACATCCATAACAATCACAGAAACTGTTTTGGTTGCACTGATTGATGATCTCTGGCGAGCCAGGGATAGGGGTCACTCCTCTATCCTAGTGCTCCTTGACCTCTCAGCGGCCTTCGATACCATCGACCATGGTATCCTTCTGCGACGGTTATGGGAGGTGGGAGTGGGAGGCACCGTCCTACGGTGGTTCTCCTCCTACCTCTCGGACAGGTTGCAGTCGGTGTTGGTCGGAGGGCAGAGGTCGACCCCTAGGCCCCTCAACTATGGGGTGCCGCAGGGTTCGGTCCTGTCCCCCCTCCTATTTAACATCTACATGAAGCCCCTGGGTGAGATCATACGATGGCACGGGATTAAATACCACCAATATGCAGACGACACACAACTGTATCTGTCCGCCCCGTGCCAACTCAGTGAAGCAGTAGAAGTGATGTGCCAGCGCCTGGAGGCTGTTAGGGTCTGGATGGGAACAAACAAGCTTGCACTCAATCCCGACAAGACCGAGTGGCTATTGATGCTCCCTCCCAAAAATGGTCCAGCTATTCCATCCCTTAGCCTGGGGGGTGAAACCATCCGCCCCTCAGAGAGGGTTCGCAATTTGGGAATCCTCCTGGATCCACAGCTGATGTTAGAACATCATTCATCGGCTGTGACCAGGGGGACCTTTGCCCAGGTCCACCTGGTGCACCAATTGCGACCCTACCTGGACCAGGAGCCTTTTGGATAGTCACTCACGCCCTCATGACCTCAAGACTGGATTACTGTAACGCGCTCTACATGGGGCTGCCCTTGAAGAGTGTCCAAAGACTTCAGTTAGTCCAGAACGCAGCCGCGCGAGCGATTGTGGGTGCACCTAGGTACACCCACGTTACACCTATCCTCCGCGAGCTGCACTGGCTGCCCATTGGTCTCTGGACACGCTTCAAGGTGCTAGTCATTACTTATAAAGCCCTTTATGGCATCGGACCTGGGTACCTGAGAGACCGCCTCCTGCCAATTACCTCCCAAAGACCGATTCGATAGCACAGACTAGGCCTTCTCCGGATCCCATCTGCCAGCCAATGTCGGCTGGCGACCCCCCGGGGGAGAGCCTTCTCTGTTGCAGCTCCAGCCCTCTGGAATGAGCTCCCCGTGGAGATCCAGACCCTTACAACCCTCCAGGCCTTCTGTAAAGCCACTAAGTCCTGGCTGCTCCGGCAGGCCGGGGACTGTTGAAGTATCCAGCCCCACGGTAACTATAAATGTTGTTGTATTTTAAATTGTTGTTTGTCTTATTTATTCCATTTCCCCTTTTTATTGTAAGCCACCCGGAGTCCTCCGGGAGTGGGCGGCATACAAGACTAATAATAAACTAAACTACAAATATTCATGCACACAAAGTGTATTCATTCTAACACAAAATTAAATACTGGGCTAACTCATAGATGTCAGACAATGGTCCATTTGGTTGTGTTTGCAAGCCTTTTCTAGTTTGTATGATGGAAGTCAGCACTGATATCTCAATAGAATCTTCCTCCGTGTTTAAAAGAACCTCGGATTTTTTTCCCACTGAGATGGTTATGCTGATAGAATGTTTTTCACTGCAATGGAATATCCAAGTTCTCAGTGCCCTGAAGTAAATGGCCTTAAGGCTCGATGAGCCAATGTATCTCATTGAGCAGTAATTATTAACTTCAACAAACTAGGGGATTTGCACTCGCCACTCACCCACTCACATCTGAGGGCCACACAGCTATAATGAACATACACGCAAACATAGTGCATTGGCTCTGATGCAAAATTAAACACTGGGCTAACTGATAGACGTCAGATGATGGTCCAATTGGTTGTGTTTGCATCAGCTGAAGCGGCATTCATGCAATCTCCATGGACCCTAAAGGCAAAGATATTTGCCAGACAGTGTGGGAGAACCGTTTTGAGCTGAGACGCACAATTTGAAATATCAGGGCTATGTTGGGGGCTCTTGAAAACTTTGAATGGAACCTCTTGAGTCCTTCAGATATGAGGTAGAGCATCAGCCTTAATTACCAAAAGCAATGAATGTTGTAAAAGGGCTTTGGTAATAATAAAGGTTCAGTTCAAATTACACTGTCAGAATCCTAGGAAACTGTTAGTCTGGTTCAGCCTAACTAGAAACCTGTCAAAACTGTTGCAGTTGGAAGAATAAAAGCCAAAATAAATTACACTTTCACAAGCACAGGGGTTTTTGCCTTATGCATACATGGACTAATTTATTAGGTCATGACTATACTTACCCAGGAGCCAACAACACTAGAGAGGTTTAAGTGTGTGTGTGTGTGTGTGTAAAAACTAAAGACGCAATACAAGAAAAAATGGGTCATATTATGTGCCACAAAGTTCTTCATTCAGAATAAAAGAAAATCTGTCTCTGTGAGAAATGTGAAGTTCTTATTAAGCTTAATTACCATGGGTGAGTTTCTGTGCCAAAATCCATAATCTGTGCCAGATTGGGAGACTTCTTCTATTTTTCCCAAAGAAAAAACTATTTTCATATCGGAATATCTTGTACCGGCTTCGGACAACTTCAACAGTGGCTCACTGTGAGATGAAAGCTTTGTAGTGAGGAATGTCTTTTTGTAAGGCTAAGTCTATGGCAGAGGTGGGATTCAGCAGGTTCTGACCAGTTCTGGAGAACCGGCAGCAGAAATTTTGAGTAGTTTGGAGAACCAGTAAATGGTAAATACCACCTCTGACTGGCCCCGCCCCCATCTATTATCTGCCTCCCAAGCTGATCGGGAGGGAATGGGGATTTTGCAATAACCTTCCCCTGGAGTGGGGAGGGGATGGAGATTTTGCAGGATTCTTCCCCTGCCACGCCCACCAAGCCACGCTCACTAAACTACATCCACAGAACTGGTAACAAAAAAAATTGAATCCCACCACTGGTCTATGTGCTATGGCAGGGGTGGGATTCAGCCGGTTCGGACTGGTTCACGCAAACCAGTAGTTCTGGAGATCAGTTGGCCCTGCCCACCCACCCCTGCACTGTCTGTCCTATATTTCCTTTGTTTGAAGCCCCAGCGTGGCAGAGCGGATTGCTGCATTTCAGCTGTTTTACTCACCAGGGCTGCAGTGAATTGGTTGTTATACTGGTTGAATCTCACCATTGGGCTGTGGTAAGTAGCCTGTGTGGATGAGTTATAAATCCATGTTTAAATCCTCCCTCAACCATGGAAACTCCTTGTATGATTTTGGGCTAGTCATTGTCTTTGAATCCAACCTACAGAGTTGTGGCATTGGGGGAACAATGAGAAATCTCTTTTCTCTCCACAGAGAAAACTCTAAGGAAAGAGGAGGAGGAGGAGGAGGAGGAGGAGGAGGAGGAGGAGGAGGAGGGATAAGGCACCTGAATTTTAATACCCAGACATATACAAAACACACACACACACACAGCATCTTTATACCAAGGCAAAATGTACACATGCCTATTTTTATTTGGGAAATGGAAAAAAAAGGCAGCCCACATATTTATTGTTAAGAATAAATCCAAAGGCAGCAACGGATGGACTGTTTATTTCTTAGCTCACTGAGTAAACAACAGCTTTTGAGCCTCTAGTATATTGTTTACATAATAGATTGTTTACATTCACAAAAACACCAAGTGACAGTACTTTACACTCCTGAAATTGCTGTGAAATCAAAAGGGACATGCCACATGTTGTATACCTCCTTGGAAAGCCAGCATCTTGTACAATTCCTTTTCTGCAAAATAGTTGTCAGTGCCCCAAGTTGGAAAGCAGATTTCTAGGAATTGCTATTACTTAACTCCGGTCCTGCAGAAGGAAGAGGTTACCTTTTAGGTCTAAAACCACTTGATATTGCAAGCTAGCCAAGAAAATCATAGCATTTCCTCAAAGCCCACAAGTCCCATGCTTCCAGTGAAGCTCCATAGGAGATCAGGTTACATGAATGATATGCTGCCAGTCTGAGAAATGATGGCCTATTGGTTGCTGACTGTTCCTGTAGTCCCAGGGTACATGAAAAGAAAAGGCAAGAAATAGAAAAAAGCATGGAAGTGGGTGACCTTGAAAACGTTTATACTGGATTTCTTTATGTTCACGCAAAGAAAAGAATTTATGTATTTATTGACTTGTTAATGGCTCAACTTCCAGAGACTTTAGACCTTTCACATATTAAACACATACAAAATAATTCAAAAATATGATATAAAACACCAAAGATGGCTTAAAACTGATCAAACAAATGTTTCTCTAGCAAAGAAGAGAAATACACATGGTACAATAATGAATGTTCAAGGCTTTTTCCCGCTCTGATACGTTCTTTTATTGCTGGATTGCCTTAGCCTTTGGTCTTTATACAGAATGCCATGGCCATAGCTCTTACCAGAGGTGGGTTCCTACCAGTTCGCACCTATTCGGTAGAACCAGTTCGTCAAATCTACCGAACCGGTTAGAAGAGGTTCCACCAGTGGACCCGGAAAGCAGGCCACACCTACAGAAGAGGTTCCAATTTTTTTTGAAACCCACCACTGGTCCTTGGATATGATTATTCTACACTATCATGCTCATATTTATAGAACTCAGTGCCTCTGTGAAAGGTAAGGATGACTACTGCGTTTGTGGTGCAATCAGAACATTGCGTGTGTTGAAGTTGTTTTAACGCAAACCACAGATGCCTTTAAAAAAAAAAGTTTACATCATATTCTTATGCATGCCAGTGCTGTGTGTGAGGTAATTTAAGGTGGTTCTGACAAGTATCGTCGGCATCTTCAGATCCGGTCACATGGGTGGCAAGCCACTCCCATCCAGTCACATGGGTGGCAAGCCACTCCCACAAAGGAGGCCACACCCACAGAGTCGGTTCAAACAATTTTTGAAACCCACCACTGGCTCTTACGCATGCTGGCTAAAGATTTCTGGGAACTGAAGTCCACACATCTTAAAGTTGCTGTCAGGGTTCCAAATAGCATCCAAAAAGTAAATCAGAGTCCAAGGCAAAGTATTATTCAAAGTTCCAATTTATTAAGAGAGCCATGTTGGCACATCTGGGAAAATCCACATCTGAAAGCTTCCTGGTTTTCCCCACCCAGTTGAAAGTTCAAGCTCTTGCCCCCACACCCACAAGTCCATCACATGATCTAATCTTCCATTGTCATGCTGGCAGTTCCACCCATCCAGTTCCAGTCAGGTGCAGAGGCGCAAAGACAAAGGATGACCTTGGCTTCCTAGGAAGAATTTTGTTATGGCTACATAGGATCTCACTCCTTACAATCCCCCATCCCATTTTCCCACAATAGAAAATGCAGAGTAGAATAAAAAGTGTGGCGGGCCAAGGATCAAAAAGAAAAGATGGTTGCAGGCATGATAGTTGCCATGTTTGGACACCCCTGCTCTAGTTAATGCTGAATCGCTATTCCCTCTATTTATTAATGAAGGGAAAGAAGAACCTTTAAAAAGAAGCTTAAGAAAACTTAATTTGCCTTCCAGCATTCCCCATTATTGTACTTTAGCCCTCTTATAAGAGGTAAAAAAAACAAGCAAAACACCTCAGCTTCTTCTTCCTTTTATTCTTTTAACAAGGAGACAATAGTCCTGTATCTAAACGAAATGAGTTATCTGAGAAACATCCATCTAGATTATGCTAGTTAAAGAGGCACAATGTGCTTTAACTAACTGTTCAAGCTCCTGAATAGCTCAGGAATTCCAGTGTATTCATGAGCAGAAATGGGGATTCTGCTCCCATGAAACATGGAAATAAAGCCTTTCACTATGTACTCCAGAGTTCAAGAGGTGTAGATAGAGAATAGAATATTCTCTTTTCAGGCATTAAAGAGGAAGTCTTGGAGTAATAGAATTCACTTCACAGAATTCTGAATATAGTAGATAGCAATAGCACTTAGACTTATATACCGCTTCACAGAGTTTTACAGCCCTCTCTAAGCAGTTTACAGAGTCAGCACATTGCCCCTCCCCCCAAACTATCTGGGTCCTCAGATGGTGGCATCCTAAATGTAACTTCTTATTAAGGTATACATAGGTACTTCTCGGCTTACAAACATTTGCTGAATGACCATCCAGAGTTACAACAGTCCTGCAAAAAGTACAGCTACACCTGGTGTACCTACTTAACAGCCATTGCAGCAACCTTGTGATTCACATAACAACGGCAGTGAGTTGCTTAACAACACTGCCAAAGAAAGATTGCAAATTGGATGCTACTCAGTTAACAATCGCCTTGTTTAACAATGGAAATTCTGTTCCCATTGTAGTTATAAGTCGAGGATAATCTGTACCTTCCAACATTTGTGAGCAATAAAGTCTGTGCTGAATCCTTCTATCCAATGTCTGCTTCTTCTATTTTTCTCAGCATTTGAAATTGAGCTTGGCCAGAGGTAGATAGGTTCTGGAAGAGTCAGATTTGTGCCCTTCATTTTGTCCTGTTCAGACTGAAATCTGTCCCTTCTATCTGTTTATGAAGAGAGGGAAGAACATCCAAATATAAGGTTTTGAAGTGTGACATACCTATGTTAATTGTGAACCATTAATCTGACAATTGTATTCTCTTAGTAGATTCTCAGGATAGACTCAGAACATAGGGTTCTAGCTCAACTCACTCAATACCTTTATTTAACACTCCTCAATTTCAACTAACGCCAGAGCAAGCAAAACTATTAAAATAAATGCAATTTGTAGGAGAATAATATAAATGAGAGTTGTAGCAATAATAACAAGCATAGTTAAAAAATACTTCCTGAAGCATCGTGATTAATATAGCATTATGCTTACCAACTCCAATTATCCTGAGACTTTTTGGTCTTCTATTCAAGTGGCAAATTATCCCAGTCAAACGCACATTGCTGAGAGCAGAATCTTTACTACCAGATCTATAAACAGGAGCAGGTTCATATCAGGCACCCATAACTAACATGGTGAAAGTTGTTCTTGCAATGAGTTTTAATAAGAACACCAATTTTCCCTAGCCGTTAGATCTTTCTGAGACCTAATGAAGAGGAGACATTAATGCATATTGCCTATATTCTGTGGCAAGGATTCTTATGTTTTTGTACCGCAAACCAATTTCACTTGCTTTAGTACTAGTCTTATACACAGCAGCATGGTGGCTTAGATACTCACCTCCCGCTCAGAAGATTGAGAGTTCAATCCTAGGCAGTGTCAAATGTTTCTCTGTCAGAGTGTAAACAGAAAAAATATCTGTTGTGAACTCTGCATAGGCATCAGGAAGGGCATCCAATCAGTAAATGCTCAGCTCCACTCAGTCGCTCTGACTCCAAGCTGAAGCAAAGGTATTAAAGGATCATAAAAAGAAAAAAAATAGTGTTATGCATTATCAGATCTTCAACCTGTGAGACAATTAGGTAGAGGTATAATCAAATAATAAAATAGGGATGTGGTGGCTCAGTGGCTAAGATGCTGAGCTTGTCGATCAGAAAGGTCATTAGTTCCATAGTTTGAATCCCTAGTGCTGCTTAATGGAGTGAGCTCCCATTACTTGTCCCAGCTTCTGCCAACCTAGCAGTTTGAAAGTACATAAAAATGCAAGTAGAAAAATAGAGACAACCTTTGGTAGGAAGGTAACAGCACTCTGTACGCCTTCGGTGTTTAGTCATGCGGCCATATGACCATGGAGTCATCTTCGGATAGTGTTGGCTCTTTGGCTTTAAAGCAGAGATGTGGACCGCCCCCTAGAGTTGGGAACAACTAGCACATATGTGCGAGAGCAACCTTTACCTAGAATAATATAGTAACAAGGTCACACATCTATTATTCTTTCATTTGTTATATCATTAATTGAAAATAAATGAAAATGCATTGTAAAGCTAAGGATTATAGAAGAAGAGTTTAATTCTGACTGAAAAAGTTGATATACATATACATGCATACACACACACACACACACACACACACACACACACATGTGTTGTGGCCCAGCAGGAGCCATTGGAGCTGCCAACAGACTCCGATAGTGAGGGACCCTATGAGTCAGCTCTGGATGATGTGGAGGACCCTGGGCAGGATTCAGACTCCGAGCAAGGACCAGAGAGGCTGGTTGGCTACCAGGAGGCGCCTGAGGCATGGAGCAGCGGTGAAAGCCAAAGGGAGTTTGTCCCTGATGTCAGGCCCTGGAGCAGTAGAGAGGAGCAAAGGGAGTTGGTCCCGGATGCCAGGAAGAGAAGGGCAGAGAAGCGCAGGCAGCAATTACAGAGACATAGGAGATAATCAGGCCCAGGTGGTTGTGATTTGGCTCCTTCCAAGAGAGTATATAAGAAGAGACTTTGGGAGGAGACCTTTTGCAGGACACAACCGTTATACTAAGCTGGAGAAGCTCTTGTGTGTATCTCTTATCTGTGGGAGTCTAGGTTGCTGCCAAAGTCTTCTCTTTGAGTAATTACTGTGAATAAAGCGTGACTAACAGTAACCTTGTGTCGGTGTGACTCACTGTATGGAGAGGGGTCAGAACACATATGTATTTCATTGACTTATGTTTATGTTACATTTCATTTAATGAAAGAGCTAATGGCTCTTATATGGACACCGTTTAACTGAGGCTCATCTCTTTATCACTTTGGTTTTACTTTTGTTGTTGTTGTTGCTTTTTTAAATATTGGAAACCTTTAGATTAGCAGATCTTATTGAAATCTCTGGAGTGAGTCTCCTTCAATCCTTTGAAAAAGAAATTTTAACTACAAATTTAAAGATTTGTAACAAAAAATGGGGAGAGGAATATACAACAGAATTAATGTTGATTAATGTTGTTTTAGAAAGTTTTAAGTGTATTAAGGCATCAGACAGACTTGATTTAAGACTGAGATTAACTGAAATTATTCTTTCTTTGGGAGTTTTTATGTTTATATATAGAAATAACCAATGACAACTTTGAAGGTTGGACACTAAATGGCACCTGTTGACTACTTTAAAACAAATTTTGAAGGAATGGGTTTATTTATTTATCACTTCAGTGTTACTGGAGAAAAACAAACCTCACTGAATGAAATTGAAATTGACTTGCAGGTGGATTCAAAAGTGATAGCTTATAAGAAAGATGAAAATCATGGATTTACAAATGAAAGTGGATGAAGATTTAATTATTAAAAAGGGCAAAAAGATATTACATCAGAAGAGTGTTGTGGTGGATAAATTACTTTACCTTGGATTTACAAAAGGGATTTAGTGAAGTTGTCAAACTGAAATTACAAAATGGATTTGATAAAACACCAAGAATTTTAAGAGAAGTGACAAAGAGAAGGAGAAAGGAGGTGTTCAAACTTTCTATGAGGAGTCTCATAGGGATTCTTCACAGAAAGGAGAAAGAAGTAAGGATATACAGCAGTGACATGCAGTGAGGTTTATGGCTGTTGAGGCAAGCGAGCAAAAGCCGCCCTGCTGCTCCGGCACTATGGCCGACATAGTTTTCAAGAAAGCTTTTGGGCAAAAGCCGCCTTGCTGCCCCGGTGCTAGAGGAAAAAGCCGCCCTGCCGCTATGTCCGACATAGAGGTGGCCTGCCTCTATGTTGGACATAGCGCCGGGGTGTCCAAAAGCTCTGCCGCTATGTCCAAAAGCCCTGCCACTATGTCCGACATAAAAAAGTGCCAGCCCACGCACCAGCAAAGGCAGGTAAAACACACACACACACACACACAGACAGACACACACACACACAGACACACACACACACAGACATTACTTACAATAATTCAATTACTTACAAATTACATTAATTTTGAATTCCTCCCCCTCCCTCCAACCCACATACCTTTTCCAGCTGTTTCACAGAGGATTTCAACTCTGCTCTTGTCTGCCATGATGAAAATGTAAAAATGTAAAAAGAAAAAGGCAAGAGCTGCTGAAATCAGGCTGGGTTAGCTGCTGCCAGAGTCCCCAATGGATGACTCTCCTTAACTGTTTTAAAAAGCCTCTAAAAAAATGCCCTCTATAGGAGGAGGCAAGAGAACCCAGTGCCTCATCTATGTAAGGAATTTTTCGGCTTTTAACCCTTGCTTAACTCTGCTCGAATGATCATAAAGATACACTAAATGAGGCCCATGGTTCTCCCGCCTGGTTTTTTTTTAAAGGGTTAGGGGTGGAAGGGTCTTGTAACTTGACAGCTTTAAGACTTGCGTGCTTCAAATGCCAGAATTTCTGAGCCAACATTTTGGTTGCTAAGCAAGAGCGTTGTTAAGTGAGTTTCACCACATTTTACAAGTTGGCCACGCCCACCCAGTCACATGACTGACAAGCCACTCCCACTCAGCCATATGGCTGGCAAGCCACTCCCACCTGGTCACATGGCTGGCAAGCCACTCCCACAAAACAGGCCACACCTACAGAAGAGGTTCTAAAAAAAACTGAAACCCACCACTGCTGCATTCTGTGATGAATGATACTGAACTGAAACTTAACCTATATTTCATAATGTCAGCAACTAGGGCAAACTTAAGACGCTACATCTGTTCTCAACTGTAGGCCAGGTTGAAGCCTTCATGGGCATCCATGGGGAGTAGTAAGGGATGGGGGCAAAGAATGGAATGTATGTTGCAATGTCATGACAGAAACTCCTCCCATTATGTATCTGCAGGTGATATCATGACTGAAGTACAAATGGGAAGAACTTGCATCAGAATGCATATTTTGTCAGTTTCAGAATCCTCAGTTCAAAGTTACAATGGCACTGGAAAAAAAATAACTTATGACTATTTTTTCACACTTAAGACCGTTGCAGCATCCCCATGGTCACATGATCAAAATTAGACACTTGGCAACTGGCAAGTATTTATGAGGGTTGCAGTGTTCCAGGGTCATGTGATCACCTTTTGCGACCTTCTGACAAGCAAAATCAATGGGGATGCCAGGTTCACTTAACAACCAGTTTACTAACCTATCAACTGCAGTGATTCACTTAAACAACTGTGGCAAGAAAGGTCATAAAATGAGTCAATACTCACTTAACAAATGCCTGACTTAACAACATAAATGTTGGGCTCAATTGAGGTCATAAGTTGAGGACTACCTGTAGCTATTGATGTATTTTTCTTCATTCAAATTCATTGAAAGACCTCTTGTGCTTTGCCATGAATTGCCTTATGCCTAACCCAGTGGTGTAAAACTCGTGGCCCACAGGCCAGATGCATTACATGCTGGCCACACCCACCCTATTTTAGTGAAGGGGAAAGTCACGATACGTCACATGACCATGAAAGTTTGACACCTCTGGCCTAACCCATTCTTTAAACCACTGTTTCTCAACCTTGGCCATTTTAAGACATGTGTACTTCCATTCCCCAGAATTCCATAGCCAGTAAGACTCACTGGGGAATTCTGGGAATTGAAGTCTACATCTCTTAAAGTTGCTGAGATTGAGAAACATTGCTATAGACTTCTCTTCCACTTCCCTTTGCCTGCTGCAGTACATTATTCAAAGCCCGGCCAGGAAGATGCACATAAACCATACTGAATCATGTGACTGACGGTAGCAAATCATTATTTCCCTTATGATGAGGAACCTTCAGAAATCAGACAGAAAAAATGGTCCTAATTTCCCTGAAAAGAGATAAGAAAGTAGGAAATTTTGCAAAAGACTTGTCCTTGTTTTTTTTTTTTTTTTTTTTAAGTTGACAGCCGACAAATTGCAAAGTTATTCAGTGGAATCCTTAAATGGATGTTCTTGCCATTGTGCTTCTCTGTTTACCAAGTCTCATTATGTTGAAATTTGCCCTTCTGTACTTTACATTTGGAAGCTTCTCATCAAGGGAAACTGGTGACAGACGAGAAAGCAGAAATGACCCCGCAGGCAGCCCTGAGGGTCAAATTATAGCTGCGGGAAGGAATTGTATTGTATTTCACTCAAAATCAAGCAGGTACCAACCTTGAACAGCTTGTCTAAAAAGTGTCAAATGAATACAGATTTGAAGGAGTTGTTGAGGGAAAATCTTATTCTGAGTCCCTCTTTCCTGGCCTTGAAAATTCAACTAACTATAAGCTTCAAAGAGAGGGTTTTTTTAAAGCACCGCTTATGCAGAATCTTACATTTTTGTGCTTGGTAAAACTTGTACTTAATTTGCTGAGTATTAGTTAGCCATGAATGCAACTCAAGAGTTCGAAAGTTCCAATATTTTGCATGCCAATAATCATAGGTGGTATTCAGCAGGTTCTGACCACTTCTGGAGAACAGGTAGTGGAAATTTTGAGTACTGTAGTTCGGAGAACCGGTAAATACCACCTCTGGCTGGCCCCGCCCCATCTATTCTCTGCCTCCTGAGTCCCAGCTGATCGAGAGGAAATGGAGATTTTGCCGTAACCTTCCCCTGCCATGCCCACTAAACCACATGCACCAAGGCATGCCCACAGAACCCGTAGTAAAAAAATTTGAATCCCACAACTGCCAATATTGCAAAAAACCATGATGGGGGTTTATTTTGTCTCCCCTTTTCAAAAAGCGTCAACAGGACGTGCTTTGAACATGCTTTGGTGCAAATGTGTCAAACTTTGCATGGAAACTTTCCTCTATTCATTAAAGGAGTTTGACCTTTTTTCAGGCTTCCTCCTGAGTAAGGGAGGGGCAAAAAGGTGTCACTGTGTTAACTTTGGTGGGTAAATTCCGGAAAGGAGTAACATTTTTTTCCCTGGCTGTAAAAGGTCAGGCTGAAATTAATGAATAGCAGAAAGGTGATGTGCTTGGATGAGGTCTGAAGCACTTCTTCAGAAACACTTTTGAAGTGTGCGCCATCCCATTTAAGAATACCTGGAACTGTTTTTATTTCAAAGAATTAAATTTCAGTGGCTCCTACTGTGCAGACTGCTTTTCAAGACCCAGAAATATGCCATGGCATAAGACTGACATGATTGTTGATTAGAAGTTTAGAGATGAGGCTAAGTTTCTCAAAAGGTTTGATTCTGCAACCACTCCCTGTAGATATGTGATATATGTGATATGAGATATGACTGTTACACAATATATAATTGATATATGATGCAACTGATCTATGCTTGATGTGTTATGTGAATTGTGTTGTGTGATATATGAGATATATCAGTGTTGGCAAACCTTTTCAAAACCGAATGCCAAAATGGGAGCGTATGGGTGGGGGGAATGGGGAGCACCAGAAACCAGAAACTGAGCTTTCGGTTTCCAGTGCACGCACATCAGTGACGTGCGGTGAGGTTTATGGCTGGTGAGGCAAAAAGAAAGAAAGTGGCTTTTGGCTGCTTTCAATAAAGAGGCTTTTGCCACTCCAGTGCTATGTCTGCCATAGAGGTGGGACGCATCCCGCCTCTAATAGCGGACACAGCGCCGGGGCTTTTGGACATCCAAAAGCCCCAGCGCTGTGATCGCCATAGAGGAAAAACTTCCTTAGACCAACAGAAGACGTTAAAAGCAGAGAGGACCTATGGAAAGCTTCAAAGAATCAATGCTGGATGGAACCAAAGTCACCTTGCTGCCCCGGCACTAAAGGCAAAAAGCCGCCCTGCCGCTATAGCCAAAAGCCCTGACCTGCTGCTATGTCCAAAAGCCCTGCCGCTGGATGACATAAAAAAAGTGCCAGCCCTTGCGCCAGCAGAGGCGGGTAAAACACACACAGACACACACACACAAACACAAATTACAATAATACAATTACTTACAAATTATATTAATTTTGAATTCCTCCCCCTCCTTCCAACCCACATACCTTTTCCAGCTGTTTCACAGAGGATTTCAACTCTGCTCTTATCTGCCATGATGAAAATGTAAAATGTAAAAGGAAAAAGGCAAGAGCTGCTGAGGTCAGGCTGGATTAGCTGCTGCCTGAGTCCCCAATGGATGACTCTGCTTAACTGTTTTAAAAAGCCTCTAAAAAAAAGTGCCCTCTACAGCAGTGTTTTTCAACCTTTTTTGTGCAAAGGCACACTTTTTTCATGAAAAAAATCACGAGGCACACCACCATTAGAAAATGTTTTAAAAAATTAACTCTGTGCCTATATTGACTATATATAAAGTGTTTTTCCCACGGCACATCTTACACTATGTCACGGCACACTAGTGTGCCGTGGCACGGTGGTTGAAAAACACTGCTCTACAGGAGGAGGCGAGAGAACCAAGTGCCTCATCTACATAAGGAATTTTTCAACTTTTAACCCTTGCTTAACTCTGCTCGAGTGATCATAAGGATAGACTAAATGAGGCACATGGTTCTCCCGCCTCCTCCTATAGAGGGCAATTTTTAGAGGCTTTTTTAAACAGTTAAGCACTAAGCAGATTCATCCACTGTGACTCTGGCAGCAACTACCTCAGCCTTTTTCCTTTTAATTCTTTTTTCTTTTCATGATGAGAGTGGTGAGGCCCTGCCTCCCCTGCCTCCCCTGACTGCACGTCACTGACGCACATGCATGCCAGCCAACTAGTCTTCCAGTTTCTGGCTCGTATGCCCATGCGAAGATCATTGCATGCGCACACCAGAAACTGCATGCTCCTGCATGTTGGAACCCAGAAGAGCAATGTGCGATGGCTGGTGTGCCCAGAGAGATGGCTCTCTATGCCACTTTGGACACACCATGCGTCCATAGGTTCACCATCATGGATATATATATATAGATGATAGATGATAGATGATAGATGATAGATGATAGATGATAGATGATAGATGATAGATGATAGATGATAGATGATAGATGATAGATGATAGATGATAGATGATAGATGATAGATGATAGATGATAGATGATAGATGATAGATGATAGATGATAGATGATAGATGATAGATGATAGATGATAGATGATAGATGATAGATGATGATAGATGATAGATGATAGATGATAGATGATAGATGATAGATGATAGATGATAGATGATAGATGATAGATGATAGATGATAGATGATAGATGATAGATGATAGATGATGATAGATGATAGATGATGGAGAGGATTAGTCTAGTGTAGTGGTTAAAGCAGTAGGACACAAATTTGGGTGACTATGAGTTCTAATCCTATTTTAGTCCTTTAGTCTCTTAGTTCTAGCTCTAGCAAAAAAGCAAGGGCAAACCAAAAAACCAATCCCTGATTAATTATATTCCAAAACCAAATACAATAAAGGTGCTGCATATATTACAATACATAAGTTAATAATTGAGAGAAAATGCTAGTCAGATGGTTTCTAACAAATCTAGCTATCAATAGGAATTTTGAAACCTTCTTAGAAGTTTCTGAAGAGAAGTCACTCAAGAAAAAGGGTAATAGCCACAGTAGCAATTAGATTGATTAACCATTAGAAGTGTCAGACTTGTTTGCCAATAGATATTTTAATAGCACATGATTTTGCCTTCGGATCTGAACTGAAATAAGGTCAGCTTTCATAGGGGAGCCATATATATCCACTAGTTGTTGTCCTTAGAGATAGTGTTCGAATTCAGGTCAAAGTAAATAGTCTCCTGTGTGAAGCATATAAGATGATAAAGAAATATTTTGTGATAGACTAGGGAGGAGACACAATTGTGTTATAAAAGTGATGGAAGACTTCGTGTATCTGGTATTTTGGATAGCAAGATCCCAAATTCTCTACTTTAGTCCAATCAGGGTTTTACCAAGCCCCAAAACTGGTGGTGCTGATAAGGTAAGACTGCAATGTGCCAACTCGTCATCAGTTTGTCAGAAGAAAACCTATCCAGCAAGGCAAGATGAACACACTTCACCAGTAGATTTAACAAAAAAAGAGTTAGAAGGGATATTGGAGGTCTATTCCAACCTCCTGCTCATTCAGGATACTCCATAACATTTCAGACAAATAGCTGTCCAATCTTTTCCTAAAAAAACTCCACTGGTTAATTGTTCTCACTGTCAGGAAATTTCTCCTTATTTCTAGGTTGGTTCTCTCCTTGATTAGTTTTCACCCATTGCTTCTTGTCCTACCCTCAGGTGCTTTGCAGACTAGCTTGACTCCCTCTTCTTTGGGGCAGCCACTGAAATATCGGAACACTGCAATCATGTCATCCTTAGTTTTTCTTTTCATTAAACTAGACATACCCAGTTCCTGCAACTGTTCTTCCTATGTTTTAATCTCCAGTTCCCTAATTATCTTTGTTGCTCTTCTCTGCATTTTTCCAGAGTGTCAACATCTCTAAGAGGAGAAAACCTTAATCATGTCCCAAGGAAAACACAGCCTAATTCTAGGTATCTTAGAGCTTTGGAAGATGAATTAGAAACTTGTAGCAAGGTTTTCAAGAATTTTGGATTGTTTTTAAGATGGGCGACTCTTTAAAAATACACAGCTGAGGACCATGTAGCATCAAATGCAGAACTTTGGCTGTAAATAGTTTAATAGCTGCTGGGGCATCATTGTTATCAAATTGGCCTGCAAATTTAGTTAATTGCAAGAGATGTTGAGGGGGATTTTAATAGAAAGTCCCTTGTTGAATAGAACAACCAAAAATAGAGATCTAGATATTGAAAGGATTTAGCTTCATTTAGATGAGTTTACTGTTAAACATCCATCTAATTGGGGCTTTGAAGTGTTTCCTAGAGAATATAAATACTTTCGTTTTGGAGTAAATTATTTTGAGGTGTTCTCTAGAGCGGTAAAATGATGAGATTTAAAGCATCTTTGGAGGCTTATTTTGGTTAAAAACAATATGGCTGCCTCATCAGCATAAAGACATCAGAGGTGAGGTGATGGGCAAGGGAAGTGGAGTTCAGGCTTAGTAAACATCTCAACAATGCCATTAATGCAGAAGTTGAATATTAGTAGGACAAGGATATAGCCTTGCTTTACACTATTGCTAGTGAATATGGCTTCATTTGTATCAACATCTACATTATTCTTTCAGTGAGTAGATGTGTCATGATGTCATAGCATTAGCTGGCCTAAGAAGACACTAGCTTATCTTTGTAATGGCTAGTTTCCTAATTTTTCTGCAGTCATTCTGCAAAGATCTAAGTAATCGCCAGGAGTCAAGACTGACTCAGGCACACAGAAATAAATAAAATTACATTATATAAGGGATGTTTATTTCCCATCTGCAATTCAGAGCTACGTTGATCAACTTCATCCCACTGAATACAAACCATAGGATGATTTAGTCGTATAAACTGAATTGCTTTTTATAGTTGTGTAAAAAATGATAGGTAAAACAGTTTAATTAATAAAACAGTTTCCTTGGAGACTTGGAAATAATACACAACTCTTAACTTTATGTAGGCATGGGGGACAGCTTGAACCTCCCCCTCCAGGAAACTCTTGGCTTCACCTTTGTGTTCTCATGCCTTTTGCAGTCCCTGGTCATTCAAAAGCTATGGGACATAATGTCCAGGGCTATGAAGAAAAATTCTTCTTCTTTCTTAGGAAAGGTTAAAGCTCCTTTGTTTTTTGAACAGCAGCTCTGTGCTGTGCTTCACTGTGCTGCTCTGCCTTTTAAAAGTGAGATAGATAGTTAGGTCAAACTCAGAGGTGATATTCAGCCAGTTCTGACAGGTTCTGGAGAACTCATAGCAGAAATTTGAGAGTGGGGAGGGAATGGGGATTTTGCAGTATCCTTCCCACAAAGCCATGCCCACAGAACTGGCAGTAAAAAAAAAATTGAATCCAACCACTGGTCAGACTCTTTCTGAACTCTGTCAGTTCTATATATGTTCCTTTCCAAGACATTTGCATCCTTTCTTTCTTTCATTCTTTCTTTCTTTCTTAATTTATTTGTATCCTGTCTTTATTATTTTTACAAATAGCTCAAGACAGCAAACATATCCAACACACCTTCCTCCTTCTGTTTTCCCCTCAAAAATAACCATATGAGATGGCTTAGACCACGGGTGCCAAACTTCACCGATCGTGTCAAGTGACATACTGTGACATACTGTGATGTATTGTGGTGTGTTTTGCCTTTGCAGAGCTAGGGTGCATGTGGCTTGCATGTGACACATCCGGCCCATGGGCTGCCAGTTTGACAGGGTTAGACTGAGAGAGTGTCACCAGCCTAAAATCACCCAGCTAGCTTTAATGGTTAAGGTGGAATTTAAACCCATGGTGTCAGCTTCTGTTTTGCTGCTTGCTTTTCAGCTGCCATTGAAACGGGGAGGGAGGGCATGGTATTTGGGTGTGGGAAATAATCTGCACAGGAGGATTGTTAATTGGGAGTTGTTCTCACCATCTACTGTGCATGGGGCAAGGAGAGGAGTTTCCTGCCAAGCCCAACTGTCCGGCATACCAACCTGATGATAATTTTTGAAGATGTCTCCCACCTGACAGCTGTGGAGATATGGGATTGGACTATGGACTGGGGTTACCAAGGGGAGGGGAATGGGTCATGTATTGATATCTAATTCTTGTGCGCGCTTTTGCTCAGATCCAGCTTTGCTTAGCTTCTATTTACTTATAATCAGTAAAAATACTGTTAATTCTGCAAAATGGAGTTGAGTGGTTTCTTTCTTGGTTATTAAGTGAAGCAGCCCTGACACATGGTCTCTCGGTTTCTAGCCTGGTGCTTTAATCACTAGACCAAGCTGGCTCTCTTTCTCTCATTCATCTTCAATACTAAATAAAAAGAAGTGAGTGAGTGTGTAGTTATATATTTATCTTGTTATAAAAGCCAGCTCCTACAATATTTATTTTATTTATTTATTTTATTTGTCAAGCATGTATAAGGTAATAGATATAAGTATAAACTTGATTATGAATACAGGAAATAGATACGAATAAATGGGGGACAGGACAGGAACAGTAGGCATGTTGGTGCGCTTATGCATGTCCCTTATAGACCTCTTGGGAATGGGGTGAGGAGAACAGTAGACAGTCTAAGGTTAAAGTTTTTGGGGTTTGGGGAAGAAACCACAGAGTTAGGTAGAGCATTCCAGGTGTTGACCACTCTGTTGCTGAAGTTGTATTTTCTGCTATCAAGTTCAGAGCGGTTTACCTTACACTTGTATCTATTGTGTGCCCGTGTATTATTGAGGTTGAAGCTGAAGTAGTATTGGCAGGGGCTGGGAAGTAGGAAAGTCAACAGTTGCCAAGGCTTATCAAAATGTAACGGATGAAATATATAACTAACTATAATGTTCCTTCTAGTTTTTAAGGCCTTATAAAATAAGATTGTTGATATACATGACATCTTACTGTAGCAAGCAAGACATTGATAAATAGCTGGTGTATGTATTCATGTCTATTATTGGGTAGCTTCAAGATTTTTGCTGCTCCGTCTCATTTTTTAAAAAAACATGTTAGGACTGACTTTCCATTCAGGCAACTGTCTGTTTTAAGTAAGACATTTGGCCGTTACTGATAGGCAGATCAGTAAAAATCCATTTGGTTTTGCTGTCTACTGGCTTTCCTTTTTCTTGTTTTTTTCTTTGATGTTTGCTGAGAACAAACATTCTTTTAAAAATATATATATTAGATGAAGAAGAGCCTCTTCAAGCTTGAAATTTAACTTTTCAAATCTTGTATATTTTCATAGTAGCCCAAATTGTTTCCCCACAAGCAACATACAGCATCTTCTAGAAAAAAATCATCCATTGTTGTTCCAAGCAAACATCAGTTTAAGGATGGCTTGGTGATGCTATGGAGATGCTATCAGTGGTTAGAAGAACAATAAACCCAGACAAGATTTTGCAGCTGCAGCGTTGATTGCACAGTCTTTAATTTATCTTTATTTATCTTCTATGTAGCCCCCACACCCATAACAGAACATTTACAATCAAGCTGCTTTTCCTCCAAGATTGAACTTGTTCTAGTCCTATGACCTGAAACCAGAACATAGGAGAAGGCTGGCTATGAAATGCCGTGAGAAACACATGGCATTTTAAAAGTAAATAAAAGTAAATAAAGAGAATGTTCAGTGCTCATTCAGGACTTTTTTAAAAGTGAAAGTGTCACTTTCTCCATCTATTTTCCCTCCTTCTTGTGGAGAAAATCAACTCTCCTTGGATGGCACCAAAGGTACAGGTAGTCCCCAGCTTATGACCACAATTGATGTCAGAATTTATGTTGCTAAGTGAGAAATCTTTAAAGTTAGTTTTGGCCCCTGTTATGCCACATTTGTTAAGTGAATCATTGCAGCTGTTAAATTAGAAACATTGCTGTTAAGTGAATCTGGCTTCCCCATTGACTTTGCTCAGAAACTCACAAAAGATAATCACATGACCCCGGGATACCGCAACCGTCATAAATATGAACCAGTTGTCAAGCATCGAAATGTAAATCACGTGACCATGGAGATGCTGCAATGGTCATAAGTGTAAAGAAATGGTCACTTTTTTCAGTGATGTTGTAATTTTGAACATTCACTAAATGAACTGTTGTAAGTCGAGGACTACCTGTACAATCAAATTTACTCACAATGAAATATATGGAGAAATTCTTATACATTTCTGCAACTTATATCATCTCCTTTAAAATGACAGCTTTAATTTATTTTTCCCTTCATTTCCTCCTTCCTTCCCTCCCTTTATTTTTAAATCTTGCTTTTTCTTGATATAGAAAAACAAGTCTCAAGTGGAGACAAATATGTCAATTGGCAACTGATTGGCTGAGGGCTGCTTCTGGCAAGCAGAAGAAAACCACCTATTTTTGCCCACATGGAGGAATGTTGGAAAAAACCTGAATATGTTGAATCTGTAAAGTCCTCGACTTCTGACCGCCCACAAGTCCTTGACTTACGACTACCCGCAAGTCCTCGACATATGACCTGTCATCTCGGTAACTGCAGAACTGCACCTATTGGCTAAGACGTGCCTGGCTAAAGCGGGACTTTTACTGTTTTCCTATTGGTTGCTCTGCTTGAGCAAAAGTGTGTTGCTGGAGTTGTTGTTCTACCTTTGTGTTGCTGTTTAGTTCTAATAAAGAGTTGTTGAAGGTTACCTCAGTGAGTCTGTCACTTCTGTTGCTCATCTTCAATAGCATCATAACAAGTACCTCAAAATGAGGCCTGTACATTTTTAAAAATCAGAAAATAAAATATAAGTGTAAAATACTGAGTGAAACATGCACCTACAAAATTTCCCATAGGCCTCCAAGATCATATCACTGTCTTTTAAATATCCATGCTCTTCTCACTATCACTCTCTGTAAACAAGCTGAAGAATCTTGAAATGCAAAGTCAAATGATCAAAGAGAAAAAAGAAAAAAAACAATATTTCCAAGCCTTCCAAGCCTCCAGCCTCCAAGTGGCAGTGTTACTTCCTTTCCCTCTGTTATTACAACCCTCTTTGTATTCCTTTTATATCTTCTTTATATTCCAGGTTTAAATAAAACAAAATTCTTAAATGGAGCAAAAAAAAACCCCATCCAATCCAGCATTATAAAAATAAGAAAAAAGATTTTAATCCATGGGTATAAAAAAGAATATAAAAAGTAGAAGAAGAAAAACTAATCCATTCAATTTAAAGAATAGGAAACATTTGCAAAAGTTCCATCCATAAAAGATTTTTTTTTTAAAAAAAGGATAACACACTGTCTAACGTAGCTTAATTTCACCGCTTGTTCTTTTCTGTTTTCAAATTTAATTTAGCTTTAATTTTTTTTGGTGGAGGGGTAGTCTCTTTTAAAATAATACAATTTCCTCACCAGATGGACACACTTTCTCTTTCCATTTTCCTCCCGTTCCGGAGCTGTCCCAACTTCAGCAGCTTCAATGGCTGCGCTTCTATCGCCGGCAAAAAGAGATTCTCTTGAATCAATCAAGGACTTTGTGGTGTCCCTGAGATCAGCAGGACGTACTCTTTTCTGTCACTGTCTCTTCGGAACGGTTTAGGTCCAAAAGGACCATCCAGCGGCAAAAGTATCGACTGCAATCTTGGAGCTCCAAGATTGCACGTCATTTTGTTGCTACGTCAGCTCCTTCTCTCCCCCCAAAGGACAATCTTGTTCTTACAGAGAGACTAATCAATTCCACTTTGTTCCCTAATCTATGAGGCTTCAGACAGAGGTGTAAAAGGCAGAATAAAATAGTGTGACGAACAACAAATCAATCATTCTTTTAATGCAAGTTTTCAAACCGTAACTTATACTGAGATCATATTTCTTGATCTATTTCCTTCAACACCCCCACCCATTGCCAGATTTAAGCTCATTTTAATTTCTGATACATTTGGAACCCTTCCAAGACAGAAAATGAGAAACTGTCACAGCTGGAGAGATGTTGGTTCTCTAGGAGCGGTTGATCTTATTTAACTATGATTAATAATCAAAGAACACAGTGAAATGTTTTTTTAAAAACTCTCACAAAGCTTACCCAACATGTGACATCCCACCATGTGTTTATAACAGGTGTTACATATATTCCAATACAGCTGCAGTAACACACAAGGCATTTGTAATGACTTGTCAGGTGGATTGCTGTCATTACGTGAAATGCTTTGGTAGACTTTCAACAAACTCAGGGAAGATAGTCTAATCTTTAAATTGCAGTAATTTATTAGGAATCTGTAGGTATTTTGGGGTATCTGGGAAAGACGTTTGGGATCTGGTATCGGTAGATTCACATAGCATTTTCAGCAGCATCTTTACAAAGCTGCAATTTCATCACTGCCTCTTTAATGCCTCCAGAACGCAAAGGGGCTTTTCGGGGTTGTAGGCAAAATCAGGAAAACATGAAACTTCTTTAAGGTGCCATTGATAGGAAAAACTGTGCCCATCTCAGATTCAAAATACTGGTCGGGTTTCAGATCTGAATACTTACCTATTATTTCGAGCCCTGTGTAGCTAGGAAACTCAAGAAGCAAGAACCGGACAAGTTTCCAAATGTCCTCTTTAATGTAAAAACAGGCCAATCATTCATTTAATGACCATTCAAAGTTACAATGGAGCTGAAAAAAGTGACTTACAAGTGACTTACAACTGTCACAGCTTTCCCATAGCCACATGATCAAAATGTGGGTGTTTGGCAACCGGCATATATTTACAACTAGCTGATAACCTGGCGTTGCCCAGGTATTTATTTATAGGGGGAAAATAGGCGGACCAAACGTAATTTCTAATGTTGTATATTCCCCCTTAACAAAGGGAGCCCCCTTGTGGAGTACTGTGAAGCCGTTACCATGGGAACTCCACAGCGCTGTACAGTAGAAGTTATTTTACAGCAGTACAGTATAATCCATTCTGAAACACAACAGGCTGTATCTTAACAGTACACCCCCTGAAGGATTTTAGGGGTAATCTTACCCCCACAGTATTTTTTTTCCAAAGAGTAAGTCATCTGTGTACCACATTTGGTTGAAATTACTCGAGGTGTTCCAGTGTTATGCTGGAACATACACACACATAGCCATATTATTTATTTTTGTGTATGTGTGTGTGTGTGTGTATGTATGTATATATGTATTTTGTCTCACAACCCCTGGTATGCCCAAATATGGGAGGAAGCATACTGCTTCCTTTCTCTGTCTATTGGCTCATCACAAGAGACCATGCAGACAGAAAGCCATTATTTTTACTGTTGCCTTTGTTACATTTGTGTTGCATTTGTAATGATAAATAAATAAAGGGAGACTAGTATAGATCTATTTCAAGCTATTTAGCTCTCATCAGCTAGCCATACCCTTACTGGGAACACTACTGCCTAATATGTAATACAGCACAGATTCAAATCCCAGTAGGCCTTGAGGAAGCAGTAGGCTCCCTCCCATATTTGGGCATACCAGGGGTTGTGACACTAAATACATACCTATTTCCCTGGCTTAGCTGATAAAGGAGGAGAACCTTGTGGCTTAGTGGTTAACACATCTGCCTAATATGTAATACAGCCCAGGTTCGAATCCCAGTAAGGGTATGGCTAGCTGATGACAGCTAAATAGCTTGAAATAGAGCTATACTAGTCTCCCTTTATTTATTTATCAGCAAAAATACAACATATACGCCCCTTCCTGGACGTCTTAGTCTATAGGAAATCTAACGGCTCCCTAGGACACACCATCTACCAGAAGAAAACACACACTAACCGCTATCTGCACGCACTCTCACACCACCACCCAGCCCAGATCAATTCCGTAGCCAAGACACTCATCTCCAGAACAAAACGCCTAGCTGATGAACAACACCTAAAAACCGAACTACACACCCTCACCAACGTACTGACATCCAATGGATTCCAAAGAAATAAGATCACCAACCTAATCCAAAAAGAAACCCCCACTAAAGTCCAGGACAGAGAACAAGAAAATGGAAAAGCCCTCCTCCCATACATAAAAGGCACCACAGACAAAATCAGCAAAATCCTCCGCAAACACAACATCAAGACAGCATTCTGCACAGACCGGAAAATATCCACCATCCTAAGAAACCCCAAAGACAAAATTGAATTAGAAAATCAAGGAGTATATGAAATCCCATGCACTACTTGCCCCGCCACATACATCGGACAGACCAACAGAAGAATAAGTGCACGCATTGAAGAACACAAAAATGCAATCAAAAAAGAAGAACCAACTTCTTCCCTGGTCCAACACCTCAAAACCACAGGACATAAAATTGACTTCAATAAGACAAGAACCATCGCCAAGGCCGAACACTTCAACAACCGTATAATCAGGGAAGCTATCGAAATAGAAAAACACCCACATAGCATGAACAGGCGAGACGACACCTCCCGCCTGCCAGCCCTTTGGAAACCCGCCCTCATCAACAAACGAATCCCAAACATGAAGAATGAGACCAGGCCCACACTCACAATAGCCACACAGAATACTACCAAAAAACATCCACAAAGAAAACAACCAAAAACACAAACTGATGAGGAGGCACGACCCAGAACCAGAAGCCAGACTGCTAAAGCACAATCAGCCTCTTCAAAACCCCTCCTACCCTCACAGGAAACACAACCCTCCAAACAATCAGAACAGAACACCCCTCCACCAAATAAGGACACACTTCCACCTAATCAAGACACACCCAAGCCCCCATTCAATCAGTTTTAATCCCCTACTGGCAGTTAAAACTTAATCCCCTACTGGCAGTTAAAAGAGAAGAGCCGAGGTGGCACAGTGGTTAAATGCAGCACTGCAGGCTACTGCTAGATCAGCAGTTCAGCGGTTCAAATCTCACCGGCTCAGGGTTGACTCAGCCTTCCATCCTTCCGAGGTGGGTAAAATGAGGACCCAGATTGTTGGGGGCAATATGCTGACTCTCTGTAAACCGCTTAGAGAGGGCTGAAAGCCCTATGAAGCGGTATATAAGTCTACTGCTATTGCTATTTAATCCCCTACCAGCAGTTATAAGGAACAAAACAGCCAAGATCCCACACTACTCCTGGAAACACCAAACCTGAAGTAGTCAGCAGCAGCCTGAATATGACGAATGTGACTTCGTCGAAACGTCGCCAAGACATCTCCAATTCTACGCGGGAGAAAACCCGAACAACTAGAGACCTACATACTAACACCCGCGAAAACCTCAGAAAACATATATATATATATATATATATATATATATATATATATATATATATATATATATATATATATATATATATATATATATATATATATATATATATATATATATATATATATATACATACACACACACACACACACACACACACACACACACACACACACACACACACACATATATATATATATATATATATATATATATATATATATATATATATATATATATGAATGATTTTTACAACCCCTGGTAAGCCCCAATTATGGGAGGAAGCTAACTGCTTCCATCATCTGTCAATCGCCTCGTCACAAGAGTCCATCACGACAGAAACCCAATATTTTTACTGTTGCCTTTGTTACATTTTGTTCTATTTGTGCTGATAGTAAGGGTATGGCTAGCTGATGAGAGCTAAATAGCTTGAAATAGATCTATACTAGTCTCCCTTTATTTATTTAAAATAAAAAATATTTTATTTTAATAAAAGAAAAAGAAAAAACAAATAAAAAACATATATATATGTGTGTGTGTGTGTGTGTGTGTGTATGTATGTATGTATGTATACGTGTGTGTTTGTATGTATATGTATATGTATATGTATACATCCAGACAGAAAGCCCAATATTTTACTGTTGTCTTTGTTACATTTTGTTCTATTTGTGCTGATAGTAAGGGTATGGCTAGCTGATGAGAGCTAAATAGCTTGAAATAGATCTATACTAGTCTCCCTTTATTTATTTATCAGCACAAATACTACACACACAGACAGACACACAGACACACAGACACAGACAGACACACAGACACACACACAGACACACACATAGATACAGACACACACACACACACACAGACACACACAGACACAGACACACACACACACACACACACACACACACACACACACACACACACACACACACACACACACACACATATATATATATATATATATATATATATATATATATATATATATGTGTGTGTTTTTTTATTTGTGCTGATAAATAAATAAAGGAAGACTAGTATAGATCTATTTCAAGCTATTTAGCTCTCATCAGCTAGCCATATCCTTACTGGGATTCGAACCTGAGCTCTATTGCCTCCCAGGCAGGGAGTTAACCATTTGAGCTACAGAGAACGACTCCTTTTATCAGCCAGCCAGGGTGGGAGGTATATACTTAAAGTCACAACCCCTGGTATGCCCAAGTGTGGGAGGAAGGTCACACTTCCACTCTCTGTCATTAGGCTCGTCACAAGAGTCCATCCAGACAGAAACCCAATATTTTTACTGTCAACAGTAAAAATATTGGGTTTCTGTCTGGATGGACTCTTGTGACGAGCCTAATGACAGAGAGTGGAAGTGTGACCTTCCTCCCACACTTGGGCATACCAGGGGTTGTGACTTTAAGTATATATATATATATATATATATATATATATATATATATATATATATAAAGTCACAACCCCTGGTATGACCCAATTTTATATATATATATATATATATATATATATATATATATATATATATATATATATATATATATATATATATATATATATATATATATATATATATATATATATATATATATATATATATATATATATATATATATATATATATATATATAAAACAACATATATATATGTTGATCTCTAGTTATTCGGGTTTTCTCCCGCGTAAAATTGGAGATGTCTTGGCAACGTTTCAACGAAGTCTCATTCGTCATTATATATATATATATATATATATATATATATATATATATATATATATATATATATATATATATATATATATATATATATATATATATATATGTGTGTGTGTGTGTCTGTGTCTGTGTGTGTGTCTGTGTCTGTGTCTGTGTGTCTGTCTGTGTCTGTGTGTGTGTGTGTGTGTGTGTTTTCTGAGGTTTTCGCAGGTGTTAGTATGTAGGTCTTTGGTTATTCGGGTTTTCTCCCACGTAAAATTGGAGGTGTCTTGGCGACGTTTCAACGAAGTCTCATTCATCATCTTCAGGCTTCGTGCTTCCAGGAGCAATGTGAGATCTCGGCTGTCTCTTCCTTTTAACTGCCAGTGGGGGTTTGAGCTGATTGGGTGGGAGCTTGGCTGTGTTCTGATTGGGTGGAGGTGTGTTCTGATTGGTTGGGGGTTTGTGTTTCATGTAAGGATAGGAGGGGTTTAAAGAGGCTAATGGTGCATTTGCAGTCTGGCTTCTGATCCTTGGTCGTGCCTCCTCATCAGTGTGGGTTTTTGTCTGCTTTCTTTGTAGATGTTTGGTGGTGACATCCCGTATGGCTCTTGTGAGTGTGGGCCTGGTGTCATTCATCATGTGAGGGACTCGTTTATCAATAAGGGCAGGCTTCCAAATGGCTGGCAGTTGGGAGGTATCGTCCCGCCTGTTCATGCTGTGTGGGCGTTTTTCTATCTCGATGGCTTCTCTGATTATTCTGTTGTTAAAATGTTCAGCCTTGGCGATAGTTCTGGTCTTTTTAAAATCAATTTTATGTCCTGTGGCTTTAAGGTGTTGGACCAGGGAAGAAGTTGGTTCCTCTTTTCTGATTGCGTTTTTGTGTTCTTCAATGCGTGCACTTATTCTTCTGTTGGTTTGTCCGATGTATGTGGTGGGGCAGGTGGTGCATGGGATTTCATATACTCCTTGATTTTCTAATTCAATTTCGTCTTTGGAGTTTCTTAGAATGGTGGATATTTTTTGGTTTGTGCAGAATGCTGTCTTGATGTTGTGTTTACGGAGGATTTTGCTGATTCTGTCTGTGGTGCCTTTTATGTATGGGAGGAGGGCTTTTCCATTTTCTTGTTCTCTGTCCTGGATTTTAGTGGGGGTTTCTTTTTGGATTAGGTTGATGATCTTATTTTTTTGGAATCCATTGGATATCAGTACGTTAGTGAGAGTGTGTAGTTTGGTTTTTAGGTGTTGTTCATGATGAACATAAATTCTGGTAACACTTGTGGATGTAAGTTGAGGACCACATGTACAAGCACAAATTCCCAGACTCACGTACAGCAAGTCAATTGAAGCGGAGTCCCTTTGAATAATTTCTTTCACACTGACCCCACTTCTGAATTGCGCTGCCTTTTCTGACACCATTGAATTCTTCCTCCACTTGGTTCCAAGATTGCTCGCACATCCCTAGGTAAAGGTAAAGGTTCCCCTCGCACAAATGTGCTAGTCATTCCCTACTCTAGGGGGCAGTGCTCATCTCCATTTCAAAGCTGAAGAGCCAGTGCTGACCGAAGATGTCTCCATTGTCGTGGGGCCAGATGACTAAACATTGAAGGTGCACGGAACGCTGTTACCTTCCCACCAAGGTGATCCCTATTTTTCTACATGCTTTCAAACTGCTAGGTTAGCAGAAACTGGGACAAGTAATGGGAGGTTACTCCATTATATGGTGGTAGGGATTCAAATCGCCGAACTGCCAATCTTCCTGATCAAAAAGCTCAGCGTCTTAGCCACTGAGCCACCACATCTCTTCTCACCAGGGGTAGGTTCCGGCAGGCACCAGTGTCAGTTCACTCATGTGTGCACTGCGTGCATGTACGTGTGGTTGATGCGCACTGTACGTGCATGCACAGTGCAATTAAAATTGTTGTGCGCATGCACAGAAGCGAAAAAGAAGATAGAAACGCCTATGGCGCCACCCGGAGAACCAGTTTGGGTGTGTGGCAGGCCTGGGTCGTTGCTGGTTCCAAGAACACAGGCCGCCAAACCACTACTGGTTCCGCTGAACCTGGCCGAACCGGTAGGAACTCACCACTGCTTCTCACATGCCTACAACTTACAAAATACTACTGAATTGCCTGGATCTATAAGAGTGAGATAGAGGTCATAGAGTTAATAACTAAGGGTAAACTTCCATATAAATGAGAGAAAACAGGATGAAAGAGAAAAAAATAGGCTAGAAGTGAGAGTAACAAAGAAGTTGAATTAATCAGCCAAATATTTCTTACCGCCTATTTTCCAGGTGTTTTAGGATTCAAAGTGCCATTATCTCCAGTCTTAAGAAATTATGAAAATTGAAGCAAATGCATCTGAAACACATCAAATTGGGAGGACCAAAAAGAAGACCACCAATTGATTCTGAGGCAATTAAAAAAAAAACACGGCAGAAGCATCAAACTTTGTATGATCTCTATGTATAGGAGATAACAGGGAAGAACCTGGCATATAATTGCTTTAAGAAGGAAACAGACTTTCTGACAGGTGAGGATGAAAAAATATCTGAAGTTTTTCTTTCTTTTGCATTTCATTATTGGGAAATAATAACAGAAGGGTTGAATGTAGTATATTAAAAGTAAAAAAGTTTCCAGGGGAAGTAGGAGTTTTATATGGTTAGTCCTTATGTATAGGACAAACTATAATTACAGACCCTATGACTTCTGTGTTTAAGCATAGCTTCTGTGTTTAAACGTGACCTAACAAATGCACGCACAACAAAAGCGCGCCGACAAAACTGTGGTGAGAAAACCGCGACGTCATCAACACGCCCACAACAATGCGCCGACAACAGCGCGTTGACAGAAGCGCAGTTTAAGTTAAGGTAAGGGTTAGGTTCAGGGTTAGGTTCAGGGTTAGGTTTAGGGTTAGGTTTAGGGTTAGGTTTAGAACTTGCGGTTATTACTTGTTCATTGAAGGCACGCTTTTGTCGGCTCGCTGTTGTCAGCGTGCTTCTGCGCTCATTCGTCAGCGCGATTTAGAACTTGTGATTTTCTCACCGTGGTTTCGGTGGTGCGCTTTTGTCGAGAGTGCATTTGTCGGTGAACCATGTTTAAATATAGAAACTGAGCTAAATTAAAATCCCCATGTTCTCTGAACTGGTTTTCTGTTGGTTTTCCTTTATAAAGTTCTACATAGCCATGACGAAATTACTTTTGGGACCACCTCTCCTGCGTGTATCTCAGAGGTGAGATTCATTTACCTTCCCTACTGGTCAGAGGTGGGTTCCTACCAGTTCGCACCTATTCGGTAGAACCGGTTCGTCAAATCTACCGAACCAGTTAGAAGAGGTTCCACCAGTGGACCCGGAAAGCAGGCCACACCTACAGAAGAGGTTCCAAAATTTTTTGAAACTCACCACTGGTCCTTGAATATGATTATTCTACACTATCATGCTCATATTTATAAAACTCAGTGCCTCTGTGAAAGGTAAGGATGACTACTGCATTTGTGGTGCAATCAGAACATTGCGTGTGTTGAAGTTGTTTTAACGCAAACCAAAGATGCCTTTTAAAAAAGAAGTTTACATCATATTCTTATGCATGCCAGTGCTGTGTGTGAGGTAATTTAAGGTGGTTCTGACAAGTCTCGTCAGCATCTTCATATCCAGTCACATGGGCAGCAAGCCACTCCCATCTGGTCACATGGGTGGCAAGCCACACCTACAAAGGAGGCCACACCCACAGAGTAGGTTCGAACAATTTTTGAAACCCACCACTGCTACCGGTTTGCAAAAGTGAGCCTACTTGGGCATTTGCATGCTTTGCTTGCACGTGCCTCATCTACACATGCACACTGCCTTCTGTGCATGCACAGTGCTCACAGTGCTCACTGACCCACATTTATAGCCATTTGCAGAATCTTGTGGATATATGACTGTGACTTACATTTTTAAAAATTCTATGCACAATACTTTGAAATTTATTGTGCATAGAATTTTTAAAAATAGTTTTACTTCAATTAATTCTGTGTGGAATAGTTTGAAATGTTTTACTTCAATTTATTCTGTGTGGATTCTTTTTTAAAATTGTCTTAGACTATTTAAAAAAGATTCTATCCAAAATAAATTGAAATAAACCATTGAAAAAAGTGACTGATGACCATTTTTCACACTTAGTGACCGTTGCAGCATCCTCATGGTCACCTGATCAAAATTTTGATGTTTGGCAACAGATTCGTATTTATGATGGTTTCAGTGTCCTGGGGTCATCTAATCGCCTTTTGTGACCTTTTGACAAAATATAAAATTTTTAATCAAGTCCCCCCCCCCCCGGTCAATCGTGTCCCTCTTTACCAATCTGAAAATCTGATTACCTTACTGTTGGGTCATTTTTTGCCTTCCCCAGGCTTCAGGAAAGCCTCTGGAGACTGGGAAGGGGAAAAACAGGTCCAACGGGCCACCCGGATGTTTGTTCTGATTCTGCCTTCTGGAGGGCCTCGGGGGGGGGGGGGAGGCTGTTTTTGCCTTCTTCAGGTTTCATGAAAGCCTCTGGAGCCTGTGGATGTTGAAAAATGGCCTCTCCCAGCCCCCCAGAGGCCCTTCAGAAGATGGAAAAGGATCGTTTATGAACTTCTGGTTGGCCCGTTGGGCCCGTTTTTCGCCTTCCCCAGGCTCCAAAGGCTTTCCTCTGAGGGTTGCGCATACATGCGTGGGGAAGAGGGCCACATGCGCATGCACATGTGGGTGGGGCACACACACACACGTGCGATAACATGCGCACACACTGCTCTCTGTCTCTCACACTAAGAATGGGAGTCTTTCCTCAGAACCTGTCATCCCTGCTAGGTGGACCAGACCCAGAAATCAATTCCACAGGAAGACTTAAACTATTTTTATTGAGAATGGCTGTAATAACAGAATCAGACTGTGCTCTAGTCCTTCCCCCTTATTATATTTCAGTGAATTATGGCGATATCTGCCTGCCTGTGCTACCTCTGAATATTATCTATCTTTCATGGACTTAAAACACATTTTACCATCTGTTGCCAGATCCTGGACATCTCAGGCAAGATCACCTTCCTCACTCTCTAAAAAGCACTACCTCTTAGCTGGTGTGTCTGAAATGGCAGTTGAGTTGGATGTAGAGGACCTCTTACATGTCCATAGGCCCCAGCCTTAGCAATAACACTTGTGTTGGCAGGAACATCTCACCTGACAAGCCTCACTGACCTTCAAACCACATAGATGGGACCAGGTTCCTCCAGCCAGGGGAATTCAAGGCAACACTTCCTTTCCAGATTTGCATCCTTCCTGCCCCAAATTCTAAGCAACCGTCCTTTCAATCATCTGCCCGATTTTAACCCGAGCCCTAGTAGCAGAGGAATCAGAGGATACAGCAGTCTCTAACCCTGGACTCCCAGCCCACCTGCCTCCCAACAACCAATAAGTAATGACCCTTTTTCTCTGTCAGTCTCGCACACCTTTTATATGATGGCCTCTGATGTTACAGCAAGTCTTCCGGCCTTTTCTTCTTTCTATGCCTCTTTTCCTACCCTTCATCACCCTTATCTCTTGTTCTGCTTTGCTTCCTTCCTTGTGCTGATAATTTTAGGGGTCAAGCTAAAATCCCCCACCTCCAATACACTTTCTCAGAGAAATTAAAGTTGTCAGTTCAGTTATAAAATATTTAAAAGGCCAAGGAAGGTTAATAAGCTGGCAAAAGTTACTGGAAATCTAGCAGAGCTCTGGGAGAACAAAAGAAAATAACTGCTATGCTAATGAAACACTGTTTCTTCTTTCAAAACCCCATTGTCTTTTAGTCCTGCTTTGTAACCTCACAGTTACATCCTAACAATCTCACTGACCTCACTAGGCACATGATACTTTATATCCAATGAAATGCCTGGGTGTTACAGCCAATCACATATATATTCTAAATTGCATGCTTTGTTTCTTGCAAGAAATTCTTTTTTTTTATTTATTTACCTCTTCAAAATCTTGGGGCATCTTATAGTCCAAAAAATATGGGTATGCATTTAACCTTATGAACAAATATGTTTAAACATATTGTCTTGCAGTATCAGTCCAGACTATTGATTCAAAACTCTAGGAAGATGTCCTAGAACAATAATTAATTTTTAGAATAATCTGTCTCCTGGAAGTCTGAGAAGAGATAGACATGGGATATTGTCCCTGTAACCAGTTATCGGCTCCAGCCATATTACTTCTGAGCTATAGATTGTTAGAATATTCATGACTGGGAGAGATATGGTAACAAGGTCAGCTAATGAATAGGCATAGCAACTAAGTTGGTGGGTGCTTAAACAGATCTGAGTCTGTGCTGAGAATCATAACTGAAACTGAACTCTGAATTGAAAACTCCTCTCTGCTGTACTGCAGCCTGTGTATGCTTGTAACTTCACAATGTTGGAAGAATCTGCTGTTGGCATTGGACATTTATTCCTCTGTTATTATGTATATAAAGAAGTTAATGAATCCAGCTGAATCAGTTATCTGTGTGTGCTTTCTGGATTTGATTTCTCTGCAACAAACTCTAACATAGAGGTTGTATGTATCTATATGCAGTCTCTTCCGTTGACTAGGAGATATCTAACTGTACTAACTGTCTATGGAGATTCTCAGTCATCCAGGTCATGGTTATCCCAAAGGTGCTTTTTAAAAAGCAACTAGACTTCCTTGTTTTTCTTGAAGACGTTGCACTTCTCATCCAAGAAGCTTTTTCAGTTCTGGCTGAATGGTGGAGAATGGAAGGATTTATATTCTTTGCAGTCATCAGCTTCTTTCTGAGAGTCATTGTGGCCACTTGGAGGTTCATCTGTGCCCTCAAGGTCACCTGAATAGTGCAAATAGGTGTGGAGCCTTCTTGGAACTACTGAAAGGACTGCATGGCAAATAGGCAATAGGTGGACACAGGAGGAGGGATACAACAACACCTATCCCCTGTTTACAATAGAGTCCTTTCACAGTCCTTTGGGATATACCACCTTGTACTTGGCTTGTATTTTCCCTGTAAATATATAGAGGCAAAGAAGCAATTCTTTGAAAAAGAATTAGCAGCAATAAAAGTGATAAACATTAATATAGTTGATCGGAATAAAACAAGAAGTCTATTTTTTACACCACTTAACACAGAGGGGATTCACCCAATGCACCACTGAATTATAGCCATCGATACGATGCATAGCAATTATTTGCAGTACCCATTTAGGTTGCAGGCTGCCAGTGTGAAAAAGGACAGGGAACTTTTTATTTAGTACACCGTCAAGGCTGCACATTTACTGAAAAATTTGTACCAAGAACAAAGAGATGAGGTAGAAAATGGAGATGTCGGATACATGCAAAACACATATACGACAAATGTGTCCTCTTTTGAATTCAAGGACTTCGAGCCACTGAATGTAAAATTAGAGATGTGGGAGATTTTTAAGCATCAAGGTAACAATATTCATTAAGCTTTAAGTGTCCCACTGCAATGTGCTTGTTGCATTTACTTCAACAACCTTCAGAAGATGAATAATCCTTATCAGGCTGTTGTCTCCCCTTTATGCTTTCCAGTTTAAACTTGCTCTGAATTTCACCCATAATTTGCACTGCTGTGGTTCTCCTTAGCTCCCTTCAAATCTTTTGTTTGCTTCTTTTCTTGGAAAACCATTCACTTGATAGACCATTTATAGTGATTTGAGATATCTAGTATTAAATACATTAAACCACAGGAAAACCTCAGGAGGATTAGGTCAAGAACCCAGTTATAAATCCACAGTTTTGATATTCTACTCCAACCATAAGGACTGGATAATTTTCAACTTGAGTCAAAAAGAAAAGATAATAATGTATACAAAAACAGACTCATAAATAGCAATAGCACTTAGAGTTATATACCACTTCCCAATGCTTTGCAGCACTCTCTATGTGGTTACAATGTCAGCCTATTGCCCCCAACAATATCGGTCCTCATTTTACCAATCTTGGAAGGATGAAAGGCTGAGTCAACCGGGAGCCAGTCAGGATCGAACTCCTGACAATTAGCTGCAATGCTGCATTGTAACCACTGTGCCACCACAGCTCCTTAATTCCCCTGCATTCTAGTAGACAGGGGGAAATGCTGTAGATGCGGTATATCTTGATTTCAGCAAAGCTAGTAATGAAGTTTCTCAAGCTATCCTTTTGACAAGTTGATAAAACATGGGTTGGATTTTAGCAATAGTAATAGCAATAGCACTTAGACTTATATACTGCTTCACAGTGCTTTATAGCCCTCTCTAAGGGCTATATAGAGTCAGCATATTGCCCCCAACAATCTGGGTCCTCATTTTACTGAACTTGGAAAGATGGAAGGCCGAGTCAACCTTGGGCTGGTGAGTTTCAAATTGCCAAACTGTTGGCAGTCAGCAGAATTAGCCTGCAATATTGCATTCTAACACTGCACTGCCATGGCTCTTAAAAATAAGGATAGATAAAAACTAACTAGAAATAAGATAAAGACCAAGGTATATCCTTTCATAAACTGTTCACTGTTGCTCTTTAGCAGTCAGAATTTAAGGAATGTTGCCCACATGTGTACTACCACCAGGCAGTACATTGCCATGGAGATTAGTAGCCTGTGACAGCTTGAAGTTCCATGAACTGGTCACAAATCAATCAGGAGTCCTGATAGCACTTTTTTCCAACTAACAAATAGTATTCATTAGCCAGAAAAGGTACTAGCAGTCACCTGGTTTATAAAGTAATGTGACTGTCCTCCTACAATGTCATGAATTGGTTGTGATTCTTTTAGCACACACATCATTCTCCCAAGTATTATCTCTAGCAGCTTGATGCATAAAAGGCAGACAGGTTCCAGACAACAATTCTTCATTATGGTCTATGGTTATTGTTGCATACTAGCTGTGTCATCTCAATCATTGCATTTTGAAATATAAATAGATCTAATCCTTCCATATCGAAGGCTGACTTGTACTTTTCATTGCTTAGGAAAGCTATGAGGAAGAAGCCCTATGTAATTTAGTATTGTACTATTGAATTCATTCCTTTCGTTCCACATTGTCAAGTTCTATTTGTGTTGTATATGTGTAAGGGTCACTCTGAATCACTGAAAGTTTTCCATTGAAGTCTCTGCTGTTTTGCCTGGCCTGATGTTGTTCCAATCAATTCAGAAGTCATGCTTTACACACCCCTTGTTGGCTGTGGCAAACTAGTATTTCTCTGACCTGATGATCCTGTTAATCAGGGTTTTCAGTTTTCCATTTTTGTTGATTTCATTTTTGCTACATCTTTTAAAATCATCTATAAAATAATAATTTATAAAGTAGATATATGAGCATAAAGAAGTTTATATGCATCTTTTTTTTAAAAAAAAAAGTGGTAGCATTTCTAGGCTGGGATGGTGAAGAATCATGGTAGATATTGCCTTCCTTTCTTGATTATAGTGTTTCCGGAGACAATTGATTACCTGCTGCAAGAAATACAGGATAGCTAAAAGTCTATGCAATTGAGATAATTGGATTCAGATTTATGGGCTTATCATTAAAGCAGGGGATGGTTGTGCCCGCACAATCAGCTACCATGATTCCAACTGTTGATGTGCAATATCTTGGTCCCTGGTCTTGTTAGATATTTGTCAGTCATCCATAGTTTAGTGAGTCTGGGTAAATCACTAAGGTGTACATGGGTAGCCAAAGAAATTGGGAGGTGTTAGGAAGACCTCAAAGGATGTCATAAAAAATATAGGGTAAGATTATTGTATAACTACCCTCCTCCCCCACAAAAAAGCAACTAAATCATCTCACAGATACTAGACCAGATGGGCAGATTCTATTCTGACAAGATTTGTTTGTTTGTTTGTTTGTTTATCTGAAGCATTGGGAAGAAAGCATGGCTGATCCATTGAACCTGGTGTGCAATAGACAAAATCCAATCAAATCAAATCAGGATAGAGCTGGAAGGGACCTTGGAGGTCTCCTAGTCCAGCCCCCTGCTCAAAAGCCCCCTGCTCAAAAGACGCACTGAATTAGGGGAGGGGCTTAAAAACTCTTCATTTCTGGGCAGGAGCAAAGTGCCTCATTGATGTCTTGCTCCAGTGGGAGTATTGTTTCTGCATAACTTTTAGAATTTCCTAAAACAAGAAAAAGAACATGTAAAAATCATTCATTGATTCATTAATACAAACTCATCATGTTAGTAATAAATGCGAGGCGTGAGGTAAACGGAACAGATTTATTCAACAGTTAAGTACAACGGTAACTTCAGAACGCGGACAGCACCAGCCCGCCTGACAGCTCTTTATCAGATCCGCGAACAACATAGCCGGGGCCTGCTTGCCCAGCGACCGCCTATCCTGCCCAGCCGCGCCCTACCACGGCTCCACCAGCTCCATCCGTCTGCCCCGCATCGCGCCTCTGCCAACCCAACATTCCAGCTAGACCTGGAGGCCTACCTTTAAACTTTCCATTGGACTCTGGGGCCGGGCCTTCCCATCGGCCACGTCATGAAGGCAGGCCACCTCCTCTCACTTCGGAGGACACTCCCAGTCTGAGGAGATCTCAGCCCATGCACAGGAAGCCTGCGTACTTAAAGGATTACGCATGCGCTATCTGGGGGGAAGGGGTGTTGCGTGTTCCCAACGCAGCCGGCAGGCGGGGCCGGAGCAGCCAGCTCCCGATTGGCTCCGGTGTGCCTGCCAGCTGCATTGGGAAGACACAACAGTTAGCACTTGTGCATAAGCTTTGTATAATATCCTTATTGTGTAACATGTTTCCCTCATTATAATACTGAGGGGTGGAGTTCTTAATATCAGAATTAAGCACAAATGTAAAACTTTACAAAAAGTTCACTTATCACTGTTCTAGTTATCTGCCTTCTTTCTCTTATCATACAGGTATACAGGCAAATATTTACACACCCTCTCTCACCACACTCCAACTTATCTTGTACCATGTAGGACATAATAGATAATGAAAAGACATGTGTTGTCCCAATTTGGATCTGAACCTGGTGCCGAAGCCGATGAAGAACACCAGACATGAGATGCAGGTTTTTCCTTTTATTGAAATGCTCCAGCTTTATACAATTTCACTAAAGCGTAAGGCAGAATAAGATGGGATATATAAAACAAATAATCTAATAATGATTTTAGTAATGATCTAACAATCATCCTATTGGACTCTAGCAATCCCTATTCTTGAGCTTTGGCTATTGAATGCTTCAGGAGTTATCTAATACACATTCTATTTGATCCAGACCATCCCTATTTCTAACCTCTAGCTGTGGTATGCAGGATATTTAATTCTTTGTTACTGTCATCAGTTCTCTAAATTGATACCAGTTTTACGGATGCATATTCTCTGTGAATAAGCATCCTTTGTCCTTGCCAAACAGGTTCCACAATTACAGACTTCCCAATTTTCATTCAAGTATGCCTTGCTTTGTTTTAGAAAACAGTCCATCACATGCATTTTGAATTTGCCCCAGAACCATATTAGTAACCAGTGAAGAAACTTTAAAACAGGTCCTGAATTATACTGCATTTAGCACCTGTGTTTTGTATCAGCTGCAGCTTCGGATCTGTATCGAAAGGCTGCAGTAGTCTAGCAGAGAGATGATTAAAACATGAATTACTGTCACCAGGTAGGATATAATGGTTATTCTTCTAAACATTCAAACAATGAATTAATGTGCAGAATGTAACATTAAGAATTGAAAAGGCACAGTATAAAACTTTCAGGGAAATACTTACAGGGATAATTACATTTGGGATTAGTACAATTTTCAGGGTTGGATTTATTCCCTTCAGACACTTAATTTCTTTTCAAAATGCAAATATGACCATTTTTTATAAAGTTAGCATTTGCAACGACCCCCCCTCCCCCCCAAACAGCAAAGGACTGTTGGATTATATCAGCAAATACCACTTTCCCCTGTTGAAACCTATATGTCAGAATGTCCCAGGATGGCTTTTTAAAACTTGCCAATCAGCAATGCAAAGAGAATTTACTAAACTAAAGGCAAAATGTACTTCGAATGCAGCCCAAAAAGGACATTTTTTTGGTGGGGGGAGGAACACTGTGCTAATTATGTACTACGTTGTTTTTTGAAATTATGAAAGGGCTGAGTAAAATAACACTGAATACTTATTTATATAACTATATACCACTAATGATATACAGTACAAAACAAAAAGTTACAGCATAAGGTATGCACATTTTTTTTTTATAAACATTGTGATTGATCAAAATGCTGCAATCAGGTTGCATCTGTTGTTGCCTTATGGAGGGACAGGTAGTCTGAGCAGATATTAAGTCCTCCCAGCTGCCAATCAAACAGCACTGGCCAATCTGTATTGGGCAGATAGGGCAGGAGGAGGAGACTTAGACTAACTTTATTATCACTTTAAATGTACACTAATCAGCATTCATTAAAATGAAATTTCATTGCATACAGCTCTCAAAGGGTCACCACTTCCCATATACACTACATAAACATGGCAAACAAACAAACAAATATTTAAAAAATGACTACAGTATTTGGGAGCTTTCAGATGTAGGCCTCATGAAAGCTGAATAGACAGAGTGAGCATGTCAATCAGAAAGGTTGGCAGTCTAGTGGTTCGAATCCCTAGTGACACATAACGAAGTGAGCTCCCGTTACTTGATCCAGCCTCTGCCAACCTAGCAGTTCGAAAGCACATAAAAATGCAAGTAGAAATATAGGAACCATCTTTGGTAGGAAGATAACAGTGTTCCATGCACCTTCAGCGTTTAGATATGCCAGCCATATGACCATGGAGATGTCTTCTGACAGCACTGGCTCTTCAGCTTTGAAATGGAGATCACCATGACCCCCCTAGAGTCAGGAATGACTAGCACACATGTGCGAGGGGAACTTTTACTTTTACCTTTTTGAGTGAAAGTAAAAAGTAAAACTAAGGATAGACAATCCTGCTCAGAAAGAGAGGCCTCAGGAAAGGAAGCAGAAGCTGAGAAAGTGGTACTTTCCCCACCTTTCCTCAGGTGCTGTATGCGTTCTGCGCATGCGTGGAAAGCGCAGAATTCATAAAAACTGGGTAAGGAGCGGGCGCGGGTGTGCGGGCGCGCGCGGGCGTGGGGGGGGCGTCGCCGTTCCCGGAAGTTACTTACTTCCGGGTTCGGCAACCAACCGGATCGCAGGGACCGGTGCGAACCGGTCGAAACCCACCCCTGGAGGGAACCATGAATGGGAAGAAAAGAAATGTCAGGAAGCCCAGTCAGGAACACAGAAGCAGAGCAGCTGAAGGGGAAAAAAATAAAATTTGGACAAAAAAGAAGCTAAAAAAGATAAAAGATAGACTGAACACTAGAAAAATGAATTTAGCTCTGTGGAGAGTTACCATTGGGCTACATAGAGCTTAAGAAAACAAATAGAGAGGTCAGCATCAAACAAATATATTAAAAATACAGAACAGGAAGATACGGAGATCCAGTTAAATTAGACTTTAAAGGGTAGATTATACATACAGTTTATAGAAAAATCATTAAAACAGGAATATAGGTAGTCCTTGACTTACAACCATTCATTTAATGACAGTTCAAAGTTAAAAAGCACACTGAAAAAAATGACTCATGACCGTTTTTCACACTTATGACTGTTGCAGCATCTCTGTGGCCATATGATCAAAATTCAGATGCTTGGCAACTGGCATGTATTTATGATGGTTGCGGTGTCCCGGGGTCATATCATCACCTTTTGACAAGCAAAGGCAATGGACAAGCAGAGTCACTTTTACAACTGTGTTAATAACTGGCAAGAAAGTTCACCAAATGGAGCAAAACTCACGTCACTGCCTTGATTAACAGTGCAAACTTTGGGCTCAGTTATGGTTATACATCTAGAACTACCTGTATTATTTTAAAGGTGAAGTGACAGTTTTTGGATTAATTGCAAGCATTTAACATTTACAATTCCTTTTCTTTTGTAAGCTTTCCTTGTTTTACAAACTGGAACTCTTCCCCCAGCTGTTGAAGGGAGATACAAAAAGCCAGCCAACTGAGCTTTCACTGCTTTGTGACTTTATTGAATCTAGACAAATCTGATTACTTCTAGTTTGAAAAAGAAACCACAACACTCCTCTATTTGTTGTCCAAAAATCCACTCAGTGTTAATTCAAGATTTATCCCGCCTGTCATTCATTGGTGCTCCTTTCTTATCTTCCTTCACTAGTTTTTCTGATCCGATTTGAAGTTTTAACTCTACTTGCGATTTGTTAAGTCGCACCAAACCTGCTCAGTACTTCAAGAGGGAGCAACAGAGTGAACCTATATCACAAAATAAAATAGTCAAGATGAATATTCTACTTCTGATTATCTTGATGGTGAAAAATCTGCCTTTTTATGCATTCTGGAATTTTTTTTCTCTTTGGAGGTGGATTTTCTGGGTTATCTTAGAATTAGCCAGAAAATATCATCTTTACTTTCTCTAGTTCATACAGATAAGTCATAAGGCCTTGTAGACAGCCCACAAAATTATAACAGGATTAGGAAATCATATGTTATCTGTATGGAGGGATAAAAAGTATTTTGGATTTTAGACTACAGGAGTTTACTTGTGATATGCAATATATAAAATTATGTTCTAATTCGGACTATGTTTATCTTTTGGGATACTTCAGCACATGGAAGATTTACAATGGCTAAATAGACTATACTAATGAAGGTGTGGTTTAAATAAAACTATTGGCCCATGAGATATATATAGGTAAAAGGTAAAGATTCCCCTCACATGTAAGTGCTGACTCCAGGGAGCAGTGCTAATCTCCATTTCAAAACTGAAGAACCAGCACTGTCCGAAGACGTCTCTGTGGTCATGTGGCCGGCATGACTCAATGCTGAAGGCACACGGAACGCTGTTACCTTCCCACCAAAGGTGGTCCCTATTTTTCTACTTGCATTTTTACATGCTTCCAAACTAGTAGGTTGCAGAAGCTGGGACAAGTAACGGGAGCTCACTCCGTTATGTGGCACTAGGGATTTGAACCGCCGAACTGCCGACCTTTCTGATCAACAAGCTCAGCATCTTAGCCACTAAGCATCCTAATCAAGTGTTAAGTAGGTATGCACAATCCAGGACTGGTATTTTCAAGTAGCATGATAACCGTGGGTGCTTCGATACTTTCAAAAAATAATTAAATGCTATATGTATTTATGGCAATTGCATGCTGATAATCTTCACACCAAGGGAGATGCCTTTTTCAGCAACATGGTAGTTCTTTCCATTGCCAGTTCTGCCCCCACAACCTCCTCAACCTTTCAAACTAAGTTTGAAACTAACCCACATGAAAGGTTGCTTTGAAACCCTCAGTGTTCTCTCCAGCTGGCAAATAAAGAAGCACAGAGTGCATTTGGTCACGCCTATAGTACTGTTCCTTCCACAGTAACAAAAACTCTCATCCGCACTTCATGCAGAAGTAAGGAAAAGTCATTGCTATCTCCCTCATCCGGTTTTTTTCTTCATGGGGGAGGGAGAACAGAGCAGCTGTTATGAGCAGAAATTGCTAAGCAGAAGTTGCCATTCCTGCAACACCCCCTGTCCCTCAAATTTGGAGCTAGAAAGTAGAGTGGGGCAACACTCTCTCCCAGTTAAAAATGCCTGGTCACAAACTCTATAAAGTTTAGCAAGATAAACAAAAAGAAAAAGCAAGAGAGGGGATCAGCATTGTTCAAAGGGCAGGCACAACTGGGTACTAGAAGCTTCACTCCTTTTATACATAAATGCAATGCATATGATGCATATTAAGTGGGGGTGGGGGGCTTGATTGCCCAATCACAGAAGCCCTTGAATGCTGGGTCAAAAATATGACAGCCAAACATTCTAAGTGGATCAAAATTGAGCCTAAACTGGGGCAAAGCTCTTGTGTGGAAAGTGTCCTGTGTTGAAGAAGAGTCAAATTACAGTCCATAGACACAATAGGCAATTTTGGTATCAGATGTCTGAGACCTCAGCGCCCATAAGCCCCAGTTTATGGCAAAGGATTGTGACAGTTGTAGCTCACAATAGCTAAAGAATGTCAGATTGCCTACCATTACCTTATACTCAGTGGTGAGATTCAAATAATTAAACAACCGGTTCTCTGCCCTTCTAACAACCAGTTCACTAAACAGCTCAGAAAGTTAACAACTGGTTCTCCCAAACTGGCTGAATTCCACCACTGCTTATGCTATTCCTAGAAAATAGGAATGTTAGAACCATAAAATTGTTAAGAAGATGAAAATCCATTGGTTGTTGAGACTACCAGAGGAAACAACACAGTTTGTGTAATGCTGTTGAAGCATAGTACCTTAAATCCCTATCCAGAATTAGCTTCCATAATTTGCTCTGAAATGAAGAATATATTGTAAGCATTTGTTTATGTCTTCAGATTTCTGGTTTCGTATTTTGTTTGTGACTAACACATATTTAAACCAGTGAATAAATAGGCAAAGAGAAGATCCATTGTCACCTGAGAGGAACTTGCTATTAGCATACTATTGAGAGCTAAGCCATTCAGATTGTTTTCTAAGGAATCTTTCTATTAGTGTGAGAAATACCATGTGAATGAATTGAATGCTGAACCTTGAAGTGACTTGAAGAAAATCTCCTTAGTGTAATGGCAATGATTAAATTATTATGGATGAGATTTCAAAGTACCCGGGGCTTTTTTGCATTGAGCAGAATTTTAAATCTAATCTGGATTTAGCTGAGATACGGATGGTTTACATATGTGCATTCCCCAGGAAAAAAAAAAATACATCCAGGAACCACTGATTCTCAGTTGAAAAGTAGGTCAGGGCAAGAATCATTGCATTAATTAGAGATACAAATTCTGATGACCCCGTTTCTCACAGCCATAGATAGAAAGGTAGCACTGGCCAACGAATTTGAAAAGGTAAAGAAAATCCTTGAACTATGCTCCCACCAGCTGCATCGCTGCACTTTAAGTTATAACAATGATGAACCAGAGCCTTTTTAACAGGAAGCCCATCATGTACAATTTTTTTTTCTTTCAGCACATTCAATCAAATCTGCTTTGATTGGAACATTGCCAACAATTGTGTTCAGCTAGTAGGTTTTATATGCTGATATAATTGTCAGTACAGAAAAAAAGGCACATGCAAGCCTAGTGTACTATGCTATATTTGATGTAATGGCAGTTTACCCAATAGCAAAGAATAAAATGATGTAGCTGGTAAATGATAGTTTCGATCATTCACATTGCTGTCCATTATGCAATGCAAGATCATGGTAGGTTAATCAAGGTGGGAGTTTGTGCTATCCATTCTGGCATTAATTTAGGGAAAGAAAACAATTCATTTCATTTCATTTATTGAATTTCTAGGCCGCCCAATCCCGAAGGACTCCGGGCGGCTTACAGAAATGAAAAATATTAAAAAAGAATTAAAAACAATAAGATACAACAAAATTAAGAAGAAGCACAACATGCACCCAATCAAAGGGGGGCTGGATCTCAATCAAGAGGTCAACAGCCCCAGGGCTGCCGGAAAAGCCAGGTTTTAATAGCTTTACGGAAGGCCATGAGAGTTGGTAGGGCCCGGATCTCTGGGGGTAGCTCATGCCATAGGGCTGGAGCGGCAACAGAGAAGGCCCTACTCCGAGGCGTCGCCAGCCGGCATTGTCCTGCTGAAGGCACCCGGAGAAGGGCCATCTTGTGCGATCTTATTGGTCTTAGGGAGGTATGCAAAGTAGATTGAATGCACCCTTCACCCTGAAAGCTAAGGGATGCATGAGACTCTCTTCTTGGTACCATTCCATCCATTGCAGCATTCTTTTAGTCTTTGATAAAGCCATGCTGCTGAGAACTACAGTAAATCTTTTAAGCAGAGGGTTTTTTCTTTTTTTCTTTTTTTAAATTATTTTTATTTTTTATTACACAGACAACAATGGGAAAGGGAGAGGATGGGAAAAAAAGAAAAAGAAAAGGAAAAGGGGGGGAGGGAAACCCATCTTCACATATAATATGTCGTTTAATCACAGGTGCATCCCTACTAAGTTTATACATCCCGTATCTCTCTATTGTATATTTGATAAGCAAAACCCCAGAGGGTTTTTTCTTTTGTTTTCCAAATTGACCTGCTCTAATGAATAGCAGGAAGATGTTCTATTCACAGGCAGGTCCAAAGTTCTTTTTCTAAATTAGTTTTCAAGCAGGTATGACTCTCATCCTCAGTTCTCTAAATTTTCGGTTACCTTTCCAAAGTGAAGAAAAAAAAGGCAATTGCAAGGCTCAAGCTAAGCTAAACTTAAGCATGTAATTCTATGCGGTGTAGATAATTTTCAATAAAAACCAGCAAGGGGAAATACCGTTAGGATCAGAGTGCACAGAAGGGATATGTGCTTTTGTAATGAGGAATTAATGCTAGCTTTCCACTACTTCTTGCTCTCTATACATGTAGGAGTTATCGGTTCACTAATTCCCAGCTAAAGGCAATTCTACCACTGCTGATTGTAAGAGACCTGAGCAACAGATTGTTGAAAGCTAATCCACAGCGTATTTCTTTTATCATGACTGCCTCTTATTCCTAGAGCACTTTACATGTATCAGATATCTTACAATACATTTTAAAAAATTATCAATTGCTGCAAGATCCTCCCAGCCGTCCTTACTAAATTTAGTTAGTGAAAAATGCAATAAGTAAGGTGACAGCCTCATCTGCTTGTCCAATGTTCTGTTGATACAGAATTATATGTTCTTCTAAAATTTTACTTTGTCTTTATACGATAAATAAAATGCATCAATTTTCCTTTCTTTTTGTTGCCTGGGCTCTGTACATTTTATAAATCATTAGCTTATTATGTTTGCGTTGGGATTCAATACTCTGTTTTGATTCCAGAGAGAACTGACAAATGAAAGAAGAGGTCATCGTGTAGATTGTTGGCTGATTTGTAGCTTTGTGAAATAAATAAACAGGGAAATCTGATATCAATAGATCAAGTGTGTATGTCAATCCTATTCATAAATTCTGCCTGTCTCCATAATTACGAACATGAGAGAGGGAGACTGGAGAAAATCACATTAGTCTACTTCCTCCGTTGCATCTTTGTCATACGTTTCCATGGCTCTCTGTGTTTGCTATGAAGATGACTCCTGTATGATTCTGAGTAAAAAAAAAAGTTCTGTCTGCTTCAGAACTAATTTTTCTCCATGTGCAGAGAGTAAAGGAGTTGTCTGAGAAGGATATAATGGAAAGTTTGATATCAAGGGCACTTCCATCTTCCTGTGATTGAACATATGGACAACGGATTTCTAAATCCCCAAGTCCAGGAAAATAAATTCCAACACGCGAGCTACATTCAGCTGGCTGCACCTTACTAAACTGAAAATACAGTCAAGAATTTTCACTACCACCAATCTTTTATTTACCCAGTTCTTCTGACTTGTCTGCAATTACTCTCCCTGTTCTGTATATCACACAGAATAGAAAGCTTGATCAAAATTAATGAGGAATTTGTCAGGAGATTGTTACCATCTTGAACCAAGGCATGTTCTAAATGGGAAATGCATCTGCATTGCTCATTGTGAATTAAGAATGTGTGATTCCCGTATGTATGTATGTATGTATGTATGTATGTATGTATGTATGTATGTACGTACGTACGTACGTACGTACGTACCAGGGATGGGTTCCTGCCAGTTCTAACCTCTTCTATAGAAGAGGTTCCACAAATCTACAGTGCCGTTTAGAACCGGTTCCAGCTCCCTCCCCCTGCCCATCCACACATCATCAAGATGAAGAGCGAGAGGAGGAATTCTGGGAGTTGAAGTCCACAAGTCTTAAAGCTGTCAAGTTTGAACACCCCTGGGGTTTTTTTTTCTAAAGGGTTAGGGGTGCAAGAGTCTTGTAACTTGACAGCTTTAAGACTTGCGTGCTTCAAATGCCAGAGTTTCTGAGCCAACATTTTGGTTGCTAAGCAAGAGCATTGTTAAGTGAGTTTCATCACATTTTACAAGTTGGCCATGCCCACCCAGTCACCTGGCTGGCAAGCCACTCCCACCCAGTCACATGGCCAGCAAGCCACTCCCACAAAGCAGGCCACACCTACAAAAGAGGTTCTAAAAAAATTTGAAACCCACCTCTGGTATGTCCGTACTGTGCCGTGGTGGTGCAGTGGTTAGTAGAATGCAGTAATGCAGGCTGTTTCTGCTGACTGCTGACTGCTGGCTGCCTGCAGTTTGGCAGTTCGAATCTCATAAGGCTCAAGATTGACTCAGCCTTCCATTCTTCCGAGATGGGTAAAACAGTGGTGGGTTTTAGCCAGTGCGCACCACTTTGGGAGAACTGGTTTGCTAACTTTTTGAGCAGTTTGATGAGCTGGTTGTTGGAATAAATCATTAGGGCAGAAAACCGGTTGTTCAATTATTTAAATCCCACCACTGGGGTAAAATGAGGAGCCAGATTGTTGGGGGCAATATGCTAAGTCCATAAATCACTTAGAGAGGGCTGTAAAGCATTGTAAAGTGGTATATAAGTCTAAGTGCTATTGCTATTTCCTTCCTTCCTTTCCCTTCCCTTCCCTTCCCTCATCCCTCCCTCTCTCCCTCTCAGTGGTTAGAATGCAGTATTGCAGGCGAACTCTGCCCACAGCCAGGAGTTCAATCCTGACCTGCTCAAGGTTGACTCAGCCTTCCATCTTTCCGAGGTCATTAAAATGAGGACCCAGATTGTTGTGGGCAAGAGGCTGACTCTGTAAACTACTTAAAGAGGCCTGTAAAGCACTGTGAAGTGGTATATAAGTCTAAGTGCTGTTGCTATTGCTACAAGTAGCCCTGGATTTACAACAGTTTACTGGCTGTTTAAAGTTACAATGGCACTGAAAAAAAGTGATTTATGACCATTTTTCCGCAGTCATGACCATTGTAGCATCTCCATGGTCACGTGATTTACATTCGGATGCTTGACAGCTGGTTCATATTTATCACGGTTGTAGTGCTCTGGGGTCACGTGAACATCTGTTGCGATCTTTTAACCAAGCAAAGTCAGTGGGGAGGTCAGATTCACTTAACAAGCATTTTACTAATTTAACAACTGCAGTGATTTCCTTATCAAATGTGGCAAGAAAAGTCACAAAATGGGACAAAACTCACCTAACAAATTTCTCACTTAGCAACACGAACTCTGGACTCAATTGTGGTCGTACGTTTAGGACTACCTGTATAAGCATATACAATTAGACTGAAAGAAAGCCATTGTTCTGCAGGGCTGAACTAGGAGTATGAAAACAGATTGATATCATAATTCAGCCATGAAACTCGCTTTGTTGCCTTTAGGCCAACCCTTATCATTCAGCAGAGTACTGTATATGTAGGATGCTTCTTCACTGGAGTGACCTAAGTATGCTGCCTTGAGGTCTAGGAGAATAAAGCTGCATTCAGTAAAGAAATGCATGCATAAATAAAGACCAGTTCACCAAGCACACATTAAATAAATATGCTTAGAACTGGAGTGTTAGTTTGAAACAGATCATTCTTTCTCTGTCAAAAATCTATTATCTGTCCCATGTTTTATTTATGTATTCATTCATTCATTCATTCATTCATTCCTGCATTTATAACTTTCCTCCTGCCTTGAATGTTTAAGGCTAGGCAGGTGGACATCTTTCCAACTGTATCTAGATCCTTTTCACCTTGTGACAGTGGTGAAATTCAATTATTTTTTACTATCGGCTCTGTGGCAGGAGAGAGATACTGCATAATCTCCATTCCCTCTCCACAGAGGTGGTATTTGCTGGTTCACTGAACTACTCAAAATTTCTGCTGCTGGTTCTCCAGAACCTGTCAGAACCTGCTGAATTTCACCCCTGCCTTGAGACCATTACATCATTTCATGTAAGAGCAATTCTCTGTGGCACAGTAAATTGTACAAGGGTCTTCCCCATCGAGATCCAACGCCTTAGCCACTTGGTGTAGTTTTTCTTTTTCTGGTGGTGCGGATTATATCAAACTGGCCTAGTTTTTATTGTATTAATGAGGAAATGGGAACCTCTTCTCTGAAAAAGCTTAGATTTTGTGTTAAGATTGGAATGTAAACTGGGGAAAAAAATGATGGAAGTGTTCAGATGTGAACCCAGTCAAAGAATAGAGTTCTGACCTGGCTCCCAAACATGGCAAACCCTCTGTAGTTAAATCAATGATTCCTTTAGCAATGATTCCTTTTTCAATGATTCCTTTATTAGGAGCCCCAGCAGCCCCAGCAAAAGTCTCTCTCACACACAGCAGGCTAACAAGTCTGTCAGGCAGGGAGATGAATAATTGTCTGCCACACCTATTCATCTCCACCTCCTGCCTTTTATCTCCAGAGCTAGAGTGAGGCTTCGCTAACAGCGGTGGCTCTTCCATCCCAAGGATTGGCCCATAGATTTCCACTGCTCTCCTCTCCTCTGCCTTCTGTGCCTGCACATCAGGCATTAGACCCAGCTGTTCTTCCTCTTCCTTATCAGTCACCTCCACACATGGAGGCTGTTGACTCTCCATCTGAGGGCTGATGGATGCCCAGGCTCTGCCTCTATCTCTGACAGCTCCATTCCCTCTTCCCCCTCCGAGCTCTCAGGTTGCCTTGATGCTGGCCCTGGCTCCTGTGCTGCCTCCTCATCTGATTCAGGGCCAGTGGCTGAACGGCCATAGCATAAGCACATTGTAAATTTCAGGATGAAGTTGGGAATGTGCCTTTAGTTGTTTTATGATTTAATTTGCTGTGTCAGATCAGTATAGAGTCAGTGCTTGTTAGAAACCAATCCTAATCATCCTGATAAACAGTAAGATAGATATCAGGGAGCAGTGAAACTGCTATTCATTCCATTTTAAGGGCTCTTATATTATTTTCTAAAGCCTTCTATAGTCTACCCGAAGCCTTGAGCACACAAGGAGAACCAGCCAGACTTTTTTTTTTTAAAAAAAGGCTGCATTGAAAATGGAGTCATTTCTTCTCAGTTCATTTTCATGCTTAAAGAGAATGAGAAATGGTAGAAAATTAACTGGTAAATACTCTTTGGGAATTAATCTCTCTGGCAGAATTTGACCTCTGGCACTCCCTAGCGCAGTGGCACTCTTCAAAGTTCTGCCATTCCAAATTGCATCAAATCCTTTTCCCCTTCTCCCATGATTTAAAAGTTGGAACTCAACGTCTGTTTAGAAATCAGATGGGTCATAACTGTACAAATACTGAGGTTTTATCACTTTTTACTTCATTTATAAATGATGGATTTTCAGACATATATGAGGATGGATTTTCAGGAGGTTTCCCCGTATGGAAATACCCATAGGTACAATGCAGCAGAATTTAATGAGTGTAGATATTGTTTTCCACTGGGGTAATTCTCCCATGAATGGCAAGGGACCAAGTTACTTGTGGAATTGCCTCTCTATTAGGCTTTCTGCCTATCCTACAAGGTCAGATAAGGTAGATGTACTCCAGGTCCTATGCCTTAAATGTGGTTATCTACACCTCTCCATAGCTGTCCCTTCCTGAACTTCCTTTGTATTTCCTTGAAGATGTTTAAATTCTCATCAAGAAGCTTCTTCAGTTCTGGCTGGTGAAGAATGGAAAGATTTATATTCTTTGCAGTCATCCGATCATTAGCACTCTCTCTGAGAGCCGTTGAGGCTACTTGGAGGTTCAATCAGAAGAAAGTTCAGTTGCCTTTTGAAAAAGCACCTTTGGGACAACCATGACCTGGATGACTAAGAATCTCTGTAGACCCCCTTCCTGCAGCTATCCAGCTACCCTTCCACTTTTCTTACCTTCCAGAAGGCTGTAAAGAACTGGCATGTCTAGCCAGTGTTGGGTAAGGCTTGAGTTCAGCTCTATGGTATGTTGATATGTAGAAGAGTTTGTGCCATGAATTTTCACTGTAGTTGTTTCAGAATTTTGCCTTTTATTGTCCTATGAGCCCAGGACTGTGGTTACAATAAGGGCAGCTATGTCAATCAAACAAACAAATAAATAAAGGTCACCTTATCACTTTCACTTATGGCAAATCCAATTGAGAGTGTTTTGAGATGGCTAAAGTTTTGAACCTGGAGTACAGCTCCCACGTTGAAGTCCCTACTAGGCTAGGGTGCTCACAGCCTGACTTTGGGACAATCACTTTCTCTCATATACAAACGTTCATTCATTAAGCACTACATAAATAATATGGTCATTAGTGAAACATGCAGAAACGATAGTAATTGGTAAATCATATCAGTGATAATACTTTATAGTATTTTATCAATTAGCACAATGTAGTTAAAAATACTACAATAAAAAGGACTGTGCTACCATACAATAGTATTTTATTAATGGACATTAATATTTACTAGCAATATAAAAAATGAAAGTTGGCAAAACCCAGATTATACAAAAACTGATTCATCTAATTGTTCTATATTCATTGTATATCTAGCTATAAATGCATTTTCTTTTAAAAAATTGTGAACAGAAAAATGGAATGTTTTCTCCAAAGTTCTCCAAAGTTACTTACATTTTCCAAAAACTTTCATATATATGACATGATCTTTCCTGAAAAATCTCAGTGGAAAATGTTTCTTCTGATATCTCCTTTTAGGATTTAATGGGAGGATAGGAAGATAAGAAATTTGAAAACCGAGATTATATTGAAAGACAGAACTTTCTCGATTAATTCTTGGCCACTTAGAGAACAAATTACAATTTGTGAATATTTCTCCCAAGTTTCTTCTTTAAAATAATTTACCAGGCAAATCCCCCCCCCCCCAATTTGAATTAGAAGAGACAGAAAATATGGTATAAATTTGTTCTGCCTTTCATTAATAAAACTTTTGGGAATAAAAACAAAATCATACTATAGAAAAAGTTGGTTTGGAAATAATACCACCAATCTAGAACCCAAAATTATGCAAATTGGAAATTATGGGAGCATCTATTACATATATCCCCATGACTGGGTGGCTCAGTGGCTAAGACACTGAGCTTGTTGATCAGAAAGGTCAGCAGTTCGGTGATTCAAATTCCTAGTACAGGTCTCCTGCTTGAGCAGGGGGTTGGACTAGATAACCTCCAAGGTCCCTTCCAATTCAGTTACTGTTACTGTTATATAGATCATTTCTGCATAGTTTGGGCTCTAGCTTCTACATATTGTGAGCCATCCAGAGTTGTTTAGGATGGGTGGCCATACAAATCATATACATACATACATACATACATACATACATACATACATACATACATACATACATACATACCAGTGGTGGGATTCACTTACCTTCCTTACCGGTTTGCAGATGTGAGCGCTTTCTCTCTCTCTCTCTCTCTCTCTCTCTCTCTCTCTCTCTCTCTCTCTCTCTCTCTCTCTCTTCATTTGCATGCACCGTGTCTGTGTATGCACACCGCCTTCTGCGTATGCACAGTGCTCACGCATTATGTCAGAGCAGGTGGGGGAAAGCCTCAGGCAGCCACCGCTACCAGTTTTCCCGAACTGGAGAGAACCGGCTGAAAACCATCTCTGATACATATATACATGCATAAATATTTTTTTAACATCTGATAATCGCAATTGCAGGGGAAAAAGAGTTGCATCTAGGTCAATATTTATACACATAGTCCTTGACTTACAATAGTTTGTTTAGTGACCATTCAAAGTTACAATGGCACTGAAAAATGTGACATGACCATTTTTCATAATTACAAAATTTGCATCATAATCATGTGACCAAAATTCAGATGTTTGGCAAGTGACTATGTGACTATGCCCCAGGATCATGTGAGAGCAATAGCATTTAGATTTATATATTGCTTCACAGTGCTTTACAGCCCTCTCTAAGCAGTTTACCGAGTCAGCATATTGCCCCCAACAATTTGGGTCCTCATTTTACTTTCCTTGGAAGGATGGAAGGCTGAGTCAACCTTGAGCCTGGGGAGATTTGAACTGCCAAACTGCAGGCAGCCGGCAGTCAGCAGAAGTAGCCTGCAGTTCTGCACTCTAACCACTGCACCACCGTGGCTTATAATGATCCCCTTTTGTGACCTTCTGACAAGCAAAGTCAATGGGGAAACCAGATTCACTTAACAGCCAGGTGGCTAACTTATCACCTGCAGTGATTCATTTAACAACTCTGGCAAGAAAAGTCATAAAATGGGACAAAACTCACTTTAAAAATGTCTCACTTAAAAACAGAAATTTTGGTCTCAATTGTGGTTGTAAGTCGAAGACTACCTGTACTCCAGTCAATTTCTTCTAATTTATAAACAGGAATATTGGAGGTTGGGGATGGGGGCAGGAGACAGACAGAGAAAGAGAGATTACAGGCAAAGCAGTAAGAAGGTGAATGGTCCTCTTCCATGCTCAATTTCTTAAATTGGCACATTTATAGAGAAATAAATCCCCCTTAATTGTAGTCAATTTTATATCCATATAAATACACTTAGTATCACAGCTTTAGCAGGATTTAAATGCTGTGTATTTGCACATTAATTACTGGGAAACAATAATACTCTTTTCCCCATGAACTTCAATTTTCACATCTAGTTATTTCACTTTATTCACCTTGATTTTTAATGACCTGGTACTGTGGTGTTCATGTTATAAAAGGAGATCAATTGTAATGCCAATAGAATGAATGTGATTGTGTGAAACTAGATGTTAAACAAGGAGTGGGTTCCATTTGCAAAGAATGCACGCTTTACAGTATAGGATTCAAAAAATAAGAAACCTTAGGATGCCAGTTTACCAAAGATTTGCCAATCTTCCAAAATGTGCTTTTCTCTGAGAGAGATGGCGGTGGGGAAGGTGTCAACCTGTTTTCCAAAGCACTTGAAGGCAGGAAAAGAAGCAATGGATGCCAATTCATCAAAGATAGAACCAACCTAGAAATAAGGATAAATTTTCTGACAGAATAAATAATCAGTGGAATGGCTTGCCTTCAGAAACTCTGAGTGCTCCATCACTGGGTTTTTTAAAGAAGAGATTGGGCAGCCATTGTCTGAAATGGTATAGGACCGTGATGTCAAACCTATGGCACCCGTGCCCAAAGTGGCACATGGAGCCATGTGACCTGGCACAGGCAGCATCACCCATTCCTCATCCAGGTTTCTGGTGTGCATGCTTGTGCAATGATCAGTTGGCCTTCATGTGTGTGGCAGTGCCAGAAACTGGAGGATCTGGTCTTCCGTTTTCCTGTGTGAGCAGCGTAAGCCAGCTGATTTCACGTGTGCATACGTACCAGAAATCCAGAAGACTAGCTGGCTGGTGCGCATGTGTGTGATGGAAACAGGAAGTTAATTTTCGGGCACGCACATGCACCCTGGGCAGCTCATTATTTGGGTGTCGGCCCAGACGACTTCATGCACAGGGTTCCTATTTGGTACTCAGTGCCAAAAAGGTTCACCATCACTGGTATAGGAACTCTTGCTTTAGCAAGAATTTGGACTAGAAGACCTCCAAGGTCCCTTCCAATTCTGTTATATTATGTTAGGTTCATGTGAAGCACCTCTTTGAACCATTTTCACAAACTTTAGCTTCTGAAAAGGAAGGCTACACCCCCCACCCCACCCATATTCCCACTTTTAACAGTTCTAGTAACATAGAAGCCAGATTCTTCCAGTCACAACCCAAAACTGCCAGAAAAAGACATATATGCCTGCTTACTAGCATGGTTGGATGAGTCTTTGAGATGCTGTGAAGCATCCAGTGAAGTAAATTATGTCAATCCATGCCTCCATTAAGAGAACTGTCCTATTTTCAAACTGAGAAGCTCCTTCTGCAGGCAAAACACAGCTATCTTGCATAGGACACTGTTTTATGGATCTAGAGACTTTTTTTTTCAACTGAGAGTCAGTCTTTTCCTTAAAACGAAAAGGAACCCAGGGAAGCTTACAATTGCTATGCAAACATCTTATTTTTCACTATTGATTAAAGTCGATGTTTAGTCTTCCATTCTGTAATTTACATTCATGGACCAAAACTTTTACAGAAGCAAAAGAACGATGGGAGAAGTTATCATGATTTGGCAGTCCAGATTATTGGATCATTTAGCACAGCTCCTGTGGCATCCATTGCCCAAATAATTCACCTTGACCATTTCTGCAACTCATCAAATTGAGTTGAAATCTCACAGGATTGAAGAAGAATGCATGAGATATTGATAAATATTAAGGTCCTTCATAGTGTTTTGTGGAACCTTGGAGTGGTTTGGCATTCTTTCAAGATTTTAAGATTTTTTTTTGGTGAGAATTGATAGAACCTACCCAGGATTATGCAAGGGTTCCTAGTTTGTTTTCTACAGTGGAAATGACTGAAACAAGAAAAGGTTCTATAACTAAGGGTTTACATATGAACTGAGTAGTACTTTTTAACACTCCATTGGCTTATCAGAATAGTCCTATATGATGCTTCAGACTCATGACTATAAATGTCAGAGATTAACATTGTGCTAACTGGTTTAGAAAAAGCATAGGTATCTGAGGAACCAGCTCATCCTGATGGGATGAGTCCACCCCACCTGCACTGGCAGAAGAGGCATGTGGTGAACCCTGGTGGGTGGGGGAGGGCAAGGAATTTCAGCTGACAGGATCTGGGAGAAGAGTCTTTTCTGCTGTGGCTCCTGCACTTGGGAACTTCTTGCTTCTTGAGGTGAGATCCACACCCTCCCTTCTGGCCTTCCAAAAGAGCTGTGTCAGCTGGCCTAGAATCACAATGTGAGAGTGGCATCTTGGACATGATTAATAGATGAGACAGGCCCCACTTCTCCTTATGTGCACTTTGCTCTCTTCATTTCCATCTTGATCAATTGAATATAAATTGAATTTTTAATGCATGGTTCTTATTCATCGTTATAATGTTTTATAAAACATTATAAGGTGACTCAATCTTCCATCCTTCTGAGGTGGGTAAAATGAGGACCCAGATTGTTGGGGACAATATGCTGACTCTGTAAACCACTTAGAGAGGGCTGTAAAGCACTGTGAAGTGGCATATAAGTCTATTGCTAAGTGCTATAGAGCCAAGGTGGTGCAGTGGTTAAATGCAGCACTGCAAGCTACTGCTAGATCAGCAGTTCAGCAGTTCAAATCCCACCGGCTCAGGGTTGACTCAGCCTTCCATCCTTCCGAGGTGGGTAAAATGAGGACCCAGATTGTTGGGGGCAATATGCTGACTCTCTGTAAACCGCTTAGAGAGGGCTGAAAGCCCTATGAAGCGGTATATAAGTCTACTGCTATTGCTATTGCTATTGCTATTGCTATATGGTACTTAATTGTATGACTAAGCTCCCTAGAATTGTCCTGATGAGATGGGCAACATAGAACTTTAATAATAAAATAAATAGATAGATGATAGATGGATGGGTGGAGAGAGAGAGAGGACAGATAGATGATAGATAGATAGATAGATAGATAGATAGATAGATAGATAGATAGATAGAGGCAGACATATAGACAATGATAGGTATGCAGGCAGGCAGGCAGGCAGGCAGGCAGGCAGACAGACAGACAGACAGACAGACAGACAGCTCTATAGGATTCTACCCAGTATTAAATGTTCCTATATATTGTAATATCTGGATTTGAGCAACTCACTGTTGAAAAACAAGATGAATGCTATCGGCACTTCTTGCTGACTAATCTGACTAGATGCCTGTTTAAAATATACGTCTCATACTGTATCTAGTTCATTATGGCAATTTCAAAGAATACTGGGTAACTTCTGGTTATTATGGTGCAAAACAAATGCACAGGCATATCTTGCTATCATGTATGTATGTTCATATAAACACACACAGACACTTACTTCCTGAGTAGCACCTAGAGGACAATCCACTCTGATATATTGGACTATTAATGGCAAACGTTGAAGCCAGTCATATTTAACTAGAAATCAATAGCTTCCTCAAGTGTGTTAAAATAAGAAAACCAAAGTAGCAAATGTGTAAATATTTGATGCTTTGTACTTCAACAAAGGTATTTGTATTCACTTCTAAGAGCAATGATGCAAAGACAGAAAATGTACTTGCTACAATTTTGAACTCCGAGAGCCAGAAGCTAAAGATTGTAAATTACCTATCCAAATTTGAGTATCCTATGCAGCATTGACTATATATTAAATTCGTCATTGTCCAGATGACACCCTGCAGCAAAAATGACAAAATGAAAGGAAATGAATTGTGAAAGGGAAATATAAAATTGTCACAGGGTTAATAAGAAATGGATAAGAACTGACACTCTCTATTTTGCAGCGAGAGCATGAGGTGAGGGAAAGGGAGAGAATTCCTTCTGCCTCATGGAGAGTCATCAGAGCATTTACATGGAGCCCTTCCAAAAATAATATTCCACCAATCAATTGGAAATTAGATTCAGAAAAGGAAATTATTCCAATTTTCAGCTTCTGCTTCAAAACAACTAATGACTAAATGGTGACATATTTTTTATTAGGGTCTATTTCCTTTTGTTTATTTGTTTGTTTATTTATTAGGATTTATAGGCCGCCCTTTTCCCTGAGGGGACTCAGGGCGGCTTACAATCATTAGGGAGGGGGTGCAATTCAAAAATAAACAGTATGTGAACAAAGTAAAATAATAAAAACACAACTTGCATTCAACACTCAACACTCGGGTAGGGCAAATTAGAAGCTTATCCCCAGGCCTGTTGGGATAGCCAGGTCTTGAGGGCTGTGCAGAAGGCGTGGACTGTGGTGAGGGTGCGTATCTCGACGGGGAGGTCGTTCCACAGGGTCGGAGCTGCAACAGAAAAGGCTCTCCTCCGTGTAGTCGCCAGTCGACATTGACTGGCGGATGGGATTCGGAGGAGGCCCAGTCTGTGCGATCTTATCGGTCGGAGGGAGGTAATCGGCAGAAGGCGGTCTCTCAAGTACTCAGATCCACTACCATGAAGGGCTTTAAAGGTGGTCAACAACACCCTGAAGCGCACCCGGAGATCAACAGGTAGCCAGTGCAGCTCGCGGAGGATGGGTGTTATGTGGGCGAACCGCGGTGCGCCCACTATCACTCGCGCGGCCGCATTCTGAACTAACTGCAGTCGCCGGATGCACCTCAAGGGCAGCCCCATGTAGAGCACATTGCAGTATTCCAGCCTAGAGATCACAAGGGCTCGAGTGACTGTTGCGAGAGCCTCCCGGTTCAGGTAGGGTCCTAACTGGCGGACCAGGCGAACCTGGGCAAATGACCCCCTGGTTACAGCCGACAAATGATGGTCGAGAGTCAGCTGTGGGTCCAGGAGGACTCCTAAGTTACGAACCCTATCTGAGGGGTATAAAATTTGACCCCCCAGCCTGATAGATGGAACATTGGCCAAATTGTTGGGAGGGAAACACAACAGCCACTCGGTCTTTTCCGGGTTGAGTACCAGTTTGTTAGCACTCATCCAGTTCTTAACGGCCTCAAGACCCCGGTTCATCACGTCCACCGCTTCATTGAGTTGGCACGGGGCGGACAGATACAATTGCGTATCGTCCGCATATTGATGGTATTTTATCCCGTGCCTCCGAATGATCTCGCCCAGCGGTTTCATGTATATGTTAAATAGTAGGGGGGATAAGACCGAATCCTGCGGCACCCCATATTTTAGGGGCCTCAGGGACGATCTCTGCCCCCTGACCAACACCGACTGCGACCTGTCCGAGAGGTAGGAGGAGAACCACTGCAAAACAGTGCCTCCCACCCCCACCTCCCGCAGTCGTCGCAGAAGGATACCATGGTCGATGGTATCGAAAGCCGCCGAGAGGTCAAGGAGAACTCCATCTCTGGCCCTCCAGAGATCATCGGTCAATGCGACCAAAGCGGTTTCTGTGCTGTAACTGGGTCTGAAGCCGGACTGGAAGGGGTCAAGGTAACTAGCTTCCTCCAAGGCCCGTTGAAGCTGCAAGGCCACCACCTTCTCAACAACCTTCCCAACAAAGGGAAGGTTGGAGACAGGACGGTAGTTATTTAAAATGGCTGGATCCAAGGATGGTTTCTTCAGGAGGGGTCTCACCACCGCCGTTTTAAGTGCGGCGGGGAAGTGCCCCTCCCGAAGGGAGGCGGTTACGACCGCCTGGATCCAGCCATGTGTCACCTCACTGCTGTTGGCAACCAGCCAGGAGGGACACGGGTCCAGAATACAGTTGGAGGCACTCACAGCTCGAATGGCCTTGTCCACATCCCCAGAGGCAACATCCTGAAACTCAACCCAGAGATGGTTTGCCAAGTAATCCTCTTGTGTCCCGGCTGGATCTTTTGGTCCATTATTTTTTTATTTTAACTTTTTTTTCAGGACTTTTCACCCATACAGCATCCATACAGCAAGAGCGATGTATGCCAAAAACATTTTATTTATTAACTTTTTAAAAAGAGATATTAAAAAGCTATTTGCACTATTTATAGTCAAAAAGTAACAGTTAATAAATCAGCCTGACACACTTACAAATTTGTTTGCCACCCATCTCACCATGAGGTGACACTAACCTCCTGGCAAAGGGAAAAATCTTAAATCAATAAATGGCATATTGGTTATTTAATGAACATTGATCATTGATACTTTAATTATACTTGGAATTTTCTGGTATAGTGGTATTGCTTAAAAAATAGCTATGGCCTTAAAATTGAACCTGTTTGCTGGCGCATCAGATGCCCATAAGTGCCTGGAATATACAATGTTTTGTGAAGTCCTGCTTTCTGAATTTGGTTGTTTTCAGACATTTCATTATCCAAATAGGCAGTGGTGGGATTCAGCCGATTCACACAGGTTACCGGTAGCTAACTTTTTGTGCAGTTTGGTGAACTGGCTGAATAGCATGCCTCCCCACACCTGGCCCCACCTCACCCTTCCCTTCCCAGCAACTTCTTGCCTCACTGCCCAGTTGCTCACCCGGCCACTTCAGCTACTCACCTGGGTGGGCGGCAGGGCCAGTAGCTGGGCGTGACAAGGAGTGGCTGGTGATGGGAGGTGATGGGTGAGGCAAGGTGGCCCCCAACATGAGTGATGTTGAGTTGGCCATGTCCACCCAATCACATGACCACCCAGCAGGGGTGGGTTTCAACCTGTACAGACTGGTACGACCGTACCAGATGGTGAAATTTAGTGTGCCTTCCCGTATCCGTTGGTCAGGAGGCCCCGTACCAGAATGCTCCCTCCCCTGATTCGCTCTTTCACTCGCCCCACCCATCCTCACCATGCTGCCAAAACGTTCTCAGAAGAAGAACCAGAAGAACAAAGAACTGGTGAGTGGCTGGGGTGGGGGGGGGAGGATGTTGGGGAAGACGGAAGAGGCAGAGGGGCTGCTAGAAGAGTGTGTGCATGTGCACAGATTGTGGGTTTTAAAAAATGTCTGAGTGAATTCAGGAAGAGGGAAGAGGCAGAGGGGCTGGAAGACAGTAAAGGAACACATGCTTCCAGCCCCTCTGCCTTTTCCCTCTTCCTGGATTCACTCAGACGTTTTTCAAACTCACAGCCTGTACACACGCACACACTTCTAGCCACTCTGCCTCTTCCCTCTTCCTTCACATACACAGAATTGCCAGAGGAAGGGAACAGTAAGAAACAAGGGTGGACTTGGGAGTAAGGTGGATGGTGAATGGCCTCTCCCATAGGGAATAAAAAGGACAGGCTTTGCTGGAAAGGAATTCACTGTAAATTAAATAAAATGGTTTATTGGGATGAGGACTTGGCTTCATGCTGCTGGGGAAACCTAGGTCAGAACAGCACCATACATTTTTTTTAAAAAACATTATTTTGTTTAGAACTTAGAATTTTTTCTTAGTTTTTAGACAGGGTGAGATTGAGGGAGGAGTCTCCTAATGCCAGACTTTTTTAATAGATGGTTTAATCTACATTGAATGTTTTTATTTCCATAAGGATGGAATGAAGTTGAAAGGAGCAGTTATTTATTTTCCCTTATTAATTATATAATTATAATTAGATAATATAATTATATATTATACTTAATAATACTTATACTTTATAATTATTAAGCTATCATAATCAAGGCACATGATGTGACATTAAGGGAAAAGTTCACAAGATTTTGTCATTAAATCTTACACAATTACTAATTTCCCAGAGGATACTTTGCACTCCTGAGGCCATTAACAGTACCTTAAATTACAGGATGTGTAAACTATGGGGCTTCCTTTTTAAATGTAAACATTTAATTGCCATTCTGCATGTGTCATAAAGAAACATTTATTTATAGCACCAAGATGATAATCCACAGGAACAATTCAATTTCCGTTAACATCATGAGACTGAAATATGTATTAATATGTCTAGTAAAATTGAGTTCTAAACTCGAATTATTCTGGTGTAGTAACTGCTCTTTCTTTTGTTGGGAATGTGAGTGAGCCCTCCCACCTAACAGAACAGCTTCATCAAATTGCTTCTTCATTTCTTTTTTTCAGGAGTCCTTCTCTGAAATAAGACTCTGCTATAAAAGATACCCCTCCTCCTATTTTACTATAGTTTCCACATATTCTGACCTCTTTCTGCAAAACATCCCGTTTTGAAATACAATGGGTTTATTTGTGTAAAAATAAATGAGTCTGGTAGTAAAATTTATAGAGTAATTGTAGTTATCTCAATAAATTCTAGCTAGATTCATGTACTACAAAAATTCATTGTTCCTTTTTATTTAGAAATCGTTGAACAAGCCATAAAGTCCCCTTTAACGATAATGTTAAATCATGAATTATGATAATCATAATGGTTGCATTCATACCTCATATTAAAAATAAACTCAAGGTATACTGTATCTGTTTACAATCCATGCATGTCTGTTACTAATTGTTATCAGCTAAAGTGTATTAAAATGAAATAAAAATTATATTTTAAAAAAAACTACAGAAGCTGAACAGAACAATTGCTAAGCAATGGCCCAGGGATAAATTGTGCTCCTTGAAAGTAGTGCAGACCATCTCCTGCATATGTTTTTATGTAAATGGCCAATACTTTGGAGATTGGGAAATCTTACAAGATTATAGATGGGAGTGTCAAAATCTCATCACATCTGTCAAGATGTAACAGCTTTAAAAAATATTTTTGTGGTTTGAAAAATGTTACATAATACCCTGCAAGTACATACTGTGGTGTCAACAGGAGCCCTACTGCCATTGTGATGATTTTTTTAAAAAAATCAATAATGATGTAGTGCACATAAAATAAATGTTCAAAGGCACCTGGATTACCACAATAAATTTTGCAGCAAGACATTTAGGATCACACGAATGAAGCAGGATAGGAGCATTTTTTATAAATAAATAAAGACAAATATGTGAAATCAAAATGGACTCCAGTGTGAAAGCATCCTATTCTAGAAATTTTATTGCAGTTTATCTTCTCTCACTAGTGTCTGTGGGAATAAGATGATCTGGATTATTAGAAATCAATGAAGCTTCCAAATCTTGGGTTGCCAGATGTAATGCTTGGAAATTACCCTCAGTAGTCGTTCTAGTAAAGTTTTCTAAACAACTAAGGCCTTCACTTAAGAGACATGCAAAATTGTAAGTCATTCTGTCTCAGAACGGAACTTTAGAGTGGTTTGTAATTGTCAACGATACAACTGCTGTGTGCTATGACTGTTGATTTTAATATTGTTTTCTGCTTTAATGTTTTGTGCCTGAGTTGAGGATACAAAATGGGTGAAAAATAAATTTTCTAAGTAAATAAATAAAATTCAGGATACAGCTATATATTTAGGCATAGACGTTTAGAAGGCATTGCTGAGAAATCTTCCTTGCAGTTTCTCAGCTTACTGGCTGGGGTCTTCTGGGAGTTGAAATCCACATTTCTTAAAGTTGCCAAGGTTGACAAACTTCTCTAGATCACTAAATACTAATCAACAAGGGGTCTGAAAGTGAACAGATAAGTATAAGCTGGTTGGGAAGTGTTAATAATCCTTTGGAAAATGTTGGGAATTGGGAATATTAATGATCAGGATAGAATGGTTTGACACAATTCCCAACATACAGTACTCATGATAAGGGATGTGAGATAAAATTGCCACTTATGCCAAACATGCTTATCAGCAACAAATATTGTATATATTAGAAATGATACTTGGATGAGCAGGCCAAGGAGTCTAACTTGCACATTTAAAGGCATGGATGTTCTTGTCTGTTCAGATCTGCAAATTTAATTACAAGTAGCTAATGTCAGAAGGGAATCAAATTATATTTATACTAAAAGTACCATCAAGTGTTGCTCATTTTTACATCCACAAATGCAATTAGTCTTAACAGTTCTGAAATATGGTTATGACTGCCTGCAGCAGCCTTTAAAATACAAATGCATTTCTGCTTTTAATCTTGGAAAGAAATTTTGGCTTTTAATTTCCATAGAAATTAGATTCTCATCCAGGTGGCAGTCTCGCCTTTCAATTTTTAGTAAGACAGGTTTAAAAGAAGATGAGGCCCACCTTCAAAAATGATGATTTAGCGTATTATATTTTTCTGCATCTCTAAGTGCAACCTTTCAAATCAAACCATAGCTACACTTGAGACTTTTCAGCAATTTCTTACATTCTGCCCTACCTTCTTTACAATATGTCTCCAGACCAAAAATGCAAAACAGGTCAGTCCTGGATTTTGTAACATTACTTGCACGATGCTAGATTAGAATTGCATTTCTGTGGAGATGTGGTTGGGTAGTGCATCCAGAAATCAAATGCGTGCACTGATTCATTCATTTTTTCCTTTAATTTGCTTTTTTCAAAGCATTACTATGGAGAGCATTACTTACTATGAGTCACCATCATACCATATCTGGGCTGCTCTGGTTTGCTAAAATAGGTTTTAATGGGTCACATTCTTCATTAAAGTTCTAGTAAACACAAATGATAGTTCTCTGTTTCCCGAAGATTTTTAAATGGGTCTTATTTGTCCTATTGATTAGCATTTACTATAAATAGTGAAAAGATAAAAATAAAGGGAAATCCCGGACCCTAGTATGGATTGGCAGGAATGTAGAAATAAATGGAGAAGGGTGGCATATAAATCCAATAAACAAACAAACAAACAAATATTTCCATTAAATTACCATAAATGGAGAATAGGATTCTTCTGCTTGCTTTAGCGATAAAGAGAAATTTATTTTTCATTATATTATCACAATTTTTGCTATTCTTCAGCTTCCACACTTCAAATAAATTCCAAAGGAAAGTGTAGCAATAGCACTTAGATTTATATACTACTTTATCATGCTTTAAAATCCTTTCTGAGCGGTTTACAGAGTCAGCCTATTTCCCCTAACAATCTGGGTCCTCATTTTGCCGACATCAGAAGGATGGAAGGCTGAGTCAATCTTGAGCCGGTCAGGATCAAACTACTGGCAGTTGGCAGAGTTAGCTCTGCAATACTGCATTCTAACTACTGTGCCACTATGGCTCTATAGGTATTTCTTAACATACAATCCTTTTGGTTGGTGACCAAAGTTACAACAGTGAAAAAAGTGACATGACTGTTTTTCACATTTACAATCATTGCAACATCCACATGGTTATGTGATCAAACTTTGGACACTTGGCAGTTGGCATGTAGTTATGATGGTTACAAGGATTCATGTGATCACCTTTTGCAGCTTTCTGATAGACAAAGCCAATAGAGAAGCAGATTCACTTAATTGTATTACTAACTTTTCCCAAGAGGCCAGGGTTTATAGTGCTGAATGTATCAGATAATTTTGGCTGAGGGACCAAATACAACAAATGCACAAAAGTCCAGAGTTCCAGTTACAAAGCCACAACCAGCATCTTGACTTTTAATCTCCTGTACTCCCATTGGCTCCAGCTATTGTCCAAGATTTTTATTTTTTTTCTAAGAGAATAATTTTGCATTTGTCTCTGGGAAATTGTGCTCTATTGTCCTCAGTCAATTTCCCTACAATAAAAAAAATCATTTTGAGCTTTATTTCTGCCTTTCTAGGTTATAGAAATCTCATCCATTATATATATATATATATATATATATATATATATATATATATATATATATATATATATATATATATATATATATATATATATATATATATATATATATATATATATATATATATATATATATATATATATATTTGTAGATCTGATAAACATTCTCTCCTCTAGATGAGGAACAGAAAAATAACAAAAATGTCAGCCTCGACAACTCGAAGATAAATTCAAAAAATTATAGTAAAGCAGACTAAGGAAGCGGTAGAAGAAAATAAGCTTTTTAAACAGATGAACAAAACTTCCAAGAAATTGGAAGACAGATTTCAGCACCATGTAATTATTTCCTCTCTTTTCACCCTGTATGTCGCTGATAATGTGAGAAAATAATTCATTACCAGAGGAAGCTTTCCATTTAATAGAAGAGCGTAAGATCTGAAGCAGACACAGCCCCTCTTTCTGGGTTCCCCTGTAGGTTCTCCTATGGAGAATTAATATATTAAGTAGACCTGAAGAAACAGTGCAACCTCCATGCATATAAATACAAATTCCTTGTTTTGACAGGTATATGATTATGTGGGGTGTAAATTACTTTGGTAATTGCTTAGTTTATCATTTTATTCATTGAAAATTGGTCATTTAACGAAATGAGAACTTTTTTTTGCTAAAAAAGAGTGGTACCCTCTGTATATGCATCTTATAGCATGCTGTTCATTAGGAAATCGGGTTGTGTGAGAAAGATTCAAACCTTCCAATCAAATGCCTGTTTCCCTGTTTTTTTCTTGCCTTTGGTTTGGAATTCTACATAGTAAGAGGAATTGCACTAACACAGAGAAGTTATCATGTAGGTGCTTCATCACTGGAGGTTTTTAAGAAAAGACTGGACAACCATCTATCTTAAATGATATAGGGCAATGGTGGGTTGCTAACTGGTTTGCTCATGGATTGTGTGCACGCTCATGTGTGCGCAATGCTTCTGCGCATGCGCAGAAGCGTCTTGGCAGGTGGACGGAGCCTCCCACTACCAGTTCAGGCAAACCAGCAGCAACACACCTCTGGTATAGGGCAGGGGTCACCAACCTTTCAGACCTGAGGGACCACTAAATTCATAATTTTAAATCCTGCGAACCACTAATATGATTTGCCTAATGACCAGCTGAGTGGACGTGGCAAGGTCGTCATGGTCATGTGACTGGGTGGGTGTGGCCAATTTGATGTCACGTCGAGGGTCACCTTGTACGCCTTTACTCGCCACTCCTCGCCTGCCTGCCTGGACTCCTTAGAGCCCCAACAGGAAGCAGTTGCTGGAGCTAAGCAGCCACCATTAGAAAGAGTTGGCAAAACAGCTGGCTCAGTTCAAATTGGATCTGACCGAGAAGTAGGCTAAGCAGAAGTACTTCAGTGAGTTCTACGAGCATAGGCTTTCCAAGCAGAAAGAAGATCTGCAGGAGTGCAAGGCCAGGTGCCAACGCCTGGAGGCTCAGCAGGCTGAGATGGTCAGCCAGGTTCAGACCATGATGCATTCCCACTGGTACAATGCCCTCCAGCTCTCCGCCACCAGTGGCACTTCCCTCCAACCTTTGCCCAAAGCCCCACACCAGGAGGCTGAAGCAGACCCCAAGTTGGAATTTCTACCCCCCTCCAGCCTGCACAAAAAGACCCAGAAAGGGGAGACTCTCTGCAGCAACACAAGCATTCATTGCATGTATCTGTCCCGTGCAAATAATTTTTCTGTGGATCACCAAAATTTTCTCACAGACCACCAGTTGATGACCTCTGGTATAGGGTATCCTGCTTGAGTAGGGGGTTGGACCTACCCCCTCCATGGTCCCCTCTAGCTCTATTCTGATTCAGTTTCCTAAATGAAAGAAATCACCTTCAAGTGATTCCTAACATTTCCTGTTCATAGTTTCAGGGGGATGTTCTTCCAGGCCTCAGTGATGTCTTAATGGTCTCTGTTCCTATCCCTCTGCTGGACCACATAAGAGCTCCAGGATTAAAGAGAAATCAGTTACTTACAACCCCCCTGTCCATTGCATCTTCCCTATTGGTTATTTACTTAATTGTTAAACTGTTGAGTGAATGTTACGCACCAAACAGTGTTAATTAAGCCTTCTGTGTTGCCCTCTGCTCTTACTAATGAATTGTTTAGATATTTCTCTTACCAAGGTAATTTATTTAATTTCTTTGGGGAGAAGGTGAAGTCAGGACACGGGCTCTCAGCATCAACATTGCTCTCAAGTTTATGACGGCTCATGTCTAATCATATCTGGGAGTCAGAAATGTGGCAATACCTGGGCACTTCTACAGCACAATCAATCACTTCTGGGTAGTTCAAACCAGCCTTAAACACCACCCCCTTTTTTTTTCCACCTAGCACTCTGTGTTTAAGTGCTTTGTCTAGCCTTTTCAAAACAAATACACGGGACTCATGGTGACCCAGTGGTTTGAATGCGGTATTGCAGGCAAACTCTGCTCACAGCCAGAAGTTCGATTCTCACCAGCTCAAGGTTGACTCAGCCTTCCATCTTTCTGAGGTTGATAAAATGAGGACCTAAATTGTTGGAGGCGATGTGCTGATTCTGTAAATTGCTTAGAGGGGGGCTGTAAAGCACTCTAAAGTGGTATATAAGTTATATACCACTATTGTAGAGTATTCAAAACCAGTGCATCAACTTTAAGTGGCTTAAAGTACTGGAAGCTGTTGACTTTAGTATTCTGCATTATTCTGCTGGCTTGATTTTCCTTGATGGAATCCCTTTTCTGAATTGCATAAAAACTTGCTCCTTGACATATGACCACCGTTGACCCCAAAATTTCCATTGCTAAGCAAGGCAGTTGTTAAGTTAGTTTTGCCCCCATTTTATTACCTTTTTACCATGACTGTTAAGCAAATCACTGCAGCTGTTAAATGAATCATGCAGTCGTAAAGCAAATCCAACTTCCTCCATTGACTTTACTTGTTGGAAGTTGACTGGGAAAGTCACTAACGGCAATTGCATGACACAGAATGCTACAACCCTTGTAAATACATGCTGGTTGCCAAGCACCTAAATTTCGATCACACGTCTAGAAGGATGCTTCAATGGTCATAAGCACAAGGATCGGTTGTAAGTCATGTTTTCACTGCCACTGTAACTTTAAATAGTCACTGAACGAATGATTTCAAATCTAGTATTACCTGTGTAAACTGGAATCAAGAGAATCAGTAACTAGCATTGGCACCTACCTCTAATTCATAGGTTCTTTTGTCTGTTCCTGAAAAGATAAGGAACGCTATTGCAGTCTTTCTTTAGTTATGGAACTAAGAGGAGAGGCTTCTTATTTTGTTATTCAATGGAAATATATGATTATGGCTTTACGAAGTTGACTTGTGATGCACAAATGCACTTGGCTCTCTGATTATATTAAGCTACTTTTGTAGCACAGGTATTTCTTAAAGTTATTTTAGACTATAATTTGTGGCCCTAGTTGTTTGCTTGATTTAATATAAGGATCAGCAACTTGGACTTGCACTGCAGTTCTAACAATTTCTTTCTTTGCAATTGGCTGATGGCAGCAAAAAAATCTAACAGCTGATATGTTTAAATTAGGGGCAATTTACCCTATTTGCCTCCCAGGTTTAATGGAAGTATTCACAAGTAAACAAGTTTGGAATTTAAACTCCCCCACCCTGATTATAATTACAACTTCTCTAACAAACAACAGCAATAACATAATCTGCAGTAAGTTAAACAAGGAAGATAAAATGAACCACAAAGAGACAACTTGTTAACATTTACATTTAAAAGACAGGGCTTCATTAAAATTGTGGTCACTTGGAAATACACACAGGGACCCATTCCTATTTTGTGATATTTTATCTAGTCATTGACATTTTCTAGGAGCAGCACATTGTTCCAGCAAATTAGCTAGCCAGGGATTTCCTTATTCTTTTTTTTTTAATTATTTGTGTTTAAAGAGAAAGAAAAAAGTATGCAAACCAATTATAATTCATGGAAACAACTTTTTAAAAAAAATCACAGAGAAGAATGAGGTGGGGATTGAGAGAAGGAATAGGAACCAAATGAAAAGGAAGAAAAATAAACCCTCAATTATCCTATTTTGTGAAACAGCACAAATATTTGAACATGAAAACTGACAATCATAATTTAATTTACTAATCCGTGAGAAGTCATGTTGAAAAAAAAAAGCATTATGATGTTAAATGGAAGAAAGTTTAAGTTGTCAGCAATGAATAAAAAAATTGACCAAAAAAATCATGTAGTCCTGGAAAATACACTAAGCTGAGACTCCAAAAATAGCTAATTTTGGAAAGGAACAATTCAGTTTCCTCCAGAGCTGGGTTGCTCCCAGTTTGGCTGAACTGGTAGTGGAATTCAGGTCACAGAACTGGTAGTGACCCAGTCCTGCCACACCCCCGAAACGGTTTCCTCGCTGCTGCTGGGTCGTGGCCATTTCATTTTTTAGTGACAGCGCAGTTCACTGTAAATTGTTCTGCAGCAACCCACCCCTGGTTTCCTCCAATTCCATAATAGCAATCTCATTGCCCATTTCTGATATGCTGTATGATGAATAATTTATGAAAAAGAAAAAGGAGTTCCAATATTAATGTTTAGGACTGTCTCCCGAATTGGGGAGGGGGAGGGACATTTGAAGATCCTTGTCACACTCTGCTGCAAATGAGTGGGACTTAATCCCTCTTGTGACCTTATGGCAGTAGAAGATTGGCTTGCAGCAGCCCAATTCAAAAATGAAACGTAGAAATACTGTAGATTCAATTGCATCGTGAGATCAAAGGAGATACAATAGAATTATGCTATTCATGTAAAACTCATTTGCTATTGATGAAAGAAATGTCCTTCTGGGTTCGGCTCCAAGTGGGGAAAAAGACACTGGAGACATGGAGGCTGCTTGGAAAGATGGTTTATTGTTGGACAGGGCCACATGGCTTGAGCCCTGAACAGAAAAGGTGATCACATGCTTCAGTGTTGGTGGAGAAGAAGAGAAGGGGTGAAGGAGGGGCTTGCTAGGCTTTTTATAACCTGTTCAGTCCCACCTCTCTGTCTCCTGTTCCTGTGTAAGAAATGTATTCTGATTGGTTGTCAGACTCCCATGGGGCCATGCAGGGGCAACTCTCTAGGCTGTGTTTTGAATCCAGGTATGGATGAGTTCTCAGATGCCATGTGGTCAGTTGAATAAAGGGCCAATATTATCATGCTTTCCTGTAGCTGGTGGAGAAGTCTTTATTATGTAAAGTGGACTAGCTTGGACATATTAATGGCCCATTCACAGTGGGGATGGGCAGGAAGCTACAGGCAACTATTCTGTCTTTTAAAACATGTTTCTTTCTTTTCATATCCAGAGAAATATTCTGCCTTTTCAATATTTCCTAGGATATTTTATTTTTCTGGGGGTAGGCTGGATGATAACTTCCCACACTATATTGAAACTGGAGATCAAGGTGGTCCCCAAACTTGCTGGCTTTCCGTAAGTCTTTAGAAGCCTTTCTCTGGGCTCAGGCCTGGAGGCCTCAGTGTGCAGGGCCTTATTTCTTGGTTATTTTAACGATTACTATGTGTAATTTATTCTTAGCTGCCTTGTGTTTCCATTTTTGTACTATTGCAATTGTTTTTATTTTCTTTTTAATTATGTTCACTGCTGAGTTGGGCTGCCCTACAAATTGAAATAAACACAGATGTCTATTGTATGTCTCTTCCAGGGGTGGGTTTCAACCGGTTCGCGGCGGTCCCTGCGAACCGGTTGGTTGGCGAACCCGGAAGTAAGTAACTTCCGGGAACGGCGAAGAGCCCACCTGTCCGCCCGCGCTCCTTACCCGGTTTTGACGAGTTCTGTGCTTCCACGCATGCGCAGGACGCATACAGCGCCTGCGCAATCCTCCAGGAGCAGCTGGAGCCTCGCACAGATGCTAGTACGCATGCGTGCACCGCGCGCGTGCACGATGACGCCGCCGGCCCCGTTCCAACTGAACTGGTTGGAACGGGGCGAGAAACCCACCCCTGGTCTCTTCTACATAGAAGTCAATATGTAACAGACTTGGAAGGGACATTGGAGGTTGTGTAGTCCAGTGGTCTCCAACCTTGGCAATTTTAAGACTTGTGGACTTCAACTCCCAAAGTTCCTCAGCAAAGCTGGCTGAGGAACTCTGGGAGTTGAAGTCCACAGGTCTTAAAGTTGCCAAAGTTGGAGACCACTGATCTAGTCCAATGCCCTGCATCTAGATACTGTTTAAATCTGTTTAATGTTAGCAAGGTTGGTGCATCCTATGTCCTCACTTCATAGTTAAGGCATTTTAACAGAAGAATGAAGAAGCCTGGCATCAGAGCTGAGATTGCTATTGATTTCAGTATTTATATTTCATAGCTCACCCCCCCAAAAAAATATTTGATACAACTGATCTAGTGAATATTACCAAAAAAAGACATATAATAAATCTATTAAAGGCCTTCAAGACGTATAAACTGTCCCTGTAGAAGCAGATACTTTTGAATTTTGTGTTATAAGGTAAACAAAATTTGCCAATGGTTCATATGGAAGTAAATACATCCAAACAGATGTTGTTGGTAGCATTTTTCTCTGATTAAAAACTCAAGACAATTTGAGAAAAAAACAAACTTCCATTTCTGAAAGTTTCATACAGAATAAAAGAGGGTTACAATGCCATAATATAGAAATGGCAATATCAGGAGATGCAGATATGAGTTGATATTCACAATATTCAAATATTTTAAAAATTTAATGAGAATAATATGGGTGTTCCATTATAATGATTCTGATGTATAATATTATTACTGTCTTGCCATGTTTTAATACCTTTACTGCTATATTTCCTGAGGAATCTGAATCCACAGAGGAGGAAGCTACATTATTACTACTAGCAATAATAGTAATTGGGCTTTATACAGTTCCCGTTTTCCCTGCAGACTCAGCAGTAGTAGTTAATTAACTAAACCTAGTTTCTGAATTCTGCTACTAACATCAATAAAGCTAGGGAACAAACTCAGCCATTCTCCACTCCCATCTCTGGCTGAAACAACTCCTGGGAAAGTCCTGCCCAGTAATTATACTAGTTTCAAAAACTATTGAGATTTTGCGGTCTGCAGTAGAAGGAAAACAAAAACCTGTGAGACATTTGAGGAAATATTCATATTACCTTTTCACGAAACTAAAATAGGGATACTGACTGGTGTGCACCATCAGCATGTCAAAATAAATTGGCTAAGATACCATCCGTGTTGAACAGAGGTATCCTAACATGTTAACAAATTCTAGCCTGGAATATGGCCCAATAGTAATTTATGGGAACTTGAAAATATGTTGCCTTTTTTTTTCACACAAGAAGAGATTATTTACAGTAACCATGTCAAAATTCCATCTATTGTGAAAAACTCTTATTTCCTATATAAAGTTTAAAAAATCTGCCTTTTCTCCAATGTGGTAATTGGTAATTATTGAATTGGAATTATATGAGGAGGGAGAGAGAGGGAGAGAGGGAGGGAGGGAGGGAGGGAGGGAGAGAGAGAGAGAGAGAGAGAGAGAGAGAGAGAGAGAGAGAGAGAGAGAGAGATTGATTTACTTGTCAGCTATAAAACTGGTAAGTCATCCATGCTTCAAATTAATCATTATTACTAGTTTCAAGTCTATAATCAGTTGTGCACCAGTTGCTGCCTTTTCTGGATCAGAACTCCCCGTGGTCATTCGTTCAGTCTAGTCATCACGTAGTTGGACTATTGTAATGCAATCTACATGGGGCTACCCTTGAAGAGCATTTGGAGGCTACAGATGGTGCAGAATGCAGTGGTATCAGCAGTTTGGGCCCTGCAAGACTGGCTCCGGTAACATCACTGCTCCATGAACTGCACTGGTTATCAGTTTGTTTCCGGGTACAATTCAAGGTGCTGGTGATCAGTCTTTGATACCATGGGTCAAGGTCACTTGAGGAACCATCTCATCCCATAGGCATTGGCCCATCCCACTCGTGGCAGCAGAAGAGGCATGCTGCAGGTCCTGTAGCCTGATTATTCCAGCTGCTGGGATTCAAAAATAGGGGCTTCTCTGCTATTGCTCCTACCCTCTGGAACATCCTGCACCCCAATGTGAGGTTGGCCCCAACCTTCCTATCCTTTAGTCATAAAGTCCTGGCTCTGTCAGTTGGTCTGAGGCCCCAGTGGAGGAACAGCACAATAGAGGAGGTTGATCAAATAATAACAGATCCCACCTCCCCCAATTTTGCCCCCAACCTCTCCCACATGTCCTTGATTTTAATCTTTGGTTTTAATCTTTAGTTTTAACGTATTCATGTTTTAATGTAGATATATATTTTATGTTTGTAAGTTGCCCAGAGTTACCTTATGGTAAGATGGGTGGCCAACAACTTTTATAAAAAAATAAATAAAATAAAATTTACAACTGCATCCTAACTTTTAGAGGTATCTGAAAGCTGCACCCAGGATAATCTGGGATCCCAGATTGTTTCCATCTATTTTATGATGTCAGAGTGACTCAGTTATATCCTTTAATGCATTTCTTAATCATGCAGATAGCCATGCATAATGCTGAGACAAGTATAAGACTAAGAAGAAGCTTCTGTTATATAGACAGATGGCTGGGTCTAACCCAGGAATGATAGTATTACTTCTAGGGAAGACCAGAGTTGATATGATTTATTGCCTTGACAATCAACAATCTGAATTTCCTTAATATCTTGATTCTTTTTCTCCTCTTAGTTAACTTCATTATCTCATGCTACCTCTATGCAGAAGTCTCTGAAATCTAAACAGTAGGCAGCCTTTAGCAGTTCATTATGAATAGGTTTTTTTTCAAACTGTAAAGTGATAATGCATTAAGAAATGGGGATGGTTTGATGGGAATGGTTTGATTAGAATTTTTATAATAGACAAGAAGTTTTGACATCAATGTGCTTCTTCATGAATGCCTGTTGATTGATTATTGTGTGTCCAGCAGTGCATTATTTTCATCAATGGTTTTAAGACTTCTGGCTGCAGACAGGTGAGAAAGATATTAATAGTTGAAAGATGTCCCTTTTTTGAGTAGCTCAGAACTTCAGTTGAATACCCTCATTTGTACTGAAACTACTGGTGAAGGGGTGGATTGCCTGAGAAAATGTAATCAACTCTATGTAACATAATTCTTTATTTTTTTTCTAATACATCAATACCAACGGTTCTCTTTGACTTAAGGATATTATCATTTATAGTGCTATATGTCAGATATCGAAAGGAAGATCCAGGGTATCACTCACTCATTCTAACAAGCCTTGATAGTACACAGATGCTTTAGATATATAAAAAAAGTTTTTGAGTATACTTCACAAAAAAAGTAAACTTTTTAGTGAATTCTTCCTTAGCTGCTGTATATTTTGATTTTTGTATGTATGATGTTTTTAATAAGATTGTTAACCACTTGGGGCCACTTGCTTAGAATAGTGATCATAACATTGAATGAATGAATGAACAAATGAATGAATACATTCATCATGTAAAACAGGTAAAAATCAAGGCCAATAAACAAGGATAGTTTTGCAAAGGAGGAGTGAGATTCTGAAACTATTTTTCTTAGAATCAGAACAGTTAACAGATACTTTAGAGGTCATCCTTTCCTCTACTCAGTATTGAATTCATTAAAATTTCTCAGACCAACAACTACCCTGGTTCTATATGGAGACATGTAATGAAGAAGAATTCACCAATTTAAATGGTAGCCTATTCCACTGTCTAACATTTAGGAAGTTCCTTCAAATGAGTAGCATCAAGTAAAGCAAGTATCAGCAATTCTATTAGATCCATTCATATCAGGGGTGGGTTTCAGACGGTTCGCGGCGGTCCCCACGAACCGGTTGGTCGGCGAACCCAGAAGTAAGTAACTTCCGGGAACGCCAAAGGGTCCACCTGCCCGCCCGCGTTTCTTACCCGGTTTTGACGAGTTCTGCGCTTCCATGCATGCACAGGACGCATACAGCGCCTGCACGATCCTCCAGGAGCAGTTGGAGCATCGCACAGATGCTAGTACGCATGCGTGCACTGCGTGCATGCACGAGGACGCCACCGGCCCTGTTCCAACCGAACCGGTTGGAACGGGGCGAGAAACCCACCCCTGATTCATATGTTAAAATGTCTCCAGTTAAAACATACTTCTGCAGCCTTACTATATTTCAATATTTTCACAGAATTTGTATACTATTCCTTATATTTTCACTTAGTACTATTTATTTTCAATCCGACCATTTTAGATATCACTATGACTCTGATACAGACATTTCCCCACTTCACTTTCATTTAACCGTTCTTATTTTAATTCCATTCACTGTGTTATCAGCTTCTTGTTTAGCCCTCTTCACCCCATCCACGGGCGGCTCACCCGAACCAGTAAGTAAAAATGCTACCAGTTCACTTGAACCGGTAGTAAAAAAAAATGCTTTAGAAAAGTTAAAAAAAAAAAAGGTTCCAATGATCATGTGACACAGCTGATTTTTTTTTACTTTTTAAAAGCATTTTTAACTACTTATTAGCCCAAACTGGTAGCAATAAAATGCTAAAAAGAAGTAAAGAAAAGGTTCCAATGATTGCGCAACACAGCTAATTGTCACAGCTGATCGTGTGTGAGATTGTGTGTGAGTCAGGTACGTAGCTTTTGGGTTATTTTTGTGTAAAGTGTGATAGTTTGTTTTTGAGCTCTCTGTGACTCTGTGAGGTTCCTGCTTGTTGCATCAAGCCATGCCCACCTGGTGACATGCCCAACTGGTAGGGAAAATTTTTGAATTTCACCACTGACCCCATCCATTTTTTAAAATATTTCCATCAAAACTGCTCTGCATTTTCCTTTTCCACTTTTTCAGATAATCCTTTTTTAACAACCCTAACTGGGACTGGAATTTCTGTTGCTAAGCAAAATGGTCATTAGGTAAATGAACATGAGACTGCACTGCTTAGTGGTGGCAGTTCTTTTTTATATATATATATTTTTTTTATTAGTTTTATTACAGAAAAAACACAAAAAGAAAAGCATCATCTTTCATTACATCTTGTAGAAAGCGTATCCATGGGTCACAAGTACATTTCGTGCGTTCTGTCCACAATCACATATATTCCATTCAGTTTAAATTGTATATGTTAAAAATTTATATATTTTACTATCACCATACCACAATTTTCATTTAGTTAAGATTAAAAAACACAGCCACCTGCTGGCATTTTTCCCCCTTCCCCCAATTTCAGTCAATCTGCCATATCTTTATATCTTTATAACATATTCTAAGGAAAAAAAAGTCAATTAATAGAACATCTAACATTTCCTCTCTCTAACATATCTTTATTATTATTATAGTTAACTAGGTGTTATTTACATTTTTCTCTTCTCTTCTCTCCACAAACACAAAAAGCAACAATCTCTAAACAACAATCTATTAATATGTGTTAACAAAATGACCATTTAAAGTCTAAAACAATCTAAAGGGAAAAGGAAAAATGTTGACATTTCTAGTTAATAATCACCAAAGTATATGTTAACCTTCCCTTTTGTTTTTATAGTTGAAAGACAGAAAAAAAAACAATTGTTTGCCATTTCTAATCCAAATTAAAATGTCTAGTTGATAATTTCCAAGATATGCATTAATATTCCCTTTTATTATGGTAATTAGAGAAAGACAGAGAAGAAAAGAAAAGAAAACAATTGTTTGCTATTTACGTCACATCACCTCTTATTCTAATCCAAATTATTTATAGCTTCATAACAAGGTCTGAAACACAAATTAATAGGCTTTATCATACCACCAAAACTCAGTTGCAATTTGTGGCCTGGTTATTTATCCTAATTAAGGTTATCCTTTCATTGTTAATATCATGATATATTATATGTTAGCAACTAAACATTCAATGATAATCTGTAAAGAGTCTACAGTATACTAAAATCCCTACTTATTAACCATCAAAAATTAGCTAATTTTTATCATCAATTGGCATTATCAGCCAGTGTCTTTCCAGTAGCAAAATAAACCTTTCTCTCTCACCAGCAGTTGTGTCATTTCACTTATTAGAATCTTTTCAGAGTTTAACATTTCTCTCCGCATTCTGTGGCTTAAAGGATCTCTCATGTAGTTTCATTGCTCTTTAATTGTTATTAATGTAGGCTTAGCTTTGGTTATCAAACTTGTTTCTGGATATATTTGTCTTCTTAGTTCCATCTTTTTCATTCTTTTTTTCCCTCCTGCATCTTGAAGTTGAAAGAAAGTCTCCAAGTTGTCAAAAACACTTTTCCAGCTTCCCTTCTTTTCACTTTCGCTCGTATTTAGTCCATTGATGGATTCATCTGACATCTTATCTTTATTTTCTATGTTTCTATTCTCTTTTTTGATCTCTGGGGCTCCAACCCCCTCCTCTTTAACTGTAGCACCCCATAAACTGTCCCATTTCTTGTCAAATCTCTCAAGTCCTTCTGCAATATTTTGAAGTCCAGCCAGGATGTTTTGGATTATTAAATTTCTTCCTCTGAATATTGATCCATTTTTCAAAATGCAAAGAAATATAAAGGAAAAAAAAATAGGAAAAGGAATCTGCCACTCTAGCCTGGCATAATTTTAGGAAATGTATCTGTATTTATTTTGAATCTTAAACACCAATTCTTTCAAAGTTTTTAAAATAGGAGGGTTTTTATTCTTGCTTGTCTTTTCCTTCTCTTGCCAAAATATTTACCAGAAATATTTTACTAACAAAAACAGGTTTCGTGCTTTGAGTCTTATCAGGTATTATAAGAAAATTCCAAACCCTTCCATTGCAAGGTCAGTGAAACCAAGTGAAGCAGAACAAAGGATACATTGTATCCAAAACAGAAACAAAGTTCAGACTTTGGCTTCCAGGTGGCAGATTCAATAATTAGTCAATTGTTGTTTTTTTTTTGCTTTCCCTTAAATATCTTTCATGTAGTTTTAACCAATAGAAGGAAAAATTTGTTGAAGTAAGAGAAGAAATTTAATTTAGCCAACAACAAACCAAAATTAGGGTAGTAAAAAGGAAAAAAAAATAGAAAAAAAAAGATCAGTCCATAGACTACAAGCAGGGAGACAGGAAATGTTGCAATTACTTCAATCCACAAAACATCGTTACTAACTAGAGCAGGAAATCTTCTAGTAGCAGTCCAATAAGTGTCAAAATCGCCGCTTTATTCTTACTTTGGGGACTAGTTGTTATTATTATTTTTAAGAAAAAAAAGTTTCTTAACACGGATCTTCTGAAAGTAAAAAAAGAAAAAAAAACTCACCAGATGGAACGCTTTCGCTTTTCTCTTCCTTCAGGAGCCATCTCCGACTATGCCAGCCTGGGGGCTGCCTCTTTGTCCCTAGTTGGAAGCACTACCTTTGGGTCAAGCAGGGACTTTGTGATGTCCCTGTGACCAGCAAGGCTTTGGCTTCCCTGTCACTGTCTCTTCGGGATGGTTTAGGCCCTACTGGACCGTCCAAAGACAAAAGTTTCATCGACGGACCCGGACTGTCGGGTCCATGCGATGTGTCATCGCAATGTTGGCTCCTCCCTCCTCCAGCGGTGGCAGTTCTGGTAACCCTGGTTACAGTCTATAAGCAAGGACTGTGCTTTATTAGGCGAGGACCTCCTCCTTATTGCACTAATCTCCTCATACAGTTTGCCCCATTAATCTCTTCCCTATCTCTGCCCTTTTCACCGTCCTGGAACAAGATGGCAAAAGTCATCTGGGGATGGGGGCAGCAGGGGTAGGTAATGGTGGTGGAGTTCCGGGCAACCAGAAGGGTAGGGATAGAGAAATATTGGCAGGTAGGGCTGTTGAGGTGTACAACTGTGGCCATCAAAATGAACATGTGGCCAGATTTTGATAAAATGACACCAGGGGTACCACAATGGGTATAACCATCATAACTTCAAACTATTACTGAATGAATGGTCATTAAGCCAGGACTATCTGTAATGTTAACACCCATTGCTCTCTGATGATATTTTTGCATCTATGTGTCACAAAGGGAGGGATACAGCATCATCTATCTCCAGTCTACAACACAGTCCTTTCAGCAGCTCTATACTACTTGAGGACATAGGTAGACCTCCAAGTGCCTCAATAACTCTCTAATAAAAATAATGCAAATGACCAACTGTCGGCAAGAAATATCAATCTTTCCATTCCCCACTATCCAGTCATAGCTGAAGAAGCTTCTTGGATGAGAAGCAAAATGTCTTCAAAGAAAAAACAAGAAAGTCCAGTTGCCTTCTGAAAAAAAGCACCTTTGGGTTTTGCAACTATATTTTTTTCACTGCATATTATGTAGTTGCGCTCTGTCATCTTTATTTTTTGCAGCAATCATTAAATGTATTGTTTGTCTTATCCATTGTCTGATTCATTTAATAATTCTGCTGGGCATCCTTATTTTTGTTAATTTTTTTCCCTGTTAAAATAACTTTGTGGCATTCTGAAACATAATTCTTTAGACGGATTCAAACCACTTCAGTATCTTCTCTTCTTATATCTGTCTTCCATTGATTCTGTTGAAAGATTAATGTGTGTACTAATATTGTTTCATACAAGGATTATAGTTTCTTTTCCAGCAATCATTCTATTTTTAGTTTTACTTCTTGCAGCTCTGTCTCTAAAATCTCATTCATTCTTGGAACTCTGAATATCCAATAACTATTTTCTAAAATATCTAATCTTATTCACATCTATTCATTCATTGTACCCAAGAGTCAGTCATGGAAACCCCACCCCCACCCCCCACAGCCATACCTCTCTCACTCTTGCACCAGATAGCATTCATTCAACCTATTGCACATAATTCATCTCTGATTCTGCCATTATTACATTTCACTGGACAATTCACTGCAGTTATCATGAACATATGAAGTCCTATTTTCATAGGCGTCCACAGCAACATAGATAGCAATAGCAATTGCACTTATATATGGCTTCACAGTGCTTTACAGCCTCCTCTAAGCAGTTTACAGAGTCAATGTGTGGCCCCCAAAGACTCCGGGTCCTCAGTTTACTGACCTCAGAAGGATGGAAGGCTGAGTCAACCTTGAGCCTGGTGAGATTCGAACTGCCAAATTGCAGGCAACCGGCAGTCAGCAGAGATAGCCTATAGTACAGCATTCTAACCACTGCACCACCATATCTACCTACATAGGAGAAGAATGGCTCATAGATTACTGTGGAATATTATTAGAGTGACATTGAACATTATTGGGTATGAATAATGAGTATGATTCTTTTTAAATAAACAGCACATTTTAAAATTATGATTCCCTGTCAGTTTCAGATGGTCCATGTAAAGGAAGTGGTAGATGTGTTTGATGTTTGACAGCATGGCATGACTTGTTTAGTATTTTTGACAGAGGAATCAATGACAAAGGGTAGTGGTGAGAATGAGTCTCCTGGAAATATTATTATTGTAATGGTTGGTCGCATAGACAGCCAGATTTTAGATTGGATTTGGCATTCTTATCCACCTATTGAGTCCTTCCTAAGGACCTGAGATAGGCAGCTGTTGTTTTTTGAGGGTTGGGGTTAGGGTTGTCACAAGATGTAAGTTGTCCCAAGTAAAGCTGCCTTTTGCAATTGACTCGTGGTGGTTTTGTCAATGCCAATGGTGTTCAAGTGGTGCTCCAGATGCTTTGGGATTGTCCCCAAGGGGCCTATCACTATTCATGCTATTTCTGCTTTCTTTTGCAATGGTCATTCTACTTCTATTTGCAAGTCCTTAGATTTTGTGATTTTGTCTGGTTCTCTTCTATTTTGCTGTCTCCAGGCACTGCCACGTCCACTATGTAGACTCCTCCTCCCCCTCCCCTCCAGAATATTCTTTTCCAGAAACTCTGAATAACTACTATAGAATTATCATTAAGAAAAGATTTATCTTTTCTCTCCCCCTGTTTTCCCCCACCCCCTCCATCCAAATTGTCTTCATTGATCTCATTAACTAGGCTCACTTAAAATTCTCAGGATCTAGCAAGTAAAGCTTTGAGATCAATCCAAAAGCAGGAAACACCTGTGGAGCAATAAACGGATTGAGCAAGAACCCAAAGCTTCTACTGAAAACTAGAATTTCAAGAACAACTAATAGCAGGCTTGGGGGCAGGGTGTATGTGTGTGTGTAATATTGCTTAGATGGGGATGGGGGGAAATCAGCCAAATCCAAAAAGTTCTCCCCTGGGTCATGTACAGGTGAATATAAATGGTAGTCATGGAGATGCAGTTTAGCCAAGAAGTCAAGATCACATACTTGAGTTTTTAAAAAAGCTAATTCAAATTAGAGGCGGTAGGATATACGATCAAGGCTAAATAATATTCTGATTGTGGCTGTGAGGAAATAATATATAATTCTGTGCTGAAACTGGCAAGCTACATTCCTGAGTTTTCTCCACTGCAATTTACTCTGTCTATAGCCTTCTGAAATGGTAGCTCAGATGGCATAAAAAAAGAACTCCATCCCTGTGTTTCTGCCAGCAATTGAGCTCTAGCTGATCAAATCATAAAGAATGTGAAGATTTTCTTCCTTCTTGTCAAGTAGTAGAATTTGAGTTTTAATGGGGGCAATTTGAACCATGGTTAAACCAAGTTAATGGCCTTTTAGGCTTCCTCCCCATGAGTAGAGTTCACTTTTTGAGTATAAAATAAGAATTATATGTTTGGGGGTGGGGGTGTCAGGATTTTAGAGATGCTTAGGTGGAACATAGTCAAAAAAAGTTTGGGAACCACAGTATTAACCAAATATTTTTTATCTCACTGGTTAAATAATTTGTAGTTACATTAAATTATCTTGGTTAGCCTATATTGGTATGTCTCAATCCTGTGTAAAGTAGTTGTTATATCTCACATTTCCTTTCTGTGACTTAACCTACTATTTACAATTCTTCAGCCCGGCTCTTTGCCATCACAATTGCTCTGCAAAGGTGATGCTGAGAGATACTGGAAAGGTAAAGCTTTTTCAAGAATTGGAACTAGAATTCCTCTAGGCTAATTCAGCATACCTATCACTGTGCAGACTGGCTCCCACTGCCATAATTTGCCCACCATAGTGGACTTCTTAGTGCTTTCCAATAGCTCTCTTTTTCTAGCCCTAGGTGAAAAAATGAAAAGGCTTAGGTTACAGGCTATATTTATTTCCAAATAAGCCAATACGCCTTGCCACACAGCGGGCATATGTACAACTGTATGATTAGTGAGTCTTGGAATGGTCATCAGTGCCCTGTGAATGAATGAATGGCTACACGTTGTGTGATGAAAACAGCACCAGGTGGTGCTTCAGGATGTAAATCCTATGTTATCAAATAAAAGGAAAACCAGAAAGCAAAACCACTCCCTGAGTTATTTTTACAGACTTCTACTTAATGCAATTTCCCTCTAAATCTGTTTGCTACCCAGAGTAGATGGAATCAAGCCATAATAATTGTTCAAATGTCAATTCTTCTCTGTAATCACAACTCCTCTCCGTTTGCACAGATGTTCCACTGCATATAATTAAAGCTGAACTCAAAATAGGCAGGGTGAAATAACACAGGAACAGATTGCAATGCAATCTTGTAAGTGATGGATAGGTAAGAAGTCTGAAGCCAAGGATTTATACCAATCATATAAAGCAGTGACCATCACGTTTAAACAATCAAGCCTTCAGATCCTTATCCTGAGAAGCTGGAACTTGCTGCTGAGTTTTCAGGAAGCAAACAAGGGAAGGAATGGAAACAAACAAAAGACGGAATGCAGAGTGGAATTCAGCAGGTTCTGACCAGTTCTGGAGAACCGGTAGTGGAAATTTTGTGTAGTTTGGAGAACTGGTAAAAATCACCTTTGACTGGCGCTGCCCCCATCTATTCTCTGCCTCCTGAGTCCCAGCTAATCAGGAGGAAATGGGGATTTTACAGTATCCTTCCCCTGCCATGCCCACCAAGCCACACCCACAAAACTGGTGGTAATTTTTTTTTAATTCCACCACTGATGGAATGGTATTTGATATCCAAGGACCTTGAAGTAAGGAATTCTGATTTCCAAGAGGGCCTGGATGAAATACAACAGGCTTGATTGGCCTGATGGTTCTTACTAGTTGGATTCAGACAATGCTTTTATTGGTGGCACTAAGGACTGAACCAAACTTTCTTCCTCAAGGTTAATTTTGAGATGTTATAGAATTTTTAAAATTTTGTTTATGAAAGATTTAAAATACAATAGTAAAAGTAAGTGCAAATAAAACCCAAAAAGAGAATTAGAGAGAAATATTTTTTTAAAAAGGGAATGAAGTAGAATAAAGAAAAAAATATGTAAAGAAGCTATTTCTGGTTCATCATCAAAACAAGGAAAAGCAAAATTGATAACTCACACCCTATAAAGTTATGAACAAATGTTTTTCTTCTTCCCATAATCCATTCCTTTAGGCAAAATCATAAAACATAAACTTTTCAGTCTTGGTGTCAGCAAAAAGTCTGTAAAGATTTTCCAAAACCTTATTAAAACATGTCTCTAAAACATGTTGATATATCTTGATCAAACAAGCCAATTTATATTCATTTTTTTTTACTTCTAGCATTCTTGATCTTTAATTCATCCAGATGTTGTCTTTGTTTTTCTTGAAACAAAGATTTCTTCAAGGCATTAACAGTCCACTTTGGTAAATCCAATGGAAAATCATTATCCAGGTCATTGTCTTGATTTGTCTTATATTTTGCTTTTTCTTTCTTATCCAACTTCTTTTGTACATCCAATAAAAAGTCCTTATCAGGGCCATTTGCTTGGCTCTTCTCTACCTTGTAGTCCGTACCTTTTCCTTTCATTTGTTTATCCAACTTGAATGCCTTATATGTTTTATAAGCTATATTTTTAAAATCCAATATTTCTAATTTCACTATTTCTGCATCAAACAAAATTTGTTTCACATCTACCATTTTTGACTAAGGATATAGTCTATCCAAAGAAGCAGACATTACTGATATTGTGGCTATTTATTTCTGGCCCCATTCTTCAAATTTTGTAGCATTTTGTAAATTCCAGTCCTAAAGACAAATTGTTTGGGTTTCAGTTTTTTGTTTGTTTGTTTGTTTGTTTGTTTGCCTGGATTTTAGTCTCTTCTACTGTCCAATTTAAATTGTAAGGTTTCTTACCTCTGTTATGTCTTGTCTTATTCAGAATAGTTCTAGTTCTCACAAAATGTTGTTTATTTATATCGTTAATTCCAAAATCTTTGCCTGGATCTTTAATCTTGATTAGCTTTTTGCCATTTATTTGAAATCCAATTTATAGTTAATTTTTTTTTTGTTCAGGAATACAGATTACTCACATAAGTTATCTTATTCAATCAAGGATCATACTAGAAACAATAACGTTGTGATGCTTTAAACTAATATCACTGAAGGCAAACAGACTATTCAAAATAAAAAATTGTTTTTAAGCAGAGAAATTTATGGAGTATGCAAATAAGAATGTAGGACAAAGTATGTTTAAAGGCCTGCCCAGCCTTGAACTTTTGAGTAAATTTATGTTAATTTATGTTAATCACAGTCTCTTAGCCTAACCTACATAACTGGCTTGCTGTAAAGAGAAAAACAGAGGAAATGTACAAATCCTTATGAATTCTTTGGGAAAAGTCTGTTTAGCATAGTAATAAATACAACAGAATTGCATAAGAAATACATTTCATCTTCTTTTAAGGTAATTGCCCCAAAAAGCAGAAATACTGGTACAAATGTTCATGAAATGTTCTTCCTCACTTAGCTCAGCTTGGCTGCTAAATCATACACTATTCAGAAATCACTTATTCTAGATTAGACTTATTAAAAAATATAAATCATGATAGTAAAAGTTCAGTCAACTATACAAATTGCTTTAGCTCATATCTCTTTCTTTCTCATTCTCTCACATCATCCTTAAGTCAAACCATAAGAGACAAAAAATTCCCAGCCAGCAGATCTAGTCCAGCCTAACTGGCGCTTGCCAGTCTAGCCTATAGGTCTTCCTTACAAAACTCATTCCTATTCCAGCAGAGACTACTGCTGTTTCACTCAGGGGTGCATTGTGCATGCATGAGCATTACAACAAAAATTGCTCTGTGCATGGGCAGAAGCAAAAAAACAAGATGGCGTTTCGGGCACAGGGCAGGCCTGGGTCAATGCCGGTTCCAGTGACCCAGGCCGTTAAGCTACTACCGGTACCGGTAGGAACCCACCACTGCTTGAATGCATACCAGGTGAGGGTGGACTGATCACTTGTCACTAAAGCACTCAAGGTTAAAATGGCTGCAAGTTCGAAGTTGAGCAAAAATCTTTTCTACATCTAGCAAACCAAGAGAAAGCATTGAGTTATTTGTGGAAGGAGGAGGCAGAGTGGACATTAGAACCCTGAATAATTACCTGATGTAATGATTGATCTGGCAATAAAATGTCTGTAGTTGCCACCACATAAAATACCCTTCAAATGGCATCCATTTTTCACATGTTCACTACTTTTACTGTGTTCTTAGGGTTTATCCACAGTCTGAATTAGGGGGGGAAAAGGACTCCTGAGTTTTTGGGGTGAGAAAGTTAAAATCTGAAGAAAAGCAAGGCATTTTTCTGAGAACTCACCCTAATTATTAGGTTTTTCTAATGCTAGTATTGTAAGGTTGGGGGATAATTTAAATTGCAGCATTGATAACATATAAAATCCAGAAGGATCTAAGAAAGAGTATTGATTCCTATGAAATTTAGATTCCTTTGGTTAGTTTCAAAGACATGGCATTCAGCTTTAAACTGAGCTAGATGTGAATACTAGAAAATCTTTTAACAATCCATAGGTTACTGTAGTGAATATCTATAACCCTTGGGTTTGTTAATTATACACACTCTTCATTGTTGTGTTAGAGCAGAATAATTTACTGCATTTGTGTTTTTAAATAGAATTTGAATATTATTTTGATCAGCTTATCAAGCGATCAGATGCACATTGTTCTAAATTATCATTTGGTGAAATGCAATGTTTGTTTTTTCACCAAGTTGTACATTTCAGTACATATAGAAACTTTGCCGTTTCACCAGAGGACAAATAATTAAAATTGTTCAGAGTTTCAAAGGAGTATTTAGAGTGAAATGTTGATTGATTTACCCTTTAAAAAACATTCATGAATCAAAGGGGGGGGGGGAATCACTGTTAAAGCAATGAATCAAACCAATGGCTTTGAAGCACTCTCTGTTCCTTTGAAGCGATTGCAGATTCAGTGGCTATTCTACAATTTTCCACATATGGAGAATATAGGGGCATGGAGAGTAAAGAGGATGATGACCTTAGTGGAGAGGAGGAAGATCCTATTACCAATGCTAGAAAAAGATGAACATTGTTTATGTGCAAATGATGGGGACAGATTGCGCAGATATGTCTGTCTATGTCTCTGCTTCCCTCCCTCCCTCCCTCCCTTCTTTGTCTGTCTCTCTCTGTCTGTCTCTGTCTCTGTCTCTCTGTCTCTCTGTCTCTCTGTCTCTCTGTCTCTGTCTCTGTCTCTCTGTCTCTGTCTCTGTCTCTGTCTCTGTCTCTCTCTCTCTCTCTCTCTCTCTCTCTCTCTCTCTCACACACACACACACACACACACACACACACAGGGTGGTATTCACTTACCTTCCCTACCAGTTTGCAAATGTGAGCGCACACACCATCTCTACACATGTGCACAGCCTTCCTTGCATATGCTTTTAGCGGAAAAAGGGCTGAAATGGGATACCATAGAACTGGAGCGGGTGGGTAGAGTCACTTGCAATTTCCACCACTGGTTCGGGGGGAAACGGTCCAAACCAGTAGAATACCACCTATGACCGGTAGAATACCACTTCTGAATACCACATATACCAGGGGTGGTATTCACTTACCTTCCCCACCAGTTCGCAAATGTGAGCGCACCTGCCACCTCCGCACATGCACACAGCCTTCTGCGCATGCGCTTTTGGTGGAAAAGGGGCTGAAATGGAATGCCATAGAGCTGGAGCGGGTAGGTAAAATACCACCTCTGACACACACTTCACATGAATATAAAAAAGATGGATGAAGGGAAGTACAATCAGAGTTTCAATATCATGTTACTACCATTTAGCTAACCTAAATAAAAGTAGGTTTTTGTGTGTATGTTCTGAGAAGTTTTGTTTCTTGGTCTGATCTGCTGAAAATAGAGACAAGGTGTTTGATGATGCAATGGGTCCCTGACTTGGACATGGAGTTGGATGATGAGTTCAATGATCTTGTGAAACTCCTTGCTTACTAGAATGCTGGATTGCCCCTCATTCATTCTCTCCATTTTCAACTCTTTTCTTGGGCTCATCCTCAAGGCTTAGCTTTGCTCTCTCATGTACTAATACATGCCAGTGCTGCTCCTGCTAACATAGCTGAGGGATCAGTTCCCAGCACTTTGATAATGGGCTCAGGACAGACAAGTCTGGCTTGCAATCTTGGCCCGACTTTATTTCTAAATTCTGCATGATTGGCGCAGGTAGCAATCTGGCAGCGCGGTGCAGAGGGACAAGGCTAATATACTTTGTATATTATGTTGTATATTAAAATATGCCTTAAACAACCTTTATTGCCTTAAATAAGATACTGTGAATGCCTTCCCTCTCAGTGCATCCATTTCAGTCTCTGTAACCTGCCTAGCTCTGTGGCATTGTATCTCACTGTGCAGGTTGCTTCTGCTGCCTCTGATAACTAATTGACACATACTATTGCCAGCCACCCAGCCGACTCCAATACAGTCAATCTGCACCAGAAACGGATGGCATTTTCCAGGAGGGGCTAAGCTTCCACCTAGCTCTAGCAATCCTTTTTTTTTTTTTTTTGGCAATGCAGAAATATTACTGAACACATGCAACAAATGACACCAGACCAATTGAGAAAATCATAGCATTAGGTGCAGAAGGATGAGAAGAGTTGGGCATCACTATTGTGGCTGAGACATTGTCAAAAGGAGCGTTTGAGGGAAGAAAGTCAACTTTTTTTCCTTTCAATGCAAAGAAATAATGAAAGAGATAGGTAAGAAGGGCCTGGATTTAAAGCTATGGGGGAAAAAATCTATGGAAATAACTGCAGAGAGAACAGAATATGCCTGATTCAGAGGTTGACAGTGGTGCTATGGAATCATAATATTGTTCTTGGTTGTGCTGATAGCTTGCCCTGTGATGACCCAGGGTGTGGCACAAAGGCAACACAGCCAGAGAACTGGTATGAGTCACTTTATTAATACCAACTGTGCCCCCAATGTCCCTTTCAACTCTCTGGCCTGGAGAAAAGCTCTTCCACAAACCTGTAACTTCCTTTGGCTGGAAATACTCCAGTCCAAATGCTGAAAGCAGAAAACTTCCAACTATAAATCCAACAAGGCCAGATAAGGTAATTAATCTGGCAGGGTGAGTAAGATAAGGCCACTACTTCCAGAAGTGAAGTAGCACGGCAGTAAATCAAATCAGTTGGGAGGATGCCAGGAACTCAGATAAGTAGTTAACACCAGATGAACTCAGCATTTATTCCCAACAACCGCCCCTCCCAAATGCCTCTCCTTTGAATTCCATTCCCAGGTGTGCCTTGTGGAGGGAATCGGGGCCCTTTCCTTCCTCATGAGCAATGCAACCCACATTGCTCTCTTCTCTGTTCTTCCCTGCGTGCCCTAGGATGAGGAGGGGGTGGGCCTTGGTCTTCATCTGAACCCCCTCTCCCTTGTTCTACCTCTCCCCTGCTCTGTCCAGCCTGACTTTGGCCTTCTTCAGTTTCCTCCTCAGCCAATGGGGCCACTCTCTGCTCTCTGTCAGTTGTTCATCTCCCCCCCTCGGATTCAGACTCTGACAGGGGCATGTCCAGTCTCCAGTAGAGGAAGCTAGAAAGATGCTATGCTAAGGCTGTGGAAATGTTGGAGGTAATACTTTGTTGACAAAGCTTTGATGGAAACAACCACAATCAACCAATCACCTTGTTGAATTCACCTTCATGAATAGAAGTGGAGTCCAGCTTTATTTAGTACAACAACTCAAGTGGCAGAGAAACTCTTGGTACATTCAATGGTTTTTCTTCTAGCATTATTATAGATAAGAAACTAGAAATAACCGCAAAGGTTAATATAAAGCCGAGCCCCCTTATTGTATTAGTCTTTCACAATCACAATTAATATATTAAACCTGGCCCATTGTTTAATCAATACATTCTTAGCCCATTTTATCATATACTTTTTCACCTGTTCTTCTTCTGTTTCGAATTTCAATAAAAAGTAATACACATCATCCTTTGTACATAGTTCAGTTTCAAATTCTATCTTGCGCTGTTCAATTCAAAATATCTTATTATCTACCTTAAATCTTTCTCTTAATTGTGCATATGAAAGCCATTGAAAGTTATATCCCTCTGGGGTCAATTGGTCACTTGATTTTATCTTATATCCTTCATGCTCTTGTTCTAACAGCCCTCTTAGTTAATCTGTTAACTATTTCTCTTTGCCTGCTGTTTCTGTTCTATACAATACTCTTTGTTCTGAGACCCATAAAGGCGTTTTCAGGCTCAGTCTGGGTTTATATTTATTCTCAATATGGCACTTCTAATATATATTACCTTCATAAAATTACCTTCATTATCCCATCAAGCACCATGCCATCTAAACCCCAGATCGTGCATTTCTAGTTCAATTTTTTTAAAATTTCTCATCAATACCCATTCTTTTTCAGAACTTTCATCTTGTCTTATGCAGGGATGGGATTGAAAATTTTTAGCAACCGGTTCTCTGCCCAGTTGCTCAGTGGGCGTGGCCATGGGGGCATGGTCTAGTTGACTTCCAGCAGCATGGTGACCAGGGGGGCATTTTCTCCCTCCCCAGGCTCTGGAGGCTTTCCTCGAGCCCCCAGGAGGGCAAAAACAGCCTCTCCTGGGCTCTGGGGGCCCTCAAGTTTAAACATTAAAGTTTAAAACCTGTTTGGGGGAGGAAATGTCTGAGGCCAAATCTTTCAGTATATATCTCCCTTTCCTGAGGGAAGGCAGACAGTCAGTCAAGATTCTTGTAATATGGGTGATCAACAATGAAATATCTACTTGGGCCTATCCATGAGTACTTCTGCTTGCTTGTACCTGACACCTGAGCACTTTTAATTTTGGTGCCTGTATCGTTTCCCCAATTTGCCTCCTTCTATTGGTGCCAAGAGTTCTGTGGCAACTCAGCAGCCTACTGATTGCAGTGGTCCAAGCAATGGGTTCATGAATGATTTCCTACTCCTCATATGATGCAAACTGGAGTCTTCTCCTTCTTACCCATTTCTCCATTAATGATCTATAACAGGCCATCCAGCCATCAACACACAGCCTGCTCCCATTACTATTCCCTCGGCACAGCAATGATTAGATAATTATAAAGACATTTTAAGTCATTCCTGGGGATTCTATCCTGGGCCAACTTTCCCAATTCTGTTAGATTTCACTTTTACTCTCTGCACCAAACTGATCAACATCAACACCTTGCCATAGCTTGCCCATCCGTCAAAATATCTGGTACCTATCTGCAGAAGGCTTTTCTGAAGATCAGCTTTTAAATCACTAATGTAACATATGTCAACAAGCTACAGTCCTGGAGGTATAGTGCATATTATACTGAGTTTTATCTTTGGACAGCCTCTTGAACCAGTCCTACAAGGAATCATGCTTAAAAGGCTTTTAAAAATCATGCCTTGTCAGCCAGCCAAGAAAATCAATGGCCAGTGGGTGGAAGGGGAGGTTCATCTTTAAAATCTTAGATAATCTCTTCTCCAACTCTTATTTACTATGATCAGAAATAGAATTATGTACTGATATTGTAAGTGCCTTTTTTAGAAGACACAACAAGAAACAATGGATGGAAACTAATCAAGGAGAAAAGCAACTTGGAATTAAGGAGAAACTTCCTAACAGTGAGAACAATTAACCAGTGGAACAGAAGTTTCCTTCAGAAGTTGTAGGTGCTTCATCACTGGAGGTTTTTAAAAAGAGACTGGCTTCAGAGTAAATTATTAGAAAAAATAATATTTGCAGTAGTTTCTCTGTAGCAACTGGCTTCAATTATTTTTCAGGCTTGAAAGAATCATGAAAGAATCATGAAAGGCTGTTAAGATAGGACAAGAGCCTCAATTAGAATAAATGAACAGGGATCCTCAAATTCACCATTGATGGGCAGCAAAAATTAAACTTGGCAGCCAAATATGTTATTCAGAGAGCAAGTATATAAGAGTGAGGCCTTGATGAGGTGGCCACCATTTGCCTGGGTGAGGTGCTTCAGAACGAGCATCATTAGTGCACTTGATGATCATCTTGTCAAAGATTGTTTCCAGCCACTGTGATAACGTCTTCCAACTACTGGAACTGCCAGAGGAGATTGTTGGAACAAGATAAAAAGAAGCAAGGCTACAACTCCACTTTGTTCTTTTGCTGGGAGGTAAGGATGTGAGATGGGCAGGTTGTTTTGTTCCACAGCTTTGAAAGAAGACTTTGCTTAAAGCATGGCTATAACCAAGTACCTTATCAAGCTTTGCAGATTTAACTGATATGTAGATCCCAAGCTCATACCCCTTCCCCACTTTAAGGAAAGTGATAATGTTAGCAGTTCACCTTAGGGTTTCTAAGATAATAAGGTAAAGGTAAAGGTTCCCCTTGCACATATGTGCTAGTTGTTCCCAACTCTAGAGGGCTGTGCTCATCTCCATTACAAAGCCGAAGAGCCAGCACTGTCCAAAGATGTCTCCATGGCCATGTAGCTGGCATGAGTAAATGGTGAAGGCTCAAAGAACACTATTACCTTCTCACCAAAGGTGGTTCCTATTTTTCTACTTGCATTTTTACGTGCTTTTGAACTGCTAGGTTGGCAGAAACTGGGACAAGTAATGGGAGCTACTCCATTATGCGTGGTAGGGATTCAAACCGCAGAACTGCTGACCTTTCTTATTAACAAGCTCAGTGTCTTAGCCACTGAGCCACTGCATCCCTTAGAGCCACCTCTAAGATAATACAGACCTTTTACTCAATATCCTAAAATGCGCATACCTTGTTTTAGAGATTTCAATTCATCCTAAGCAAATAGATATTCCCTGATTGTGTTTCTGGCAGTCACAAACTTCTTCTCTGCCCTTTTATGTACAATTTCATTTTGAGAATATTAAAAGAGAGGAGTCAGCTAGCTTTGCCTTTTGCCATCTTCATTGAACAGCCAGAATGCTGATTATTTATGCTTTAAAAAAAAACACAGATCAGAAAAAGATCCTTTTGTCGTTTTTATTCTTCTTCTCAAACCTCAAATCATTCTGAGCTTTACTGACATCATCTTTATAATTCCAGTACATTGTATGTACTCTTTCTTGATGACTTGTCTCTCTTTTCAACCCCCCCATCCCCCCCGATTTTCACTGTGTATTTTGTATGTCCACATTCAATTTTTCTGCCTCTCACCTCTCTCTCTCTCTCTCTCTCTCTCTCTCTCTCTCTCTCTCTCTCTCTATCTCTATCTCTATCTCTATCTCTATCTCTATCTCTATCTCTATCTCTCTATCTATCTATCTATCTATCTATCTATCTATCTCTCTATCTTTGGAATTATTTACAATTTTGATTTGATTTCAGCATTTTCTTTTTTTTATAAGCTGCCATCCATTTTGAATTATGTCTCCAATTAGCTTCCTTTGCTGTGTAATTCCACTTATTACTGCTCTTAGGTTATTAAAATCTGCTGTTTTGAAGTGGAGGGTAAATGTTTGGATACATACACTGAATATTAATTTCTCTAAAATACAAGAGATCCACCCTCGTCCCTTTATCCCTGCTCTTTCCACTTGCTCAAATAAGTCTCCTCAGTTGGCTTGTACCTGTCAAGATGGCTGACTCCTCCGATGTTTACCTCCACAGCAGAGGAAATTGAATATAAAGAGGAAGAAATTGTAATACAAAATAACTTAGGAATTTCCTGAAGGACCAGACTAGCCAGAGAGATTGTCTCCCAGCAAAGCCCTCCATCAGTATTCATTCATGTCTCTATGAAAGATTTACAGTGTGCTTTTGAAAGGCATTACACACCTTCTCCTTGGTTACATGAACAATAACAGTCACTAAGAACAGTGCTGCTTTTATTTGTTTCCTTGCTTATTTTGACCCAGGTGCACAGCAGAGGACTGCCAAATGCATTTACTTGGATTTCTGGACAGGATGGATAGTTGTAACTTGCAGTGTAATTCTTCTTTTCAATCGCTTCTGCTGCTTCTTGAACAAATTACACCCTTTGATTCTTGTATTCCAGTCATGAGAATCATCCCATGATATTTCCCATTAAATATATTTTTTTAAATTGCACGGGTTCAAGCTGATCTTGTTTACTTCACATGCTCTGTGCTTTAAACAAGGAAGGCTGTGAATTTTATGAGCCAATGTTCCTTCTGATTTTTCATGGAGTGGTTTAATGGGTCCCATTGCAGCAATATCCCCCACATATTTTTAGCTCGGGTAAGTATAGCACACAATGGATGCTTCTTTCCTTTTCTTCTGCTGTTCCGTGGACTGGAAGGATGGATAAGAACTACCATTTCAGCTTTCAGGTTTCTGACCTCCTTCAAAGTCAAGGGAGATAGAATTGTGGCTTTCCTTCTCGTATCACATGAGAATAAATTTTTGAGCAGGAATGGAGAATTCTCAGTAGGCCTGTTAAATTTTAGAAAGTGTTCTGTTTTATCCCTGGATCATACTCATAACAAACAGCAGAATTCACAATCCATTGTTTAAGGTTGTCATATTTTTCTTTTGGTCCTCATACTGAGTCCCTAGCTACCATGACTTTTCTCCTTGCTTTCTCAGAGTGTAAAATTAAAAGGTAAAGGTAAAAGTTTCCCTTGTCCCCTGTCCCAGCACTCATCTCCTTTTCTTGACTGAGGGAGCCAGCATTGTCCAAAGACACTTCGGTGGTCATGTTGCCGGCATGACTATATGCCAAGGTGCACAGAATACTGTTACCTTCCCACAAAAGTGGTACCTAATAATCTACTCACATTTGCATGTTTTCGAACTGCTAGGTTGGCAGAAGTGCTGCGCTTGGGTCTCACACCCAGGCTGCCAGCTTTCCAGTATAAAATTGCATTTGTTTAATTCTTCAGGGACTTACTCCTACCATAAATGCAGCAGTGCAACTTTTTTCATCATCTCAGTGTTTAAAGAGAAAGTACTTTTTTATTCAATTGACTGTAATTAAGTCTAGGCCAGAGATAGATACTTTGGGTTTAGCTTCTGCATAAGACCCTTTGATTTCAAAATTATTATACAGAAAATCGGTTCAGATATTGCATAACAAAATATATTGCTTCCCTGCAGTTTGTTGCTTTGGAGAAAGAGGGAGAGAAAGAAGAGATTATCCAAAAGAGGAAAAATTGGGTCTGTGAGTGAAGATTGCTATCCTACTAATTCTGGGTTCTCGCCCCATCTATTCCTTGTGTAACTTCAGCTAACGATGTAACTTCCGGAATGTTCGTACTGGCCTCTCTTACTTGGGGATGCTATTTTTAAAGGTAAAATACATTCCTACTTCAAATGCTATTAGGTCACATGAGATACATTCAGATATTTTCTCAATCAGATTGAGTTTTATTCTCTGGTTAATAGTCATTATGACCTTCATTACTCTTTATTCTTCCTTCTTGCTTTCATTGTTCCTTAAATAAATGGTTTCCTAAGCTGTATTTTCTCCTTAGGTCTACTCCTCCTCTTTATCTTGTCTATCTAACATAGTAATCCCTATTTGGGATTATTTTATTATCTCAGTGTTAATTATATGCAGGGAAAGAAAATCACTATACTGGACTGATTTCATTTTGTTGCTTGTACTTTATATCTCCTATAATCTTAAATATACAGTATGCATGTTTTCCCAGTTGGTCAATATTATCCACAGAAAAAGAGATGTTGGTATGATGACTAGATAACAGCTCTGATAAAAATGAAAGTGCTGAGGACCCTTTTATTCAAACCACTAGAAACAAATAAAGAAATGGTTTCTTCTTATTTACTATGATGTTCCATTCTTTGAGTGCTTGTACAACTGTTAAATATTGTATTCAATTTAGCTTAAGTCTAGTGGCAAGCATATATTATTGATGCAATGTTTGTACATTAAAAATACATATGGATATCTTTATATGACGTTTATGAGAGTTCTTAAAGAATAGGTGGGATATAAGTCAAATAAGCAAGTAGAAGCTGCAAGAATATTGGCTTGGCAATTCTGAAATCTTATGTCAGAAAGAGAGTGAACAAAGATCTCATATACAATAAGACATAGTTACTATACAACTGTGCTTACTCCCTTCATCCCGCATTGTGTTTTATCTTTTATCCCACATAATGTGATGGAGTATAATAAGGAGGTGGATTTCCAGGAAGGAGTGGGTGCACTCCAGAGGAGTAGGGGACATTTTATCCAATTTATTGTAAGAAAAGAGAGTGAAGTCAGCCCTTCCTTAATAATTCCTGTAATATATTGTAGATGCAGATAATAGAGTCCTCAGTTTGGCAATATTTTGTTTGTAAGTCTAAACCAATCAACTCATCTTGGAAGAATTACTAGATTACTAAAATAACGGAGTTGGAAAGGACCTCACAGTCTTGGTCAAGCAGGAGACCCTATATATTTCAGACAAATGGTTGCCCAGTCTCTTTTTGAAAGCCTCCAGTGATGGAGCATTCACAACTACTGAAGGCAAGCTATTCCATTGGTTGATTGCTCTCATCATTAGGTATTTCCTTCTTAGTTCTACCAGTAAGTTGCTTCTCTCCTTGGTTAGTTTTCAACCATTATTTTTTGTCTTGCTTTTTGGTGCTTTAGAAAATAGTTTGAGCCCCTCATTTTTGGAATACTGCTATCTTGTTGCCCCACATGACATCAATTTCCACATGTCATTTTTGGATTTAGACCTGACATCAAGCAGGAGAAGAGAATTTATAAAATTTTGTTGGGAACCTAGAACTTAAGAAGCATGAACATGGAAAATTCAATACAGTAAAAGAAAATAATGAATCTCCCAGATATTAACATCTTAGATATCAGTGAAATAAAATAAATTGGATTTGGACAGTTTGATCAGAAGATCATACTGCTTAATACTTAGGGCATAAAAAATAAAGAAAGAATGGTAGTAATTTTGTAGTCTGGAAGAGTATAGCAAGGACAAGGCACTCAGTGTCTGAATAATAGCATTTAGGCTTTGCAGATAGCTCTTTAGTAAGGATTAATAAAATCCAAGTTTATTTCTTTATTCATATCCCGCCTTTATTATTCTTTTATCAATAATTTAAGGCAGTGTACATTCATAATATCCTCCTATTTTGCCCAAAACAATAACCCTCTGAGGTGGGCTAGATTGGAAGATAGTGATGGTCCAAATCACCCAGATGGCTTTCATGCTTAAGGCACGATTAGAACACACAGTCTTTCTAGCCTAGTGTCTTAACCATTAGACCAATCTGGCTCTTCATGGTCCAACCACTTGTACAGAAGAGGACGTTGACAAAGTTTACATTCAAGTCCAATATACAATAAGCAGAATATGTAATCGAGATGTACTGCTTTTGCTTGCAGGCTGGAATGTCAAAATTAAAAAGGTTGGACTGTAAGACGTAGAAGAACCGTGTTGCTGAAATTCTGTACAGTAGAAATGTTAACATTCAAGACACCTTAAAAGATGTTCCCTATTTTAAGAACTTCAAACAGGAAGATAAAGTCAGAGCCGCACATAGTCATTACCAAACTGGAAAGCAACAAATATTGATGGAATATATGCAGAAATTTTCCAACCAACAGAAGGAGCTTTAAAGGTTCTAAACAAATTATGCTAATTAGTATAGAGTAGTATTAATTAGTATTAGTAATTATTATTAATAATAATAAATTAATGATTATTATTACTAATAATTAATAATAAATTAGTATTACTTAGTATAGAGTATTAGTATAGTACCGTGTTTCCCCGAAAATAAGACAGGGTCTTATTTTCTTTTGACTCCCGAAATAAGCACCTGGCCTTATTTTCAGGGAGGTCGTATTATTTTTGAGGTGCAGGAGGCAGTGAGCATAGTCACCTCATGGCTGCTGCTGGGTTGCAATATTTTCAGGGAGGTTATTTTCAGGGGAGGGCTTATTTTAGAGCATGTGCTCAAAAGCCCAATTGGGCTTATTATCCGGGGAGGTCTTATTTTGGGGGAAACAGGGTATATAGAGGGACGCAGTGGCTCAGGGACTAAGATGCTGAGCTTGTCGATCAGAAAAGTCGGCAGGTTGGCGGTTCAAATTCCTAGCACCGCATAATGGAGTGAGCGCCCGTAACTTGTCCCAACTTCTGTCAACCTAGCAGTTTAAAAGCATGTAAAAATGCAAGTAGAAAAATAGGGACCACCTTTGGTGGGAAGAGGAACATTGTAAAGAAGGCCAAACTAATCACAGTAGATAGAGCAACCAGCCTTAGAACTGACAATGAAGATACTGAAGTGGTGGATAGCTTCTCTCCCTTTTAAGATCAACTATGAACACTAATATTAATTAACACTAAATTAGCTTATTCATTAAATAATTAACACTAAAGGTGTTAAAGGTGACTCAGGAGCTTGTCGATCAGAAAGGTTAGCAGTTCAGTGGTTCGAATCCCTAGTGCCATGTAATGGAGTGAGCTCCCGCTACTTGTTCCAGCTTCTTCCAACCTAACAGTTCAAAAGCATGTAGAAATGCAAGTAGAAAAAGAGGAACCACCTTTGGTGGGAAGGTAACAGCATTCCGTGCACCTTCAGTGTTTAGTCATGCCAGCCACATGACCACGAAAATGTCTTCAGACAGCGCTGGCTCTTCAGCTTTGAAATGGAGATGAGCACCGCCCCCTAGAGTCGGGAATGACTAGCACATATGTGTGAGGGAACCTTGACCTGTGACAAGATACACTGCAGATTACCAATGGAAGTCTTACAAATATAGTCAGATGCTACACTATGTCTGTCTGAACTTACAAAATTTAGAATCATTCAGGCTATGTTTTTTTCTGTGGCACCTCTATGGAAGCCAAAGTTGGATTTAAAGAAGCAGGATTGAAAGAATATTGAAACTTTTAAACTGCTGTTGGAGAAAACTGCTGTGAATTCTTTTTTTTTTTAATAAATATTTTATTCAATTTTCACATTCCATTTGCAATCATTTATATACAGGGTATTTACTATAAAAAAAGAAAAAAAAGAAAAAAAAAGAAAAAGGGAATAAAACAAACAAGTAAAGAGAAAACACAACTCATCATTCACAACCCCACCTAACCCTTGCATCCTCCATACACCCCATCTACCCCCTCCAACTTTCCTTTCTCCCTCTAACACTCCCCTCCTACTTCCCTTTCCCCTCAATCCTTCCTTCTCCCCTTACTCCCCGGACACCCTCCTTACCTTCCCCTTACTCCTTCCTTACTCCTCCCTCTTCTTTCCCTCTACCTCCCTCCTTGGTGTATGCCTTTATTCGAGTGTTGTTTGATCTGATAAAAGTAAAATGAACCAAGGAAAAAATAATAATAATAATAATAATAAAAAAAAAGAACCACCGTATATAAATACATTCTTGTTCTTATTAAAACTATGTTAACACCCCCCCACCCCACCCCCCACAATCCCCATCCCTAATCCTCCCGACTTCCCAGGGCCCACACCTGGCACTACCTTCTGTCTAAAATATCTTGTATACATATGAATTAAAAAAATAAAAGTATATATCAAAAGAAAAGAAAAGCAGAGAAAGAAAAAAAAAAGGGAAAAAAAGAAAAGAGAAAAGAGAGAAAAGAAAAAAAAGAAACCACTCTTGTGTTGATCTCAGCCCCCCATCTTTATCTATGCTTAAATAGTATAAATCATTCTATCTATATTTTATTCTCGTCTCTTACTTCTTTGCTATTTACCCCAACCTTCTGTAGACTCTCCCGTTCCCTTCCTAAACCTCATGATCCCTTCCAATAAAATTTAAGCAGCGTAGTTCATGCCATATATTCAAATATAACTTTACAGACAAGTAATCAAACTTTCCCTTCTAGTAAAATTTAAACAACGTAAATGATCTTTCTTTACCCCTTTTTCAAACAGTAATTCAAAATAATAAATAACTTAGTTCATTCCACATGCATTTTACCCTCATCCCTCACTTGTCTGATATTTACCACTATCAAATATATACTAGCATTTGTTTAAAATATAACTCAGAGTGATTTGTAGCATGAATCATTCCACATATTCCAATAATACTTTCAGCAAGAGTCAGTTAACCTTCTATTTTAAGGTAGTCCCTTCTAACAGAGTTTAAACAACATAAATCATTCTGCATTCTTTTTACAGTTATCTTCCCAGGCGGCTTCCTGTTCTAATAAGCTTTAAACAACGTAGATTTTACCCTCTTCCCTTGCTTGTCTGATATTTACCACAAATAACGTAGTTCATTCCACATGCATTTTACCCTCATCTCTTGCTTGTCTGATATTTACCACTATCAAATTTATACTAGCGTTTATTTAAAAAGTAACTCAGAACTATTACAACCAACTTTCCCTTCAAATAAAAGTTAAATAGCATGGATCATATTCAAATAATACTTTCAGCAAGAGTCAGTTAACCTTCTATTTTAAAATAGTCCCATCTAACAAAGTTTAAACAACATAAATCATTCCGCATTCTTTTAACCACTATCAAATTTATGCTAACGTTACTTTAGAATCTAGCTCAAAGTAGTTTCACCCAGCTTTCCCTTCTGATAAAAATTAGTCCACTTTTTCTACCGGAGAGAGGTCTCAAACCCCCATTCAGTCCTCAACTTTAGGAAGTCTTTTGAAGTATCTAAATTCTCGATCTGCGTTCTTCTGCTTCTCTGAGGGAGGAGGGGCTGCCCCCTCCATCTTGCAGCCGCATGGCCAGCCGTTTGCTTTCTCCTTCCGCTTGTCTCTCCTCTCTTCCAAGCGCGTCAGGAAGTCCCGCCTTCAGAATCCTACAATAGAAATCTTGAGCCTCCGAAACAGAGTTAAGACGAAATCTTTGATTCTCAAATGTAACTGTAATACCGGCAGGGGCCTCCCATCTGTATTGAATCTGTTGACTCCTAAGCTCCTTAGTTAAAAAGGTGTAATCCCTTCTTGCCTTCAACATCTGAAAAGGAATATCTTTGAAAACAATCAGGTCCTGGCCTTCAACTCGAAAACTGTTATTATGGAACTTTTGCACAATCGCATTTCTAGATTCTTTTGTGGAAAAATGTATAATTATGTCCCTCGGGAGTTGTCGCTGTTCCGCTATCAATGAGTTCTGGCGATAGATTTTCCGAATCTGCCAATCAAAGTTAAGTCCCGGGCTTCCCAGCGCATGGCTGAAGGCTTCAGCAAAGGTCTGTTTTAAATTCTCTTGCTCCTTTTCACGGAATCCTCTGACTCTAATTGCAAATGCCTTCCTATTAAAATTTAACATCATAAGCTGTTCTTCGTTATTTCTAATTTTTTCTTGTAAAATTTGAATATTGGTAGTCAAATTAAAATTAGCCTTCTCCAGACTTTCCAATTTGTTCTCTATTTCAGCAGAGTAATCTGACAGGGCAGACACGGCTGCAAACGTATTCGCCTTCATTTGATTAACTTTAGATTTTAGATCATCATAAAGTTGCAATACAAATTCCTGAATTTCTTGTTTAAAGGCATTAAACATTTTAAAGAGATATTCCTGTGTTAAAACTTCTCCAGTAGAGGGCGTAGGAGACAAAGGCTGTGTTTCCAGAAAAGATTCTTTAAATTCTTTAGACACATTTGTAGCAAGACGCTTCTTTGATCTGGGTGCCATAATAAATAAACAAGTAAGCAGTGCTTCACTCCCCTCTATTTCCAAAGAAAAAAAAAAGCTTATTTTGTTAAGGAGCGGTCTGCAGGAAGATAAACCCGGCTAAGTACATCCAGTAATCATCCACGGAGAGAAATCGCCATTTTGAAGTCTATTTAAACAAAGAAGTCTTTAAGACGAATGGTGCTGGTATTTAAGATAGTAATAAAAGCATAAATCTCACAGGGGTGATACCCTCCCGTATCAAATCTAGCTTGAAAAAACTTTGTTTTGTCCTGGGGGGGGCTAGCCTGTCTGGGGCTGCCAAAAAAAAAAAGGCAGCTGAGAAGAACTGGCCGGAGATAAAAGCTCCGCTTCGGCTGGATCTAATCTCTTCCACAGCCAAAAAAGAAAAAAGGCTGTGGCTTACGAATAGACCCTAGTCTACGGAGCTATCCTCCCTGCCCCTTTCTTAGCCAAAAAGGGGTGCTATCTATGATCTTATTTAGATATACAGACCAGGTCTCTGAGGAGCTCGGTGGAGTCCTCCTCGGCAACAGGCCACGCCCCCAGGAAGTCCAAAACTGCTGTGAATTCTATGGTTAGCTAAGAAAACAAACATTTCATAGAACAAATCAATCCAAAATTCTCATATGAGGCGTAAATGAAGACGCAACGGTTTCCTCTGCCCAGTCGCATCCAGTCGTGTCCAATATAGGGAGTGATACTCATCTCTGTTTCTTAACCAATGGAGCCAGCTTTGTCCAAAAATGCTTCCATGGTCATGTGGCAAGCATGACTATATGTGAAGGTGCACAGAACTCTGTTATCTTCCCTCTGAAATGGTACCTATTGATCTACTCGCATTTGCATGTTTTGCTAGGTGGGCAGGAGCTGGAGCAAGTAATGGAAGCTCACCCCATCACCCAACGTTTGGGTCACAAACTCAGGCTGTCAAATTATCATATTTTAGACAGATACAAAAACCCAACTGCCTTGAAATATCCATAATGCAGCAAAATATGGAAGGAAAGAAAAGAAGGCCACCAGTAGCAAGGTGAATAGACTTGATTACAGCAGAAATTGGTGTCTTGTTGGAAGACCTGAAGGAATGGGCTGGCACTAGATCATCTTGGACAAAATCTAGTTATGTGAATAAGAGTCAGCACAAGCTTAATTGCACATAATCAATCAAATCATGTCCTCCCAAAAGATCCAATGCTATTGGCTGTTATTTCCTATTGATTGACAGAGTAAAAATAAATTTTATTTAGGGCCCTCATTCATTTTTAAGCATTTTTTCCTCCCTTTTTGTTTAGAAAAAAATCTCTGCGCCTGTTCTAGAGAATTAACAACCAGTAACAAATCCTCAGCCATCTTTAACAACAGGCTTTTATAGAACATTTCCAGCTTTGTATTCCAAAATTATATACTAGATCTTTGCAAATCAGAATTTCAGTGATTTATATATTTAGTCCAAATCAGACACGTGTACAGAAAGCATCCAGGTGGACTGGAAACAACTTAGATATGCCTAATTTAGTAAGATGATCTTATCCATTAAATGAGTGGAGTGCTCCAAATAAATTTGAGGTCTATCATATATTGATAGAGGTTCTCATAAAAAATAATCCCAGATTAACTCAATGTATTTCTTCCCTTGTTAAGACTGCATGTGGGGATTTTAATTTAAATTACCAATAATAAATGGATACTTATTGCACCATTAAGTAGCTTATCAATGGATAGTGAATGGTGGCTAGAATAGGTTGCGTGGTTTGTGACTGACAGTGAGCAACAAATAGAAACTTTCATAAAACTTCTGGATGGCACATTCCACTTTAACTTCCTGCCGAAATCAGTATTTTTTATTGAATATTTTAAGTACAGGAATAAAACCAAATACAAACTCAGAGAGAGAAGGAGAATAGAAGGTACAAAAAAGTACAAAGAAAGAAGAAAGAAAAAGAATTTTTTTTTTAAAGAAATGACTTCCAATCTTCATCACAAGTATAAACAATAACTCTTCACCCTCTCTAGAGTCATAAAACAAATATCTCCTCTTCCCATAATCAATCCGTTATTTTTACGCAAATCCAGACATCATTAACTTATAGCCTGGTGACAGCAAAAAGTGTATGAGGAGTTATTTAAAAAAATATTATTTGGTCAAATAGACCAAATTTATATTTCTTTCTCTTGTGCAATTTAGCAGCTGTGAGCCACCACTTTCCTCTAAGTGTGCAGCATGCTTTCCGGGTAGGACTTAGAAGAAAGCAGTGGCTCACAGCTGCTAGATTGCACAAAAGAGGCTCTCTTTCCCAGCAAGAGCAGCAGCAGAGAGATGCAGCTGCTGACCCAGAGAGCAGAGATGGAGTGGAGCAGGTCCTGAAAGGCTGCTCGGTAAACCCCTGCCACGTGCATAAGCCACACATGCGTGGAAGCCATGCGTGCATGTATGCGTGGGAACCATGCACAGAAGCACTCACATTTTTGGTGAACCCGTTGTTAAGTGGGTTGAATTCCACCACTGCCTATAAACTCTTCTTCTCATCACCTCTGAGACAAACTGTTCATTACATAAATACTTCTAATGTGTAATGGTTCAGGTTACATTCATGAGGCAATTAAAACTTAAGAATAGAAGATTGTTAATTATGTTAATGAAATTTATAAATTTGCTCCTTGATTCATCCAGTTACCACAATCTTTTTGAATCAAGAGATGGTCTGTCTCTTAACTGATGTAATAACTTCGTTGTGCATGGATGTTGTTATGTAAGCTCCCCGTTGGGAGAGCGAGTACGTTCAGCGAAGCGTTGTGAGAGTTGTGTTGGAGAACACACAAACCAGCATACATAGACACTGCAGTTTATATATTCTTTTACTTTCGTGGAAATAGAGGTATCAGAGTCCATCAAACAGTCCAAGTCATACACGGATAAGACAGTCAGTCATCAACATCTTTCAGTTAAGAGATAATCCAAATAACATAGTCCTGTATCATATAATCAGTTCGGTACTCAAAGTTTGCTAGCAGTTGTAAAACTTACAATAGCTTACGGCATTTCCAGTTCCAAAAAACACTCAGATCAGATCAGCCCAGCATCTGATGAACAGAGAGAGAGAGTTAACAGTCGTTCTGGCTCCCTCTTATGGCCGATTGAGGAAAACAGCAACCAATCACATTTTACAGTATGATTTAAAGAAACAGGTATAGCATTGCTATATGATTTATATATTGTCAACCCAACTGTTAGATAATATATTGCTAACATATGTGTCACATTCTTGTACATTTGCTATCCAATTATGATAAATATGTTTTCCATTTATTTTTAATAATGCTGCAAGTGTGGTGGCGCCTGTTCTTCTATTATATGTGCATTTAACCATCATAATGACTAGCAATTGAAAAAACTTTATTTATATTCTCCAGAAGTTTACGATGTTACCATAATCCATTTGCAGCATAAGAGATAGAAACATATATTTAGCAAGCTTCTGCCAAAGATACATAACACCAATGGACTCTATTTCACTTTGAAGCCTCAAAGAAAATTGAAACATGCTTTCCGGTGGTTTTGTAAGGATACAAAAGAATTAAGATGAAAGAAAGCTATTATAAAATCTTTTATTGTCACTATAGTGAATTCATTTTTCTGAATGTTCAAGCAACACATCCTATTTCGGCATAATAGAAGAAAAAGTGATGTGATTCAGTTGAAATAAACACATCTGATGTATACCAAAATATCTTTTAAAAGCCCATCTATTTGTATTCCAACCATTGTTCAAGAATCCTGCGAGACAAGTTTGGTTGAGTTTTGTTATCTGGCCCAGTGAATCTTCTGCTATTGGTTGGATGATTCAATTAACACATCATACACAGAATTTATTTACATATCACATATACAACCAAAGAAATGGTGTGCTCAAAGAGATTCATGGCAAAGATCACTTAAATATGATAATATGATAACCATAAATGTCAAATTATATTAACTGCATTCCAGCTCATTGAAAATATAAATGAAGGTTAGCTAACAGTTTCCAACTGCAATAATATCCACACTGTAAATCCAAAGCCTTCTATTCAACACCCAGTATGTTTGTGCCATCTTGTTCTAACCTAGACTTCACGAAGCAGACTCCTTGTCTCGATAAAACTCCTTTTTATTAAGCTAATGTGAATTCCTCTCATTCACATTCAGCAAAGTCCTGGAAAATAGTATTTCAATGATGAATTTACAACCACAGACCTTATCAGGCTTGGAGAGCTGCCAGGCCGATATCTTCCAAACGCAATGCTGTACAAGAAAATACTTGCCAAGGAGTCTCTGAGAGTCACAAACAAATCTTCACACTAATTAAATGAACAAATTAAATGAACAAATTGCAAACTCCACTTCCCTTTTGCTCCTTTTTATTCTCTATGGGAGGGGCCATTCACCGTCCACCTGTGTCTGTACTCCAGAGTTGGCCCTTGTTCCTTAGCTGTTCCCTTCTCCTGGCAGCTCTGTGCATGTACACATCAGGAACAGGTTCCAGCTGTTCTTGCCCCATTGGTCTCTGACTCCGAAGGCAGCTGACAACTATTGGATGGCCCTGGCCCCATCTCTGAGAACTCATCAGAGCTCTCCCCAGATTCCAGGACTGGCCCATGTTCCAACCTCCTCACTGTCTGAGTCAGCCACCAGCTCTGCTGGCGGGCCACAAGACATCTTGACTTTAAGTAAGGTTCTACATTTAGGCAAGAAAAACAAAATGCACTGGTACAGTATAGGTGGGACCTTGCTCAATAGTAGTAATTGTGAGAGGGATCTTGGAGTCCTAGTGGACAACCATTTAAATATGAGCCACTAGTGTGCAGCAGCTGCCAAAAAAGCCAACACAGTTCTAGGCTGCATAAACAGAGGGATAGAATCAAGATCATGTGAAGTGTTAATACCACTTTATAATGCCTTGGTAAGGCCACACTTGGAATACTGCATTCAGTTTTGGTCACCACGATGTAGAAAAGATGTGGAGACTCTAGAAAGAGTGCAGAGAAGAGCAACAAAAAGGATTAGGGGACTGGAGACTAAAACGTATGAAGAATGGTTGCAGGAACTGGGCATGTCTAGTTTAATGAAAAGAAGGACTAGGGGAGACATGATAGCAGTGTTCCAATATCTCAGGGGGTTCCACAAAGAAGGGGGAGTCAAATTATTCTCCAAGGCACATGAGGGTAGAACAAGAAGCAATGGGTGGAAACTAATCAAGGAGAGAAGCAACTTAAAACTAAGGAGAAATTTCCTGACAGTTAGAACAATTAATCAGTGGAACAGCTTGCCTCCAGAAGTTGTGAATGCCCCAACACTGGACGTCTTTAAGAAGATGTTGGATAGCCATCTGTCTGAAACGGTATAGGGTTTCCTGCCTAGGCAGGGGGTTGGACTAGAAGACCTCCAAGGTCCCTTCCAACTCTGCTATTGTATTATATTGTAAGTGATGTGATCGACAACATCCATTGTACTACACTGAACATTTGCCTGCTGGAGTTTGTCCCTTAGGTGACATAGAATACCAATGGGTAGTTCAGAACGAGAGGAGAGGAGATGATAACTTGCCATCCTTGAATAATGTTTCTGCCCCTGATGAAGCAAACAACAGCATCCAGTTCTATCAATCCTAGTCAACTTTCTAGGCATTGCTTAGATCAGGAAAGGATCATAGTTGTGGGACCAAAGCTTCATGCTTTGCGTGCAAAAGGCCTCAGAGTCAACCCTCAGCACCATCAGGTAAGACTGGCAAAGACTCTAGCCTAGAACACAGGAAAGGAACTGCTGGCCATTATGAACAACAAACACTGTCCAAATTGCACCAAACTCTACTTATCAGCTTATAATAGCTTAAATGTTTCTTAAGGCCAGTTCATAAAATAACTGAAGGACTCAGACCCTGGCATGTCAGTACAGGTAGTCCTCAACTAACGACCACAATTGAGCCCAGAATTTCTGTTGCTAAGTGAGACATTTTTAAAGTGAGTTTTGCTCCATTTTACAGCTTTTATTGCCATAGTTGTTAGGTGAATCACTGCAGGTGTTAGGTTAGTAACATGGTTGTTAAGTGAATCTGGCTTCCCCATAGACTTTGCTTGTCAGAAAGCTGCAAAAGGGGGCTCCCCAAGACCCTGCAGCCATCATAAATATTGGTCAATTGCCAAGTGTCTGAAGTTTGATCACATGACCATGCAGTGGTCATAAGCGTGACAAATGGTCATAAATCACTTTTTTTTCAGTGTAAGTCGAGGACTAGCTGTATAAACCCAGGGAGATTTGATGCCTTATGATGTGAAAGGAGAATTTTTTTCTAATTTAATAGTATTTTGGTGTGCTTTCCCTCCCAATGTATCTAAAACATTGCTCTGCTTCTTGTGGGATATATTTCAGTGAATTTAAAACTGAAGATTAATACAGCAGTGACACTATGCCGGTATTTCATTTTTTTAAAAATACAATCTTCCTAACTTCAAGAATGTAATATACTGTCAATTTGTATTCACATCCCATCCTTCCTCCATAGACTTTGCAGTACTGCAGAGTTGCTAGGTGGTTTCTCATACAACTTCTCAGATCGGTGAGACTCAACAACTTGACTCTAGGATTATGTGGTAAAAGGTAAAGATAAAGATAAAAGTAAAGATGTCCCATCTCCTGTTACGTCCGATTCTGGGGTATAATGCTCATCTTCATTTCTTAGCTGAGGAAGCCAGCATTATCCAAAGATATTGATGTGGTGATGTGGCCAGCATGACTATATTCCAAGGGGCAGAGAACACTGCTACTTTCCCACTGAAGTTGTACCTATTTATCTACTTGCATTTGCATGCTTTCAAACTGCTAGGTTGACAGGTACAAAATATCAAATATCAAGATTAGAACCCACCCCTTTCTGTGTTGATACAACAGTTCTATCGGATTCAATTGTGCTGGCTCCTGCTTTCCCAGTTTCAGCACTTGCACCAATTTTATATTAATTCATCCATCCATCCATCCATTCATCCTAGATCGCCTCCTGACTCCACTTGACTCTGGGAGGCTCACAGCACAAAAACAACAATCAAACAATCCAAATGTAAAACATACAGGCAAACAAGATGGCATATTCATCAGTAACAACAACAATCTTGTACACCCAGCAAGGGGCTCCGAAAACCTTACTTCAAAAGCCTGGGAGAAGAGTCAGGTCTTTAAGACAATCAGAGTGGGAGCCGCACAGTTCTCTAGGAAAACCTTATTGTGTCAGGCCTGGAAACCATCTTTTGCATTGGGCCTTCAGGCTTGCCACATTTATTGCTGTGGGAAACTGGGAGGAGGGATTATATGGAGCGGGGTAGATATAGTCAAAATAACATTCCTTTCTCAGAAAGTCAAGGACATCTTGCGCTGCACCTGGAGTGGCATGACTGGGAGGCATCTTCAGTTGGGATGATGCTTGATTGGACCATGTGATGGACATGTGAGTGCTGGGCAGGAGCTTGAACCTTCGTTTGAGTGGGGAAAACGTGGAAACTTTCAAATTCGGTTTTTCCCAGATGTGCCAATATGACATTTCTATTAAAATGGAACTTTGAGGAATCTCAAGCCTCCAAGTCTTCTTTTGTTAGGGGCAGGGGTGGGATCCTACTGGTTTAACAACCAGTTCACTGAGTGTGTTTCAGAAAAAGGAATATAGGTGAGTATATGCAGGGGCAGGTGGGTGCGCCCAGCTGAAAGTCAGAGCGAACCAGTTCGCTCCCAGCTGATTTTCAGAGCTAACAATGCACCAGCACTGGTCCAAATTGGTAGAATCCCACCCCTGGTTGGGGTGTTATTTGGAACCCTGAGATATTGCAGAGAATGAGCGAGTAACAGGATGTCATCAATGTATAATAGTATGGGGATTAATTTAATGGAAGGCGGAATTCTGATTTAGTGAGGATCTTTACAATATCAGTAGTAAGAGCTATTAAATAGGAGAGGGTCAAGACACAATCCAGCTGAAGATGTAACATTGTTTTAAATTCTGCGGTGGAGTTAATGGAGTGGGTTTGTTTTGTGAGGTTTGTAAGCTGCATTGGTTGCCAGTTTGCTTCCAGGTATGGTTCAACTGCTGGTTATGACCTATAAGGCATAAGGCCTTGTTCCTCAAGGGGCTGCCTAGCTTCCATGGTATCAGCCCAGCCTGCTTGGTCTAACAGGGTTAGTATCAGGGGTGGGTTCCGACTTCTGCTACTGCCGATTCGCTCAGGGATGCACTTTGTGCGTGCACGCTTGGTCTGTGCTACACATGCATGCACAGTAGTAAAAAAATCACTTCTGTGCATGCGCAGAAGCAAAAAACAAGACGCCATAGGTGCCGCTGATAGAAACAGTTCAGGGGTGTGGCCAACCAAATTACTACCTACTTGGCCAAACAGGTCCAAAACGGTAGGAACTCGCCTCTGGTTAGTATGCTCCAGGTTCCTTCAAATAAACAGTCATCTGTCAGGACTCCAAGAAATGCATAGTTTCACAAGCGGCGCTCTGCCTCCCCTCATTGGCATCATTCTGCCAGGTTTAAATTTCAAATTATTTGAAAATCAAGGTTCGCAAGGTGCCACTCTATCCTTCCCTAAATGATTATGATGATGATTAAATCGTAATAATTGGTAATAATACCCATGTATGTACATGTTGTTGTGGTTAATTGAAGATTGTGTTCAGTGATCAAGAAATCAATGGATTGGCAAAAATTAATAAGTCCTGTTTCATTTCATTTATCTAGGTCAAAGAATCCAACTACCTTTCACTCCTTAACATTTCAAACTCTAGGATTCCAGTCTTAAAACTGCAAGCAGATATCTTGTCTCCGTGTATTTGAAGATAAACGAGAAAATCAAATTCTGCAAAATTATTTTTTCTTAGGTTTTTTTATTATACTGACTGCAATTTTACTCCCATATCTACATAAATTATGTATTCATTTGAAAGAAGCCTGCACAAATATTTACATGCACTCTTCTAATATTGGCATTTCTGTAGACTTTTTCATCTGTACATTTTTAATGTATTAAGGAGAGGAGGATACACATTTTTATGCCTATTGATTTTGCTATGAATACTGCCGAAATATTTTTAAAATATTTACATTTCAGGGGAGTAACATGTTTTGGCTTCTAATTATTTTGAGGTATGTGAAATTGTGTACCAATATGCAATTAATGAAATGTATTAGTGAAATAAATGAATGAAATAATTAGTAAAATGTTACATTTACTATGCCATTTGAAAACCCATCCACTCTCATGTGAAAGACAGAGCAAAAACAGAGAAAATAACTAGGCTGTATCAGAAGTAGAACCCAAAAGAACATGACCCAGCTCTGTTTGTTTTCTTTTAGCCCACAGAGAAAAATAACACTGACTAGTATTGACTTGGCTCTGCTCAAGAAAACATCCGAATGAGCTAATCTCCTTTGTGCAAAGATCTTGTATGCCAAAACTCTCTATTCTGATTTAGAGGAACTTATCAGAACAACTGAAAACCACAGATGAGATATCTTATAATCATTTAACAGTTGTCAAGTTGGAATTCCTTCCTTCCTTCCTTCCTTCCTTCATCACTTATTTCCTTCTTTCCTTCCTCAATTATTTCCTTCCTTCCTCAATTATTTCCTTTCTTTCTTTCTTTCCTTCCTTCCTTCCTCAATTATTTCCTTCCTTTCTCTGCTTGCTTGCTTCCTTCCTCATTATTTCCTTCCTCAATTATTTCCTTCCTTTCTCTGCTTCCTTCCTCATTTATTTCCTTCTTTCCTTCATTTCTCTGCTTGTTTCCTTCCTTGCTTCCTTCCTTGCTTCCTTCATTATTTATTTCTGTCCTCAATTATTTCCTTCCTTCCTTCCTTCCTTCCTTCCTTCCTTCCTTCCTTCCTTCCTTCCTTCGCTACTGGCCTACTGAGTCAAAATTTGCTGCCACTAACATTTCTTCATCTTTCTTTCTCTCTCTTGGTTTGATTAAAGAAATCCATTGGAATACCTGCCTGTGCATTTACCTGATTGTGTTCCATTTCTTTTTTCTGCCATTTACTGAAAACCATTAAGAGAGAGATAACCTTTTTTTCTCTCCTAACAAATACTTTAAAGAGATAGCATGCTACCAAATATTGGAGCTATTTCAATGTCTACTCCTATTCAGAATTTCCTACATTCCCCCACAAAAGGATGCAATGCACCTTTTCCCCCTAATGAAATAGTCTCAAGCAGAAGCAGTTAACCGATACCAAGTTTTCATTTTGGATTAGGAAGGGGTCTCAGATTCAGAGCAGTGAAATGATTCAAAATCCCTGCTGGCCACAGACAGTTTGTGGGGGGAAATGAAAGGAACAGTATTTTTTAGAATACAGGTAGTCCTCGACTTACAACAGTTCTCTTAGTGACCGTTCAAATTTACAACAGCACTGAAAAAACCTGACATATGACTGTTTTTCACACTTAAGACTATTGAAGCATTCCCCAGGATCACGTGATCAAAATTTAGACACTTGGCAACTGACTCATATTTATGACAGTCACAGTGTCCTGGGGTCATGCGATCCCCTTTTGCGACCTTCGTACAAGCAAAGTGAATGGGGAAACCAGATTCACTTAACAACCGTCTTATTAACTTAACAGCTGCAGTGATTCCCTTAACAAATGTGGCAAGAATGTGATAAAATGGGGCAAAACTCAACAACTGTTTTGCTTAGCAATAGTAATAATGGGCTTAATGGTGGTCAAAAACTACCTGTAGTGCAGGATCCAATCTGAGTTGGTTAACTGGACCAAAGCCTTACTCTTCCAAGCCAGGAGTGGGTTCTGGCTTCTGTTACTGCCACTTCGCTCAGGGACATGCTTTGGGAATGTGCAGTAGTTTAAAAAAATTGCTTCTGTGCATGCGCAGAAGCAAAAACCAAGATGGCGGTGCCTATGGCGCTGCTGATAGAACCAGTTATGGAGCGTAGCCAGCCGAGTTACTACCTACTCATCCGAAACGAGTCCGAGGCGGTAGGAACCCACCTCTGTTCCAAGCTATCGGTCTTGTGCTGGAGCCCATCATCAGAGTACCTGTACTGATAGAAGTCATCCTTTCCATTAGCCACAGCTGAGATTTCTGGGAGTTGAAGTCTATGCCTTGACCGAAGATTGGTACACTCCTTCTATCTGGGATGGTCATCCTCTTCCATCGATCACGCAGCTTCGGGAGGGACGCACATGGAACGGTGAGGAAGGAAGGGGACACATGCCTAGCCAGCCGGATCAGCCGAATCAACCCTGGCGATCAATGGGGTGACCGATGTCGCAGCCAGATCGCCCTCATATTTGTTCGACTCTCACATCAGAATCTATGCCTCTGAAAATTGCCTAAGTTGAGACACACAGATATAGAGTAACAAAACCTTGTGCTTCTTTGTGGAGAGGATGACCCAGAACATCAAAACTACCTAAGTTAAAGAGTCGAGGTGGCACAGTGGTTAAATGCAGCACTGCAGGCTACTTCAGCTGACTGCAGTTCTGCAGTTCGGCTGTTCAAATCTCACCGGCTCAGGGTTGACTCAGCCTTCCATCTTTCCAAGGTGGATAAAATGAGGACCTGGATTGTTGTTTGGGGCAATATGCTGACTCTGTAAACCGCTTAGAGAGGGCTGAAAGCCCTATGAAGTGGTATATAAGTCTAACTGCTATTGCTATTAGAAAGTAACTTTCCTGCATTTTTTAAAATTTATTTTCTCCCCTCTATTGCAGTCCTAATCCAGTGCAAAATTAAGGTTAGAACCTAAGGCCCTTACTCATGAGTAAACCCTATTGAACTGCCAAGCTGTTGCTTATGAATAGTTATGGAATGCCAATCAGATTCCCATGTTTGTAATTCCATTTATGAAACATAATATGAAGTAGCTTGAAGAGGCGTCGCTGAGCTTGTACAAAATAACTATCTTGCCACTATCTTAACTGCCACACCAGAACTGGAACAATTGCAATCTTCACTAGTAATTGCCATTCTTATTTTTTCCCCCAATTGGGAATAATTCTAGATGTGTTAAATTTGAACTTTATCACGTTTAATAGCTCTGAAGGAGAAAACGTGTAGAACCAATGATCATCTTTCCAAGAAATAATTTTCAAGTACCAGATAAGATCAGTGGGCAGCAGTGAATATATTTAATCTACATCATACATTATCATACTTCTTAATGCTCTGCAAATTATTTTTCAGTTCAATCTTCTTTCTTTGACTTATTGCATGTATTGAAGATCTACAAAGAAGCTTGCTTAGTTTTAAGTATTTATTGTACTGCTTATTAGCCAATTGGAGGATTTTTTTAAAAAATGCTTGTCTTAGTTTGCTCTACCTTTCAGTCAGAACTGAGACGAGAACAAAGTATAGCTTTAATTTCCAGATGCAGCCTGTTCAAATATAGATTTAACATTTACCTTATGCACATCAGTGGGTGCAGTAAACGTCTACAAATATCCCAGTGCTTGCATGTGGTTGTATGACAAATAGCAAAGAAGGAAAGGAGAGTGTGCAGTACATTTCTGGTCATTACAAACATGCCTAACTGAAAAATTTGCCAGCAGTTAAAAAGAAGCAATCCAAAAATTAAGGAATAAGAAGATGAGGTTAATTTCCCAATAAAGGAAAATAAATTCAGAATCTATTTCTTTTTTCCTTCCCTCCTTTCTCTTTTCTCTCTCCTTTCTTTCTTTTTCTTTCATTGTTTTCTCTTTCTTTTTTGTCTTTCTGTCTTTTTTCCTTCCTTCTCTTCTCTTCCTTCTTCCTTCTTTTCTCCCTCCCTCCCTCCCCCTTCTCAGCACAACTAGCTAAATTAGTTTTTAAATAATGTAGATAATTAGTTTTTGTCAATAAGTTAGCCCTTAACTGGAATTTCAAAAGTGCTTAGGCAACTGAACAATGTCTCATGACTTCCTAATAAAAAAGTTGATGGTGTATTTGTTGTGTTTGTAAGATGTTATATAGGTACCCTCTTGTGCTATCCTTAAGATGTAAAATTTGTTTTTGCAAGACAAACTGCTGTTTGCCTCGAAGCCACTCAAACTGAGGCACAGGATCAGGCTGACAAAAACCATACCTGCGTAAGAAAACATCTGTGAGCACACATCAATGCAGAGAGACAGCAAGTGTTTGCTTCTAAACAGATTTTCAGTAGATGCAGCCATTCATGAGGAAAATGTTTGAAGCACTAAGCAAGCAACATAGAGCTAAATCTTATCTAAAGTGGAGAATGTGGATGTCATTAATTACTCCAGCAATAAAGTCAATTGGAGAAGAGTCTCTTGTTAACTATCTTCTAAGGCTCAGTTTAATGGCTCATTTGCTGTGAGTAAACAGTCAGTCTGGTATCTGTTAAAAAACAGTGTAAAGCCTAATGAGAAGCATACAAACCATACCAAAAATCACTAACCTGTGGCGCATTCCCTATTCCACCTATTATTTATTTTCCTCAGTATTTGCTAAAAGTTGCTGAATTTTCACTTAAAGACCTCTCTTTTGGGCTTTCTTCTTCATCCTAGTGTTTTCCTGCAGGTGCATGTTCTGCTTTTTGGATCAATGAAAGCCCATTTCAGGCAACTGAACCCAGCAACTGGGTCCAACTGGATGATTTTCATGTTTCCTGCCACCTTTGCTTTAGTCTTCTGCATGGGCATTTGCCATCAGTGTTAAAGTGGTAAGCAGGGCAGGCAACAATGTGGAGTCCTGCCCATAGAATGTGGCCATGGTAACCATCCACTGCCAGATGGTTATCTCTGATGATGTGGTGAAGAAGGGAAATACCTAATGACCAATGGAGCATGTGCATCTTCACAGCATATAAAGAAAATGGTCACCATGATGTAAAAAAAGATGAGGAGACTCTAGAAAGAGTGAAGAGAAGAACAACAACGATGATTAGGGGACTGGAGACTAAAACATATGAAGAATGGTTGTAGGAACTGGGTATGTCTAGTTTAATAGAAAGAAGGACTGGGGGAGACATGATAGCCGTGTTCCAATATCTCAGGGGTTGCCACAAAGAAGAGGGAGTCAAACTATTTTCCAAGGCACCTGAGGATAGAACAAGAAGCAATGGGTAGAAAATAATCAAGGAGAGAAGCAACTTAGAACTATGGAGAAATTTCCTGACAGTGAGAACAATTAATCAGTGGAACAGCTTGCCTCCAGAAGTTGTGAATGCCCCAACACTGGAAGTTTTTAAGAAGATGTTGGATAACCATTTGTCTGAAGTGGTGTAGGGTTTCCTGCCTAACCAGGGGGTTGGACTTGAAGGCCTCCAAGGCACTTTCCAACTCTGTTATTCTATTCTATTCTATTCTATTCCAACACTTTTGGTGGCTGGCCAGCACCATACAAGGCTACTAGGCAGATCCTCATTCTGTACCCTTTTGAATTCGCATGTGCTTATAACAAAGGACTCCAGTGATCTCCTTCCACCCAAGCCCTGTTGCATTACGTCTCCTACACACTTCCTCATTAATGCCACTACCACTTTGCAGATGCTACCACTAAGTAATGGAAGGAATTTGCATTCACTAGATCTCTGTTAATGAACTAGATGGTGGAGGTGCTTCTTGTTACTTCTTCTTGATACTGACATGCAAACCAAATTGGCTACGGTGGTTGTTCCATGTGTGGACACACTGCTGCAGTTCTTCCCTGGTGTTATCTGTGAGCAGGTCAATGTTGGCCAAAACAAGTCCCAGGAGGCATTATGATGAGGCCACATATGATGGTATTCATGATGACAATGAATACCAATGGCAATAATGACAAACCAACTTCTAAAGGAAAGATAGCATAGCAATAGCACTTAGCAATATATTGCTTCACAGTGCTTTACAGCCCTCTCTCAGTGGTTTACAGAGTCAGCCTATGCACCCCCCCTCCCAACAATCTGGCTCATTTTACCCACATTGGAAGGATGGAAGGCTAAGTCAACCTTGAGCCTAGTGAGGTTCAAACTGCCAAATTGCAGGTAGCTGGCAGGCAGCAGAAATGGCCTGCAGTACTGCACTCTAACCACTGCACCACCATGGAAGATGTGGCACTCCTCCATCAGCTACTGTTATTAGCGTAGAACATTTGGATCACTTTTATAAGTAGCTTGGACACACTATGGTCATGTAGCATGTATCATATCAGCTGATGTGGACCATGGTCTAAAGATTTTTCTAGGTCTGAGAAAGCCAGCTGGAAGGACTTATTTTCTCTGTGCTTCTCCATGAGCATCCGAACCACAAAAAATGAATTTTCGTGGTTGATACGGATACTGATCGATACCGATGTCAACAATGTCATGTAGGTTCTGATTGAGGATCAAAAATGTTCATTCTGTATGACAAGAGGTGGACTGGTCAGTAGTTGGAATAATTTGCCAGGTCACTTCTGTTCTTAGAAAAGGGAACAATAATATTTGTGGCTCAGGCAGCAGGCACATGGCCAGAGTCCACAGTGGCATTGAATACATTTGTCAGCTAATCAGCAGCTATGTCACAAAGTATAAAGGGTTCATATATAACACCTGTAGGGTTTGAATAAGTTGAAGCAATGGAAGTAGTCCTCAGTACCCACCAATCAGAAGTGTGGTTGGAGGAATGTTATTCTGTGGTTCTGCATTTTGGAATGACCTGTTTGGATTTATTAGCTAACTTTTCTTTGCTTGCATAGCAGATCTCTCTGTTCTCTTAGTTTATTCAGTTTAGGCTATTCACCTAGCACTATTTATTATAAAAGCATTAAGAGTAACATAACGCTTGGCATAACGTGAATACCCTAAGCTTAGAATGTGTTTTCTCTTTCATCCAGATACATAAATATATAAAGCTACATCCCAAACCTTCCAAACACCATGACAACATTTTGTATGCTAGCCTATTTTCTACGTCAAATGAGCTCTATTGTGGTAATATGGAAAAAGTACTACAATTTTCCAGGTGAGCAACTCTGATTAGGTTGCACGATGAGTCTCTTCCTTCTATAGACTGAAGACACTAACCAGTGTATCAGATTAAAGAGAAATAAAAGAAGCTGCGGTCTGATGCAACTCACCAAATCTGAAATAATGTGATTTCTTTTTGTTAACGAATGTCTGCTCAAAGACCGTGCAGGAAGATATTTCAGGCCGAGTCTATTATGCAACAGGTGGTGAAAATCTGCCTTGTTCTGATTGGTCACTTTGACACTAAGCTTTCACTTTCTAAAGGAAAGAAATTGTGTGGTGTATCCTTGTTTCCGTGCTTTGGCTTAATCTCCTTTTATTGGACATAGACAATAACATGTTTAAGAATCAGCATGAGGTTCTTATATGTATGTTCTTGTATGTAAGAACCTGCGTGAGGTCCTGTTCTTGTATGCAATCAGCAGCTCCAAAAATATATGTGACAGCGACTGTGTGCTAAACATACACAAACCACCATACAGGCACGGAGCACCTATATTGTATATTTGAATTCAACAATTCAAAGATAAAGGAATTTGCTATCAAAAAATATCTTGTATGAAAAAGAGAGATAATGCATAGCATAATTCAGAGGAAAGAAAATCACAGTTATTATGGTTTTTGACCACCACTGAAATTCTACAACTATGCTCGAGAAGATTTCCCAAGGTGGCCAGTTTTAAAAAGATTCGGTATAAGAAACGGCTGATATAACATGATTTAAAAGATTTTTCCCCTTAAAGCATCCTTTTGCTTATCTATGATAAACCACTGGTTTTCTTCTTTTTTCTTGATTAAATTCAAAACCACAGGGAAACGAAACTTCTGTAAAATAGTCATAGAGTCTATGATTCTTCCTCTGTTGTATCTTCAACAGAAATAGCTAGCATGCTGATAAAACAACAGATTAAAAAAAGAACAGGAAGTCATTAAGAGATATTCTTTGGCAACAGGGCCTGCTGTTCCACATGCAGTAAACCTTTTTGTTACCATTTTGATTATACGGAGATGCCTATATGCCAGATTTAAATGAGAGTGACAGTCATTTCCCCTTTTTAAATATCAATTTTCTCAGATCGTAACATTGCGTAAGACGGAGCTATACACCAATTAATTAGTCATTTAATGTTCTATAGCTAACACATTTAGTTCCATAACATTTAGTTCAATGTTTACACAATTACCCTCAAATAAATTCCAGTTGGTTTTCGTGTTTCAAACTTTGAGATTCTCTTAACATTTTTGTGACAAATATTTGAACCTGTGACTCAGATTGTCAGGGTTCCAAATAGCATCCAAATGTAAGTCAGAGTCCAAGGCAAAGTATTGCTTAAAGTTCCAATTTATTAAGAGAGCCATCTTGGCACATCTGGGAAAACCCGAATCTGAAAGCTTCCCAGTTTTCCCCACCTAGTTGAAAGTTCACGATCTTGCCCCCACACCCACAAGTCCCATCACATGGTCCAATCTTCCACTGCCATGCTGGGCTGTTCCACGCATCCAGTTCCGGTCAGGTGCAGAGACAAAGGATGACCTTGGCTTTCTAGAAAGAATTTTGTTATGGCTACATAGTATATGACTCCTTACAATCCCCCCTCCCATTTCCCCACAATAGAAAATGCGTAGCAGAATAATAGAAAGTGTGGCAGGCCAAAGACCCAAAAGAAAAGATGGCTGCAGGGCTGACTCAGATATAGAGTCAACACATATTGACTCTTCTGGCTGCCATTGATAGTTTCAAGTCAGCACTATAACATTGCTTAGAAGATTAAGAGAAAATATTAGAGAACCGTTCCGGAAAGACTTTCAAAATTTGAGATATCTCCCTTGACAGGATTGATTGATTTGTAATATTTACTATTTTTTCCCTATACTAGGGGTATTTGTGTGAGTTTAAAGGCAAGGAGATGGAGAAGCGGAATTGCCATAGGAAATGATGAGAATTTGAGGAAGGAAAGAGAAAACATATCTCCAGACTTACAGAACTGCTGGTAACAGAATTCCTTGTCGGCTGTAAGCAAATCTGCTGTGATGCTGGCAGGCTTTTTTGTTCGCCACCTTCTCAAGTCTGTTCTTGGCAAGGAATACTGTTGTGGTCCAGCAGGAGCTGTTGGAGCTGCCAATGGACTCTGATAGTGAGGGACCCTATGAGTCGGCTCTGGAAGATGTGGAGGACCCTGGGCAGAATTCAGACTCCGAGCAGGGACCAGAGAGGCTGGTTGGCCACCAGGAGGTACCTGATGCATGGAGCAGTGGGGAAGATCAAAGGGAGTTTGTCCCTGACACCAGGCAAAGAAGGGTGGAGAAACGGAGGCAACAGTTACGGAGACAGACTCATAAGAGATAATCAAGCCCAGGTGGTTATGGCTTGGCTCCTCCCAATAGAGTATATAAGAAGAGGCTTTGGGAGGAGACCTTTTGCAGGACACAACCATTCATACCAAGCTGGAGAAGCTTTTGTGTGTATTGTATCTCTTATCTGTGGGAGTCTGGGTTGCTGCCAATGTCTTGCCTGTGAGTAATTGCTGTGAATAAAGCATGGCTAACAGTAAGCCTGTATCAGCGTTAATCACCGGATGGAGGGGGGTGGGTCAGAACAGAATACCTATGACTGTTCTTGGTACAAGTAGTCCTCGACTTACAACAGTTTGCTTAGTGACCGTTCAAAGTTACAACAGCACTGGAAAAAGTGACTTATGACCTTTATTCACACTGACAACTGGACCATGGTCACTTCCATGGTCAAAATTCAGACAGCTGGCAAATGACCCCTATTTATGACCGCTGCAGTGTCCCGGGGTCATGTGATATCCTTTCGCAATGTCAATGGGGAAACTGGATTCACTAAACAAACTAGTTAGTTAACAGCTGCAAACAACTGTGGCAAAAGATGTCATAAAATAGAGGGAAACTCATTTAACAACTGTCTTGTTTAGCAACAGAATGTTGCCCTCTATTGTGGTCATAACTCAAGGACTACCTGATGTTAGATAGGGTGAACAGATGAGGCAGACTCAGGCTTCAGCAACAAACAGCTCTTTATTAAGTGACAACTATGTACAATTCAGCAAAGACTCTGTCTGGCAGCAGCCCTTTTATAGGGACCTGTCAGACCCTTTGACCAATCAGATTTGAATATTGTTCCCGCCAGAACAGAGGACCTTGGTGGAAACTACCATACTGATTGTCAGTATGTAACACCCCTCCCCTCTTAGTTGGGCTCATCCAGCTTGTAACATACTCACACAGGTAGGCGGGTTTTCTGGTGGCTCGGTCTGTGCAGTTCAGTTGGCACTGGATCTGCAGTCAGGTCAGATGGACCTGTTGTCTCTCTGGCTTCACCTAGTGGAAGCTCCTGGAATTTTCCACAGGGCGCGGCTGGAGTTTCTGGAGCCAGTTTGCTCGGAACTTGTTGCGGCCCTGCAATTTCTCCAGATAAGTACCCCGGTACCTTAGGGATTGAGAAGTCTGTGGAAGGAGCGAGTTCGTGCTCCTTTTGGGTAGGGCTTTGGCTAACTCGTGCAGAAGTTACCTCTGGTTGCTTAAGTTTGAACTGGGAGAGGCGGCCATGAAGTTGGTCAATGTGTCACCTCTAAGTTCTACCGTCCTCAAGCTCCAATTGATATGAGTGAGGTCCAGTAATTTCTGTAACCATGGCAGGAATCCAGAGGATCCCGCCAGTGTAGTTGTGGGCATAAACTCGATCCCCTGCGCTAAAGTGTCTAAGTTTGCCAGTCGAATCTGTGGTCCGTTATGCCAGAGTAGTTTGGGTGTAGCTGGTGTAAGGGCAACTTAGCCGGTGACCCATTAGAAGCTCGGAGGGGATTCTCCCAGTGATAGCACTTGGTGTGAAGTGCTGAATGAGGAGGAATTGATCAACCCATGTTTGCCAATCTCCTGGCCCCATCCTAGATAGGGCTTATTTAGCGGATCGCACCATTTTCTCCGCCTGTCCATTACTGGCCGGATGGAATGGAGCAACCAGGGCATGCCTGATTCCCTGCAATTCTAAGTCTTGAATTGCATAGCCATAAATTGGGGCCCATTGTCAGAGACTAAGACATCGGGTGGGCCATAAGTGGAAAAAAGTTTCTGTAGTGCCTTGATGACCGCTTCTGCCATAGTACTGGCCATGAGGACTATCTTTAACCATTTTGAGTAGGCGTCCACAATTACCATGAATACTTGGCTGTGAATCGGGTTGGCAAAGTCAATGTGCACCCTAGCCCACGGTGCTTGAGGATGCTCCCACTCCTTAGCAGGCACCACTTAGTGGGGAGCTGGTCTGGACTCCTGGCATGGTGTGCAGGTAGCCACCCATTCCTCAATCTCCTTATCCATGTTAGGCCATCACACATAACTCCTGGCCAAAGATTTCATCCGGACATTTCCTGGATGCTCTATATGCAAAGCCTCTAATACTGCAACCCAGAGTTTGGTTGGAACAATGGCCTGGTTCCCCCCCCCCCCCCCAGTAGACAACCATTGACAACAGACAGTTCATCTCGTTTAGCAAAAAACATTTTTAATTCTGGCCGAACCGGCCCCTTGGGCCACCCCCTCCACACCCAGTTCAAAACCTGAGCAATAGTCCGGTCTTTTGCTGAGTGGTGAGTGACCTCACTGGAGAAGACAGGGCCCTCCTCAAGGCAGTCTATGATTAGGAGTGGTGTCTCAGGGGTCAGATCAGCAAGCAGTTCTGGTAGAGGGCACCGGCTGAGGACATCAGCATGCCCCAAAGTGGTGTCCGGTTGATGAATTAGGTGGTAGCTGTAGGCCGCAAGGAAAATAGTCCAACAAGTCATTCATGGAGACAGCAACACCTGGGTAGGCCGGTCCCCAGCCAAAAAGCCCAAAAAATGGTTTATGGTCCGTGATGATTTCAAAGTCACGGCCATACAAGTACTCGTGGAATTGCTTAATGCCAGCTATCGCAGCCAGAGCTTCACAGTCCAGTTGGCTGTAGTTCCACTTGGCAGCTGACAGGGTCCTCGAGTTGTAGGTGATGGGTGTTTCGGTTCCATTGAGCATGCGGTGGCTGAGCACGGCCCTGACGCTGAATGGAGTCAGCACAAGTGGCTGTACTGGACCAGGAACATGTCCGCTGACAGCAGTTTTTTCACCGCGGCAAGTGCGGCCGCTCCAGCTCTGCCCTAGTTCCATTTCACTTTTTGCTGAGGAGTCAGTGTAATGGCTTAGCAACCATAGCTTTCTTTTTGCTGTAAAAGATGCTGTAAAAGTTAAGGAGTCCGAGGAGCGCCTGTAACTTGATCTGATTGTGAGGTCTAGAGGCGTCCTGCACTGCCTTAATTTTTTTGTTTGTGGGGTGCTAATAAAAATGGGTAAGGTTTAAGCAAGCTGTGGTTACTCAACTCATTTTTGGTTACCTCTTGCTTGGATTATTACAACATGCTGGACATAAAGTTGGCCTTGAAGATCTCCTGGAAGTTACAGCTTGTGCTGTATCATGGTTATTATTATCCAAGGTTCTTTATTCAAATTACAAATAAACTAGATTGACCGAGCTCAAAAGGACACAAAGCACTAGAAACTCAGGCAATTGGTTGGGGAACTGTACCTCCCTTCAGTAGTTGGGGAATTACTTTTCTATTCTAAAGATAAAGTTTATAAAATTAAAACACAGAGGAATTATCAAATATAAATTATCTTTTAACTAATTCAGAAATGAACCTTAATAGTAAAATTATTTCTATCTTACCTGGATTTGGAAACAATCTGGACAGTTAGATACATTTTAAGGCAGGGCTGTCAAACTCCCGGCCCGTAGGATGGATGCATCACGCACTGGCCATGTCCCCGCCCAGTTTAGCTAAATGGAAAAAAAGTCTCGATACGTCACTTGATACCGCCATGACGATGTGAGTTTGACATCCCTGTTTTAAGGTAACAGTCCTGTCCTGTAATCTGATGCATCTGTCCCTTTAAGGCGCTGTGAACAAAGCGCTATGTCAGCTGAACCCAATAGGCTGAGTTTAGCAAATGGGTTGAAAGCCAGCATTCCTGCCAGTGGGAAAACAAATCACTTGCAAGCTCTGCATAGCTTTTTCATTTCCCACAGAAAGCTTGGCCTTTTTGCAACACATTGCAAAATACATTTTTGGGATATATTATTAAATCAGCTTAGCTGTCAAATCCAGAGGATGTCCTGAGTCCACAGCTGATTTTGAGCACTGCAAAGAGCCAAAAAATGGGGGCTCCAGATCTGTGTGGTAAATCAGGATGGTTACCTGATTGCAAAGAAGAGATTCTGGTTTGCTTTCTGTACAGGACTAATAGCCTAGTTTAAAAGTACCTTAAAAGCTGATCCATGGGATGAACTCCTTGGTAAAGATTGCATATTGTTTAACTATGGTTTATAGCCATGATGGGGAACCTATGGTACACATGCCCAAAGTGGCATGTGGAGCCATGTTGCCTGGCACCAGAGGTGGGTTCCTGTCACTTCGGACCGGTTCGGCTGAACTGGTAGTAACTTGGTGGCTGGGGGTCGCTGGAACCAGCAGCGACCCAGGCCTGCCACACCTTTGAACCGGTTCTCTCAGTGGCGACGTAGGCTGTACCATCTTGTTTTTGCCTTCTGTGCATGCGCAGAGCAATTTTTGTTGCACTGTTCATTCACGCACATTGTGACACGTCCCTGAGCAAACTGGCAGTAGCAGCACCCAGAACCCACCCTGCCTGGCATGCGAAGTGTCACTCGTTCCTCTTCCTGGTTTCTGGCATTCATATGCCTGCAACGATCAGCTGGCCTTTGTCCATGTGGCAGTGCCGAAAACTGGAAGAGATGGTTTTCTGTTTTCTGCCGTGAGCATGTGCACCAGTCAGCTGATCAGTGCATACACATGCATGGCAGTAACTGGAAGACTTGCTGACTGGCACACATGTATGCACCAGAAACCAGAAGTACATTTTCCAATTTGTGCATGCCCCCTGGGCAGCTCCTCTTCCTAGTCACAGCCCAGATGACCCCATGCAAAGTGTTCACCATCACTGGTTCATAGAATCCATAAACTGGTGAGTCATTGGGTCACACTAAACCATAAGCCATGATTTACAAATTATATGGCTGGGTTCTTGCACCAAAGCACATTAGAACTGTAGAAAATTAGCACGCACCCCTTTTAGAAGAATGAAATGTTTTAGGAAATATTAAAAAGACAGAATGTTATATTTCCCCTAAAGAAGAAACATGTTTCTAAAGAAAGAAACTCAGAGCTTCAGCAGATGACCCCAGCAGATATTTGGTACCCATTGAGAAGGACTGGGCCAGCCTATCTACAAAACAAAAGACTTTCAACTCCAGGATGATGGGATTATCCTTCAGGGCAAAGCTATTCAGCCACAATAGAAACTGCACAACAAAGCCCCTACATTGCATCAGCACACTTAAACCAAACTTAATTTCAAGACAAAATCAGCTATGACCCCTGCATAGCCCCATGGGAATCTGACAGCAACCAATAGAATACATGCTCTTGCCACAGGAACAGGAAGCTCAAGGGCAAGACCCAAGAGAGTGTCTAAATAACCCTCACCCTCCCCTCCATGTGTTCAGCTGCCCAGGACCTCAACCACATGTGGTCCTGTCCCTCAATAAACCATCTTTCCAATTGGCCTCCAGCTTTCCAGTGTCTTTCTCCCCACTTGGAACTGAACCAGATGGATTTTTCTTCCAACCGAATGACACCACATGTTTACCCAGCCCAGTTTATCCCCTGGTTCAGAACTTTGAAATATCTTGTATTCATCAAACACAAAATTGCAGTTTGTGTTGCTTCTCAGATGCCGCCAACAAGACACGCAGCTGATAGCTGACTTAATTTGCTGGGGACTTTTGCCTCAAATCAAAGCTTCTCCTAAACTCAAGCTGTGAGCCATTCTGAAAAACCTAACCCCAGGCTTCTGGGCATCGGGCATTTGCTTTGGAGTTGCCAACTGAGAAAGTCTTCAGCTGCGCTAGGGATTCCTCTTAGCAACAGATAACGCTGTGTTTTCTAGGAAGTCAGTAGACAAATATAGGATTGAAGGATGAGATTTGGGGTGGGGGGGGGAGTAAACAGCAGTAGCAAAGCTACTGGAAAGGGAGGAAAAAATTGCCACTCAGATAGAAAGCTACTACAGAAAAGGGAAGAGACAACATTCCCTGATTTACAAACCGTATCTCAGTCTATGAAAATGTGCTTGTTTGCATTTGCAAAGCAAAAATGCTTTACAGTACAAGCAGTCCTCGACCTACAACCACAATTGACCGCAATTGAGACTTACAACCACAATTGGACTACAGTTCAGGTAGTCCTTGACTTACAACCACAATTGAACAACAAACCTCTGTTCGTTTAAGTGAGATGGGTTAAGTGAGTTTTGTTCTGTTTTACGACCTTCCTTGCTTCAGTCGTTAAGTGAATCCCTGCAGTTGATAAGTTAGTAACCCTGTTGTTAAGCGAATCTGGCTTCCCCATTGACTTCGCTTGTCAGATGTTCACAAAAGGTTGCCAGTTGCCAGCCTCTGAATTTTGATCACATGATCATTGGGGGAGGGTTTGCTATAAAGGTCATAAGTGTGAAAGATGGACATAAATCACTGTTTTTCAGTGCCATTATAACTTTGAATGGTCACTAAATGAAGTGTTGTAAGTCGAGGACAATCTGTGCTTCATAAGAGAAGAAAACCTTTGGCCACGGAGGAATTTCTGATCAACATTACCTGATGCAAACCATTACAGATAGTCCTCGACTTACAACCATTCCTTTAATAATGCTTCAAAGTCACAATGGCCTTGGAAAAAATGACTTACTACTTGTCCCCAAAATTACAACCATTGCGCATGCGCGTGCGCACACACACACAATCACATGATCACAATTCAGGCATTTGGCAACTGGCTTGCATTTACAATGCAACATTCTGTCAACTAGTGATCTCCCCAGCCGGCTGCCAACAAAGTCCACTGAAGAAGCTGGAGGGCTTAATTAGAATTAGAATTAGAATTAGAATAAGTTTATTTATAGGCCGCCCTTTTCCCTGAGGGGACTCAGGGCGGCTAACAACTTATATGGGAGGGGATACATACAATAACATATAACATAACACGTAATTAAAAGAATAAACAACATTCATTCAGCATTCGGGTGGGGGCGAATTATAATCTTTACCCCCAGGCCTGACGGGATAGCCAGCTCTTGAGGGCTGCGCGGAAGGTCTGAAGGGTGGTGAGGGTACGAATCTCCACTGGGAGATCGTTCCAAAGGGTCGGAGCTGCTACTGAAAAGGCTCTCCTCTGCGTAGTGGCCAGCCGGCACTGGCTGGCGGATGGCACTCGGAGGAGGCCTAATCTGTGAGATCTTATAGGTCTCGAGGAGGTAATTGGCAGGAGGCGGTCTCTCAAGTACCCAGATCCACTACCATGAAGGGCTTTGTGGGTGGTAAGAAGCACCTTGAAGCGCACACGGAGATCAACAGGTAGCCAGCGCAGCTCGCGGAGGATAGGTGTTATGTGGGCGAACCGAGGTGCACCCACAATCACTCGCGCGGCCGCATTCTGGACTAGCTGAAGCCGCCAGATGCTCTTCAAGGGCAGCCCCATGTAGAGCACGTTGCAGTATTCCAGCCTAGAGGTCACGAGGGTGCGAGTGACTGTTGTGAGAGCCTCCCGGTTCAGGTAGGGTCGCAACTGGCGCACCAGGCGAACCTGGGCAAATGCCCCCCTGGTCACAGCCGACAGGTGGTAATCAAAGGTCAGCTGTGGGTCCAGGAGGACTCCCAAGTTGCGAACCCTGTCTGAGGGGTGTAAAGTTTGGCCCCCCAGCCTGAGCGATGGAACACTAACCAAATTATTGGGAGGAAAACACAACAGCCACTCGGTCTTTTCCGGGTTGAGTACAAGCTTGTTAGCCCTCATCCAGTCCCTAACGGCCTCAAGACCCTGGTTCATCACGTCCACCACTTCATTGAGTTGGCACGGGGCGGACAGATACAACTGCGTATCGTCCGCATATTGATGGTATCTTATCCCGTGCCTCCGAATGATCTCGCCCAGCGGTTTCATGTAGATGTTAAATAGTACGGGGGACAGGACCGACCCCTGCGGCACCCCATATGTTAGGGGCCTCGTGGTCGATCTCTGTCACCCAACCAACACCGACTGCGACCTGTCCGAGAGGTAGGAGGAGAACCACTGCAAGACAGTGCCTCCCACCCCCACCTCCCGCAGTCGTCGCAGAAGGATACCATGGTCGATGGTATCGAAAGCTGCCGAGAGGTCAAGAAGAACCAAGATGGAGGCGTGGCCTCCATCCCTGGCTCTCCAGAGATCATCGGTCAATGCGACCAAAGCGGTTTCTGTGCTGTAACCAGGTCTGAAGCCGGACTGGAAGGGGTCAAGGTAATCGGCTTCCTCCAAGGACCGCTGAAGCTGGTAGGCCACCACCTTCTCAACAACCTTCCCAATAAAGGGGAGGTTGGAGACTGGACGGTAATTGTTAAGTACGGCTGGATCCAAAGATGGTTTCTTCAGGAGGGGTCTCACCACCGCCGTTTTAAGTGCGGCGGGGAAGTGCCCCTCCCGAAGCAAGGCGGTAATAACCGCTTGGATCCAGCCCCGTGTCACCTCCCTGCTGTTAGCAACCAGCCAGGAGGAACACGGATCCAGTACACAGGTGGAGGCACTCACAGCCCTCATGGCCTTGTCCACGTCCCCAGGGGTAACATCCTGAAACTCAACCCAGCGATGGTCTACCAAATCATCCACTCGTGCCTCGGCTGGATCTGCAAAAGTGGAGTCCAAATCCGACCGAAACCGAGCAACTTTGTCCGCCAAGAACTGGGCATAGTCTTCAGCCCTACCCTGCAAGGGGTCCCCTGTATCCCTCTTATTTAAGAGGGAACGGGTTATCCTAAACAGGGCGGCTGGACGGGACTCGGCGGACGCAACCAAGGAGGCAATATATGATCTTAATGACTGTATAATTCACTTAACAAATAAATGATTCACTTAACATGGTAAAAATTATCATAAAATCAGGCCCAATCACGCAACGATTTGCTTAACAGTTGCATTGCTTAGCGTCAGCCTCTGTTTCACTTGCTTGCTATCGGCTGCCATAGAAACTGGAAGGGTGGGGGATTATGGTATTTGGGAAGGGAATCATATGGTACTGGAGGAGTTATGAAGAAGGGAGTTTTGTTCTCACCATCTTCTGCGTATGCTGGTGGCCTGTGTTTGGACTTGGTCAAGGCCAACCGTCTTGCATACCAACTTGATGAGGCTTTTTGAAGATGACACCATAGGGAGTTGCAGATTGGACATTGGGTTGGAGTAATTGGGGGGAAGGTTAGGATTAGGGTGCTGGGTAATTGTTTGATATATTCTTGTTCGCGCCTTTTTGAGTCAGATCTTGCTTTTTTTTTGCTGCTATCTTTTCATAACCATAAAAGTATCTTTAATTCCGCAAACAATTGAGTTAGGAGTTTTCTTTCTTGGTTATTGATGGAGGCATGCCTGACACTTAGTGACCCAAATTCTGATTCCCAAAGGTGGTTGTAAATTGAAGACTACCTGTATGAGTGCAGCAGCTTCTGCAACTTTTGACAGATTAATGCTGACATCTGATTTATGGCATTTGCATAAGGCTGCCATGCCTGTCATAATTGCCCCCCCCCCACACACACATACTGCTTCCTCTTTGGATGCCCATGAGATTTTACCATTTTGAGTTCTGCAATTTCTGGAGGAGATGTAAGCCTTCCCCTGTTTTCTCATCGGTGGAGAGAGAGGGCAATAGAGGTAAATGAGAAGATGGGCATGGCTACATCATCATGCAGAAGTAACTTTGCTGGTCCTGGGACAAAAGCATCTAAGGGTAAAGTTGGCATGTCATTCCCAAAGGGGCTTTTTCAAGAGGCAACTGGACAACCCAACCATCCAGCCAGAACTGAAGAAGCTTCTTGGGTGAGAAATGAAAGATCTTCAAAGAAAAACCAGAAAGTCCAGCTGCCTCTTGAAAAAGCACCTTTGGGACAACCATGACCTGGATGACTGAGAATCTTCATAGACATTTAGCTTTACATGCCATTGTTCTAGTATCATTGTTTTGGTTAGAGACTCTGTGGCCTTAGATATCACCTAGTTGCTTCTGAGGTTCTCAGCCAGTGGTCTCCAACCTTTCCAGCTCAGCAGAAAAGGTGGTGGAGGGAGGGAGAGGGAATAGTTTTGTGTGTGTGCATGCTGCTGTTAAAAATGCAGCATCGCACACACGCATACATGCACCTGCCCACCACTTCCATGGCTTGGTTCCAAATGGGCTGTGGCCTGGTATTGGGTCACAGGCCAGGAGTTGGGGACAACCATGACCTGGATGACTGAGAATCTTCATAGACATTTAGCTTTACATGCCATTGTTCTAGTATCATTGTTTTGGTTAGAGACTCTGTGGCCTTAGATATCACCTAGTTGCTTCTGAGGTTCTCAGCCAGTGGTCTCCAACCTTTCCAGCTCAGCAGAAAAGGTGGTGGAGGGAGGGAGAGGGAATAGTTTTGTGTGTGTGCATGCTGCTGTTAAAAATGCAGCATCGCACACACGCATACATGCACCTGCCCACCACTTCCATGGCTTGGTTCCAAATGGGCTGTGGCCCGGTATTGGGTCACAGGCCAGGAGTTGGGGACCCCTGTTCTAAGCAACTGAATTAGGGAGGCTGCCAGAAACGTTTTTGTGTTGGAAAGCAATATGAAATAATTTGGCTCAGCACTGAGCCTATCATTCCCCATCATGCCAGTAAAATAATACTAGCAGACTAAATCAGGCAGCGATCCTTGAAGTCTTATCCCTCCCCACCACCTCCACTGGAACAGCTGATTGGGCTTAGTTTGCATGGAGTACAATGCTCCTTTTTTTTTTTCTTCCTTCCCTCCTTAATTCCAGGGGGAAATTATCTTTCAAATTACTTAAACTGGGGGGAGTGAAAGGTAACGTGCCTTGACACCAAGGATTAACTGTCCCTACATAATTTATGTTAAAGATGTGATACTTTCTGGTTATCGATTTGGGTGACTTGGTTTTATAGCCTGTGCATTATAGGCAAAGCAGCTGAACATTATGCAAGTACATGGCGGGGAATGAATATTTTATCCAAGTTCTGAGGAAACAAGCAGCCACATTGTAATTGCTGTGTTAATACGGAATGTTTAAACAACTGAAGAATGAAAGAGGCTGCGGACATTAAGCATAGAAAAATAGATTTGTTTGAAAGACTGGCTTCTTATGACATGACAACCAGAGGTGGGTTGTTACCAGTTCACACTGGATCAGGCAAACTGGTAGTGGACATTGGGACTGGGTCAATGAACCGGTAGGGCTGGCCAGACGGCCACGTCCCTGAACCAGTTCCTCGGTCACCCATGCCATTGCCAGCATGTTTTTTACTTGTTTATAATTAACAAGCAACTGCGCATGTGCAAGCAACACATAGCGTATGTGCGTGCAAAATGCATGCAAAGCACACGCAAAGCGAACTGGTAGTAACGCTGACAGCAACCCACCCCTGATGATAACTACTGTATTTTTCAGAGTATGATGGATCTTTTTCCCTCAAAAAAGAGGGTGAAAATCTGGATGCGTCTTATACGTTGAATACAGCATTTTTGGCCTATTTAAACCCTGCCCCCTTTGTAAAAATAGACATACAGAAGGTTTGGGATGCTTGCAAAGTGCTTCTGGGGGCTAGGGAGGGCAAAAAAAGCAAGAAACGGGCCGTTTTTGCCCTCCAGCCCCCAGGAGCACTCTACAAGCCTCCCAAAGCTCTGCATGTTGTCGTCCCCCCATTTTTGTGTGTGTGCAAAAAACAAGATGTGCAGAGGATTTGGGAGGCCTGCAGAGTGCAAAACCTTTTTTTAAAATTTACCTCTTCAAAATCATGGTGTGTCTTATACTCTGCTGCATCTTATAGTCCAAAAATATGATATGTTCACACTGTCTTTGTGTAGGAATGAGATTTTAAGCAATGTGTCGTTGGGATCAGAAGAAGGCTGTCGACTAGAAATGTAAAGGCTCACTCAGAAGAATGCAGACATTGAAGGTTGAATGCGACATGCTCAGTTATTAAAGATGGAAACAAAGGAAGCAACACGCATTACCATCCAATGGCAAAGAGGACAGTTAATATCCAATTTGGCCTAGTGGTTAAGGCACCAGGTTAGGAATCAGGAGACTGTGAGTTCTAGTCCCACTTTAGGCATGAAAGCCAACTGGGTGGCTTTGGGCCAATTACTCTGTCTCAGCCAAACTACCTCACAGGGTTGTTGTGGAGAAAATACGAGGAGGGAGCATAAGATATGTTTGATGCCTTGAGTTATTTGTAAAAATAATAAAGATGGGATAAAATTAAAATACATAAAATAGGCTATTTTTATTTTTAGATTTATATCTTGTCTGTTCTAGAGGCTCAAGGCAACCCACTTTATTCCTCCAATTCTCTCCCACAATAGCAATCCCATAAGAGTACATTAGTAGCTTATTTTATAATATAATTTATAATCGGCAACTCAGCCCTGGTGTCAAGAAAAGCAGGAAAAAGTATTTCAAAGAGACTCCCTCTTAATTAACTCATTAATAAATGAGGATCTGAAATTTCTCTGATGGTTTTCAAGATTCTTTATTTACCCCAAAGCTAAACTTTAAAGATACCTTCCCGAAATTTATGTAATTCTTGCTATCCTGCATGCAGATTGACATCAGCTGTGTGAACATGTCAGTCACAATCTTGGACAGAAGTAGCACCCATAATATTGCAAAATATGTTTACATTTTGACAAATGGGGCAGACGTATGTTACAGGGTTTGGGGAACAATTGCTTCGGGGGGGGGGGGATGACTTGGTTTTTTTTGAGGATTTCAGGATCCAGGACCTGTGTTTTATAACCAACTAACTGATAACCCGGTATTGCCCGGGTATTTATTTATCCCAACCCTCCTTCCATGAACATCACCACAATTTCTAATGTTGGATTTTCCCACTTACCAGAGGGAGCTCCTTGTGGAGTACTGTGTAGCTGTTACCATGGCAACTCCACAGCACTGTACAGTAGAAGCCATTTTAAGGCAGTACGGTAGAAGCCATTTTAATGCACAACAGGCTGTATCTTAACAGAACACCCTCCCACCCCCACCCCCACCCCCGAGGAGTGTTATGTGTGTCTTACCCCACAGTATTTGTTTCCTGAGAGTAAGTCATCTGTGTACCATGTTTGGTTGAAATTGCTTGAGGCGTTCCAGAGTTATGCTGGAACACACACACACACACAAAAAAAAAATGTGTGTGTGTGTGTGTGTGTGTGTGTGTGTGTGTGTGTGTAATCTGAAGAAAACCTAAACCTCGAATTGCATATGTTTCTTATAAGGCACAATTTATTTTAATTGTATTTCTTCGTTTCATGAAGAGGGCAGACGAGCCATTATGTCTGCTTATTTTATTTATAACCCCTCCTTTATTATTTTTATAAATAATAAAAGGCAGCAAACATACCTAATACTCCTTCCTCCTCCCATTTTCCCCACAACAACCATCCTGTGAGGTACTTTGGGCTGAAAGACAGAGAGAGAAAGAGTGACTAATCCAAAGTCACCTAGACAGTTTTTATGCCTAAGGTGGGCACTGTAGTTTGTTGACTAATATTTAGGGAAACATCATGAATAGATTAAATTTCACTTTCTTTCTCTGAATGTATCCCCTGAACTGTGGAGAAAGGCCCTTTGCATTAAATAAAGGAAGGATGGAGGAGGAGTCTGTTTAAAGCCCTAGTTGATAAAAGACTCAGTGATGCTTATAATTTCATATATGGTATTTGTGGAAGCATCTGAATGAAGAGGGAAGGCGAGGGGCCATGCTTCAAAATAAAATGGCCACAGTCAAAATAAAATGGCCACACATTCTACATCTACTCCCTAACTTAACCACCAATTTCTATCAATGTTGTCCCTGGTCCATGCTGTCCCTGGTCCATGAACACCTGTAGCACTTCTCACCAAAGATTGGTGAAAAAAATATTTCCCTATTGAGGAAATTCTGGTTCACCACTTCAGAGATTGGGTGTGGGCACTGTCCTCCTGCTATGAATGATGCCACTCCTCTGAGACTTTTCGGAAACAACTTTGTAATCATATGACCAGAAGAGGGGACCTCATGGGCTACCAGAAAAGAATGTCCCTGAGACGCAGAAGAAGAAAGGAATTGATAGAAACATCAGTATTGCAAATTCCCCTCATCCCTTTGTTATGTATAGTTTTCTTTCCTTCTTGCGGTATGTTTCAAAGTAGCTGAACATCCTTTGCAGCTACAACTGTAAGAAGCCAGATGCAGATCCAAGTCTCCAGGAAGGTTAACATCTCACCATAATGCAGGAATGATGCAAAAGTTTAGGAAACGCACAGAACTTACTTCAGAAACCCAAGTTCCAGGAAGACAAATGTAGGATTCAGAATCGAAGTTGAATATAGTCTTGTATCAGAGTAACAGAATAGCAGAGTTGGAAGGGACATTGAAGGTCTTCTAGTCCAAACCCCTGCTCAATCAGGGAACCCCATTTCAGACAAATGGTTGTCCAACTTCTTCTTTAAAAACTTCCAGTGTTGGAGAACCCACAATTTCTGGAGGCAAGTGATTAATTGCTCTCACTGTCAGGAAATTTCTCCTTAGTTCTAGGTTGCTTGTTTCCTTGATTAGTGTCCATCCGCTACTTCTTGTCCTGCCTTCAAGCGTTTTGGAGAATAATCAGAGAATCAAAAGGAGTCGGGGAATCAAAAGTAGCATATGCTCAGGAAGCCAGAGGAGAGGTTAGAACTTTATTTGCCAACAGAAACCTGACTCCCAGGCTCTTCTTTTATAGAATTGATTTCATCTTACCTATCTTTTGGACCTATGCCTCTTCCTTTTGAGAAATCCCATGGAATATCTCTGTTTTACTCACTTGATCCTTCTGCATTCAGAAGGGCTAATATTCCTTCCCAGCCTAGGCTCTGAACCAGCTGATTCAGTCTGTGTGTGTTTCTGCAACAGGGGGCTGGTGACCTGACTGCTCCGGAACTGCAAGTATTATTCTTTCTGAGATTCATTTGCAGATATTTAAGAGCCCCCTGGCTCTTGAGTTGCAAGGTCAGAACCTGTCAAGCCCTGCTTCTTCTAATTAGAAGAGGAAAGACTGGAAAGTGCATCATATTACGGCATATTAAGTAGCCAGTAAACCCAATTTTAAGCTTGCTGGACGATAATCTGTTCTAGTATATGGCAGCTTCTTAGGTCCTTTCCATAATAAAACCTACACCTTCTAACATCAGCAGAGCTTTCTCCAAAATTGTCATCCTAACCAGATAGACCAGTGATGGTGAACCTTTTTCTTATGGCGTGCCAAAGTTGCGCCCCTGCGCGCTATTACTCATGCCCATGTGCCCATTCAATCCTCCCCTCCCACTTGCACAAGAATGTGCAACCCCTCTCCAGGCTCCAGAGGCTTTCCTAAGGCCTGGGGAGGGCAAAAAATGGCATCCCCCAGTCCCCTGTATGCCCTCCGGAAGCCCGTTCCCAAACAAACTTCTGGTTGGCTCGTTGGGACTGTTTTTCACCCTCCCCAGCCTCCAGAGGCATTCCTGAAGGGTGGCCCTCCGGAAGGGTGAAAAATCAGCTAGCCGACACGCACATGCATGCCGGAGCCGATGGCTGGCAAGCCACCAAATATGGCTTCACGTGCCATCTGTGGCACGCACACCATAGGTTTGCCATCACGGAGATAGACCAAACCAAGAATCAATTCCGTAGGAAGGCTAACAGCTATAATAACAAAATCCTGCAGTCTGATTGTGCTGTACCTCCTCCCTTTCTTATACCTATGTGAAATGTGGAGGTATCCATTAAGGCTGTCTTTCTTATTCTCTACAAAAATCTACCACACCTCGCAGCATGCCAACAGTTTCTTTGACATCTGGGAGAAAAATTCCAGCTTCAATTGGTACTCATTTTCCATTACTAACACTGAAACATTTTTCAAGTCTGAGCTATTGGGTTTGTTTACTAGCGTACCAGTAATCCAGAAGAATGATACATTATACACATGAGTGTTTATTCCTTTGAGACTTTGGAGGTAAAATATGTATGCCTTGCAGGAGCAAATTATGAACAAGTGAAACATCTATGTATATGAAAAATCACATGCATCCACAAGTAGAATGGGCAACTTCTCCAAGACCTCATCTAGAGATACTTTTTAATTGATATTTCAGTAAATGCACCAAGGTTTCTTATGACGAAGGCTGGCATGGAATTCCCAACACAAGAACTTTCTAGGTTCATTGAGCAACATCTTTAACCAACCATGATGAAGCAAAAATGATATTGACCTTATGAAGTAATTTTATTTGATTGTAAAGGTAAAGGTAAACATATGTGCTAGTTGTTCCCGACTCTAGGGGGAGGTGCTCATCTTCGTTTCAAAGCTGAAGAGCCAGCGCTGTCTGAAGACATGTCCGTGGTCATGTGGCCAACATGACTAAATGCTGAAGGTGCATGGAGTGCTGTTATCTTCCCACCAAAGGTGGTTCCTATTTTTCTACTTGTATTTTTACATGCTTTTGAACTGCGAGCTTGGCAGAAGCTGGGACAAGTAACGGGAGCTCACTCTTTTACTCGTTGCCAGGGATTCGAACCGCTGAACTGCTGACCTTTCTGATCAACAAGCTCAGCATCTTAGCCAGTGAGCCACCGTATCCCTTTCCATTTAGTTGTACCTGCATCTAATATCAGCATTTATTATTTTATTGCCTCTTCTGCAGACACTCGTGGTTCACGATGCTCCAATATTCAGTTCAGTGCTCCTGTACATTTTTGTTGAGTAAAAAGGAAAAGTAAGTGGTAGTATAGTCTTTATTGCCATTGTACAAAATAAATACAATGAAATTGTAGAACCCAGGTACAAAAAGTAAATTAAAACAACAACTTTAAAATTCAGAAGGAACCACAATAATGTATTAACAAATTAAATTGGGAAGGGGTTAAGGCATAATTAACCTGGCTATTGATCTCTTAATTAAGAACAGACGAAAGATCCCTCCAGGGGCATGCCCTGTAACAGAAATGTTTATTAAGCACCATTCCTACAACAATATTATTAAATGTGCAAGAACAAAGCTGAGAACCCAACTGGCCTTGGTGTGGCAACATTGCACCTATATAGAATAGTATACCATATTTTTCAGAGTATAAGATGCACCAAGATTTTGAAGAGGCAAATTAAAAAAATAGTTTTTCCCCTCTGCAGACCTCCCAAAAATGGCCCATTTTTCACAAAAACGGCCCCTTTTGGTCCAAAAAGGGGTATGCATAGCCTTTAGGAGGCTTGTAGAGTGCTCCTGGGGGCTAGGTCTTTGGGAGCCTCCTAAAGGCTATGCACGGCCATTTTTGCAAAGGGGGCGGGGTTTCAGGAGGCAAAAAATGCTGTATTCAGTGTATAAGATGCACCCAGATTTTCACCCTCTTTTTTGAGGGAAAAAGGTGCATCTTATACTCTGAAAAATATGGTATATATCAGAGACTTTATGCAAAGACCTAGAACGTTTGAGAAATTTACAATGCTGGAAAAATAGAAAAAGAGAACTAGCAACATGGTGAATCAATCTGATTACAGCAATGATGGGTGCACCTTTGGAATAACTGAAGGACCACATAAGGGGAAGATCATTGTTGAGAAACAATTAGCTATATGGTAATTAAGTATTGGTCCTGGCTTGATGGTACATCATCATAATCAGATGGCAGAACAGCTGAGAATTGTAGAAAATCTTTCTTAATTGATTATATGATCCTGAGTGGACAAAAGTGAAAGCTTGTATTTTACTCCTTGGTAGAGAACATGAAGAATCTCTGGTAGACCAGCTATTACAAAGACCAACATCAATACTGTTCTTTTATAGAATCGTGCAGTTTAAAGTGCCTTTGATCTTCCTGATATATCCTAAAGATGGTAGAGATGAAATGTCATCAAAAGGCATAAACAGAATCTTTGTTCCCCCTTCTTTAATCGGCTCCATTGGGCCTTACCTAAACACCCACATGGCTTTCAGTGTGAAAGCAACAATATGTGAGGTTGATAAGAGAGCGCTCTCTCTCTCTCTCTCTCTCTCTCTCTCTCTCTCTCTCTCTCTCTCTCTGTGTGTGTGTGTGTGTGTGTGTGTGTGTAGCATGTGCATTTAATGTTTTATCTTTCTATATTGTTCTCCTTGAGATTTCACTGTAAAATATATAAAGACAAAACCTTGAGTCTGGCACTTGCAAATTCCTGTATGAAATTATCCAATCTGCCCCTCATATGCAAATATTATCTCCTGGATGTAGTCTTTCTTTGGACTCTACCAGCGTTTCATGCAGTGCTTAGCGATTTTTAAATCTTTCAAAGTTCAGGGTTAAGTAATATGTCAATTTGGAACCATGTACTATTTTATTCAAATAATACTTAAATTATACATTCGATTAATTAAAGAACTCATGCTAATCATTTTAGCAGGAATTTTTCTATTTGCTTTTTTGAATGAGTACTAAAATAAAAACGTTTTGCAGAGGTCATTTAGAGCAAAGAAATCATTTACTTGGAGAGTGCTCTGACCTCAAACATGCCAAAATACTATTGCCCTGCTTGTTACAGTTTGGTAGAGCAGAAATAAGACTTGTCCTGGACTAGTATATTGTTGTTGATGTTCTCATTATGAGCAATGAGGGATGGTGGGTGTAATATTTAGTCTGGTCAATTTTCTCCCCAAATCAGGGATATATGCTGGAAGCTGGATATTAAACTTTTCCTCCCCTGCTTACAGATTTATTCACAGCACATCCTCTTGCCAGGTTCTAAGACTGGCACTTTGGGATAAGATGGATTGATACTCAAAGAATATAGAGGATTTGTAATGGACTTGTGCAAGCAGACTTAGATTTCCCTTGATAAAACAGCTCCATGTGATATGAATCATTTTGCCAAAACACAGAAACATGATTTTCCTTGACCAAGCAATTTGTAATCACCTTGAAATGCCTCTGGACTTCATGCATTAGAATAGGCTGTGAAGAATGTCCTTAAGCCTTCTTCGCCAGCATCTGGCTCCTCTGGTGATGAGCTATCTCAGTAAAAGCTATGGGCAAATGCTACCTCTTTTGCCTTTGCAAGTGCCTGAGGATGTTGGAGTGCATACAACACTCAAATCTTCACAGAAATGAAATATCTCTTCAAGGGTTTGCACAACCTAATATCTATTACTACCATATTATTCGGAGTATAGGACGCATTGGAGTATAAGATGCACCAAGATTTTGAAGAGGCAAATTAAAAAAAAGTTTTTGCACTCTGCAGACCTCCCAAAAACGACCCGTTTTTTTTGTGGAAATGGGCCCGTTTTTTTTGTCAAAAAGGGCATGCATAGACTTTAGGAGATTTCCAGAGTGCTCCTGGGGGCTGGGGGGCAAATCAAACAAAAAATGGCCCATTTGTCACCATTTGTCACTCATTTTTGCCCTCCCCAGCCCCCAGGAGCTCTCTGGAAGCCCCCTAAAAGGGCTATGCATTGCCATTTTTGCAAAGGGGATGGGGTTTTAGGAAGCCAAAAATGCTGTATTCAGTATACCCAGATGCACCCAGATTTTCACCCTCTTTTTTGAGGGAAAATGGTGCATCTCATATTCCCCAAAATACGATATGTTCCTCTGTTCTGGTCAGGTCTGTACTTTGCCTCTGATCTTCTAACTGTGCCTCCAATCACACAATGGATGTCAAAGAATTCAAGGAACAAAAAAAATTGCCCTTTGTAGCATTTTTAAAGAAGCACTTGGCTGGTAAAGGATCATTCCTTAAATTAATTTTAAGCTAGACAAATAAGCTAATTTTAAGCCAAATGAAAATGCAGAAAGTCTTAAGATTGTCTGGTGGTTCTGATTTGACAACATTTTGTTCAAAACTATTGAGGGAAGTGATGAAGGACCAGGAATGACATGTTAGCAGTGTTCCAATATTTGAAGGGCTGCCACAAAGAAGAGGGGGGGGGGTGTCAACCTATTTTCCAAAGCACCTGAAGGCTAGACAAGAAACAACAGATGGAAACTAATCAAAACGAGATCCAACTTTAGAACCAAGGAGAATGTTCCTGACAGAACAAGAAACCAGTGGAACAGTTTGCCTTCAGAAGTTGTGGGTGACAGTCACCTATCTGAAGTGGTATAGGGTCTCCTACTTGAGCAGGGATTTGGGCTAGAAGACCTCCAAGGTCCCTTCCAACTATTCTATTCTATTCTATTCTGATTCCGATTCAATGTATTGTATTGTATTCGTATTCATATTCTTATTCTACTCTAATTTTATTCTATTCATATTCATCCTTATTCTACTCTAATTCTATTCTATTCTACTCTACTCTACTCTAATTCTACTCTATTCTTATTCTACTCTACTCTATTCTACTCTACCGTATCGTACCGTACCCTACCCTACCCTACCCTACCCTACCCTACTCTACTCTACTCTACTCTACTCTACTCTATTCTATTCTATTCTATTCTATTCCTGGTTGTTTAATATTGGCTTGAATAGTCAATCCAACCCTGCCTATTTTTGTCTACAGGTACTGTTTCACTCTCCAGCCAGGATTAGCCATTGTCTGATGTGTGCATATGTGAAAAAGAAATCCAGTTTAAATTATAATCAACAGAAGTTGACTAGCCTCCGTTTAATATATTCAATAAATGAAACCCCACCACTTCTCTATGTAATTGGTAACAACTTGCAGCACTCAACTTCTGATTACCTCCATTGTCATTCTCTGTTACAATTTCTCCAAATCCTCCTAAAATTCTGGTGCCCATAACTGGAATTATTCCTACAGTAGGATCTGACCAAGACGTCTGCCTTTCTTGAAGCCAAATTGTACTTGCCTGTTCATATTCAGTTTGCAAGCAGCCAGTATTCTCTTTTTTTTTAATGCAAGCTTATATCTGTGTATTTGATTTTTGTGTCCTGAGTGGAGATACTTTACATCTCTATTAACTGTAATTGTTACTTCTCAGTTGAATTCTCAAATGGATCGATACCATTTTAAATGTAATTTCTTCTTTCAAGGATATTTACTATCCTGTACGATTTTGTATCATCTGCAAATTTGATAAATGTTCCTTTTGCCTTTTGATCCAAATCACAAATGAAAATATTGAACAGCAGAGACTAATTCATGTGGCACCCCATCTGAAGCTTCTCTCCAATTCGTTGAGGAACTGCTAATGAACATGATTTGGGTATCTTTTTCAAATCAACTATACGGTTACCGTTATATACCTCTCTGCTGTCCAGCACACCGAACGTACTTACTAACAAGCATGCCATGCAATCTTTGCAAGAAAACAACCAGCTCAGAGAGCACCAAGACCCCTCATTTCATTCAGCTACCAATATTTTCCTTTATTGGTAACACATCATCATTTGTCAAAAGCTTAGCAGAGCAACCAAGATGATTAGGGGACTGGAGGCTAAAATATACGATGAACAGCTGCAGGAACTGGGCATGGCTAGTCTAGTCAAGAGAAGGACTAGGGGAGACATGATAGCAGTGTTCCAATACTTGAGGGGCTGCCATAGAGAGGAGGGGGTCAAGCAGGGGCAAAATCCAGCAGGTTCTGACAGGTTCTGGAGAACCAGAAGCGGAAATTTTGAGTAGTTCGGAAAACTGGCAAATATCACCTCTGGCTGGTCCCAGAGTGGGGTGGGAATGGAGATTTTGCAGTATCCTTCCCCTGCCATGCCCATCAAGTCACACTCAATGAATCACACTACGCCAACCAAGCCACGTCCACAGAACCACTAGCAAAAAAAATTGAATTTCACCACTGGGGTCAAGCTATTTTGCAAGGACTTGAAGGCCAGACAAGGAATAATGGATGGAAACTGAACAAAAAGAGATTCAACCTGGAAATAAAGAGAAATTTTCTGACAGTGAGAACAATCAACCAATGGGACAACTTGTCTTCAGAAGTGCTTCATCACTGGAAGCTGTCAAGAAGAGACTGGACTGCCATCTGTCAAAAATGCTGTAGGGTTTGCTTGGGCAGGGTGGTGGTGGACTAGATAACCTACAAGGTCTCTTCCAAGTCCAACTTGCCTATACTATTCCCTCAATCTATTAAGGAAGCTGAAAACAATACCTCTTTATAGCAATGGAAGGATAAACTACCTGGGAGTGTCTGAGTTGTTCAAGAGTGGTGATTAGTAAGAGTAGAAGGGAAAACTATACCTTCATCAAAAAGCAATCCTATCAGTGCACCCCGAAACGACACTCCAAACAACAAAGGAACTGCAGGGCCATTGCACATCAGCTGGTAAATTCCTTCATCACTGTCCTCAAAGTGGTCAGCGGGTATGCTATGATGAGAATGATGATGTATCCTCATTATAGAGAATAACCCTCTATTTGGCAGCATCCTCCCTTTGAAATGCTGTCGGTTTAAATCCACTTTAAGCATGAAAAATAATAAGAGAGAACAGAGTCCTTGAAATTGCCGATCAGTAATTATCACCTGTTCAGCAGACTGAGGAGATAGATTGGATATTGGTCACAGACTTCTTCACCATACTGAGATATCACGTATTTCTTTAGTAATTACAATAATAATGATGTATCAGTAGGTACTGTACAAACTGGGCCTTGGAGAGCCGTCATTAATTTCTTTATTGTTATGAAACTATCTTCCCTTGCAGAGGGGAAAATAGATGCTTTGCTTGAATGTTACATGATGACTCATACATTAATACACCAAATCAATATGCTGTGTCTAAAAATGGTGAATATACATCTGGCCATGAGAATTTGCAGTGTACACTCCTTGCTATATCTAATGCAGTGGTAGGTTGCAGGCGGTATGCCCTGGTACGGGCGTACTGATGCCTGCTGGGAGCACTGGGTACTGTTCTGGTATGGTGCTCTGGAGGGCCCACCTGCCCACCATCCTTACCTGTATTTGAGCTCTTTGGCGCTTCTGCGCATGCGCACAGAGCAGCTGGAGTGTTGCAGGAGATAAGGATGCCTGCATGCGCTGCACACGTGTCCGTGCATGCTGCGCGCATTCATGTGGTGACTGCCTGGTCCTGTTGCACTGTACTGGTTGCAATGGGATCTGGAACCCACCACTGGTCTAATGGGTTTCATAAGCTGCTTCTTCAGATTCCCAGAGAAGCAAAAGAAGAGAAGTTACTCAGAGCTGGTATTCATCAGGCTCTGGCCAGTTCTGGGGAACCAGTAGTGGAAATTTTGAGTAGTTTGGAGAACTGGTAAATACCACCTCTAACTGGCCCCACCCCATCTATTCTCTGCCTCATGAGTCCCAGCTGATTGGGAGGGAATGGGGATTTTGCAGTAACCTTCCCCTGCCACGCCCATCAAGTCATGCCCACCAAGCCACGCCAACAGAACCGGTAGTAAAAATGTTTGAATCCCACCACTGAAGTTTCTATTTCAGATTAATTTTCCATTGTGAACTGCTGAATTTTGTCCTGCTTAGGGGACTCCAATTTGGCCTGATCTGATTTGCAAGCTATCATAAACATATCTCATATTTTATTTCAACCACTAATTTGACCAATCCACAACTCCAGGGATTAGAAATCCCTGTAACGTTCATTCATTTGTTCATCCATCCATCCATCCATCCATCCATCCATCCATCCATCCATCCATCCATACCATTTCTTTTATTGAGGGTGGTCTAAACAGCATCCTACTACTACTAGTCCCCATAGCAAAAGATTTATAAAGGTAGGACGACTGAGAATAATTGACATATTACATCTGGTTGAGGAGGAATTTGGACTTCCCCATTTCTAATCCCACAAATATATGAATTAGTGGGAAAAAACCCATAATGTTCTATTTTCCTGTTCAATAACATTTGAATGAGTCCTGCCTTAAGCAAAATTTAATGTTCTCTCTTTTTTTCCACGGCTCTAGAATCATTTCCCAAAGTAAAATTCTACAAATGTTGTCTCTAATATAGTTGCAAGCAATGTAATTCCAGTCATGGGATGTCCTGTTCTGAATGCAGCTCATTTCTCGTCTAACATGGGTTGTGGGGTTGAGTAAATGTACAATGTCGTTAGTAGTTATAGAACATACTAATATTTTAGAGCAAAGAGAATTATAGATTTCTGAGTAGGGAGAGTACAACACCATTAGTGTTGAACTCTACGTGGAGGATATGTACTGATTTTTGATTAGTGGAACTTATCAAAATAGCTTTGAAAAGCAAGAGGAAATATCACAATGCCCTAGGCAATTTTCATAATATTTAAAAGAATGTGAGATTGTATATCCAACTAAATGGATGGACAAGTGGCCTGATTATATATATTTATATGTCTAGAAATGCTATGGCATACACCAGGATTAACATTCAAGTAGGGGTGCATATTGGGCTTGCTTTTGGAAAGCTATTTCATTTTCCACTGTAATTGTAATGGGTATACATTACATTGCCCATAAAGAGCTGATAAAAACATCTAAACTGCACAGCTCTCCCAGGAGGCTGAAATTCAAAGTACTGTGGAGAATGAATTTATTGAAAATTACAGCCTGAGCTTAACTGAAGAATAGCCCACAAGGTGGTTAACAATAAGGAGAATAAAATAAAAGCAAATTAAAGGCATGATTAAAAACGATACGCCACTCTACTGGTTGAAACCCAGCAGCAGGCAAATCAATGAAGTCATCAAAAGGCTGCCCGAATGAAACATTTAGGATTTGCAGTAGAAAAATATCAAAGTTTATCTTGACCTCCTTTATCAGAGAGTTTTAAATCTGAAAGGTTTTTCCCCCCCGAAAGTTTTAAATCCTAGGGCAATTCATAAAGGAGTATGTAGATTTTTTTTTCAAAATTCAATTTAGATGTTATAGCTCGAGCTGTGGTTCAGAAATACCCTGATTGAATAGTAGACATCGAAGTATTTTTTTTAAACAAGGGAATTACCAGTTTCCTATAGGTAGCCACAGTCATAATCTGGCGACACTGTTCCTGATCACTGGAGGTTTCCAAACAGTTTCTCAGTCCTGCAAAAAGTTCGTCATAGAAGTCGAACCAGGATCAGCCTAGAACAGCGATGGCAAACCATCGATGGCAAACCATCGAAGCCTCCGGAGTGCAAAAAACTGACCCTACAAGCAAACCAGAAGTAACTTCTGGGTTGCTTGTAGGGCCGTTTTTAGGTCCCTGAAGGCTCCGGAGGAGTATTTTTTTTTAAAATTTCAGCACTGCCATTATCCCTACTCTATGGAACATCTTGTCCCCTAAGGTGAACTTGGCCCCATACTTCTGGCTTCTAGAAGACAGTTAAGATCTGACACAGTCAACAAGTGTGCAGATCCAAACAGTGGTATGGTATGAGGTAATTGAAGACTTGGGCACTCCATCTTTTCAATGTCTCAATTTTGTTTTGTTTTTAACTTTGCCTATTTTTGCATATATTCTTATTTGTAAACCCACCAGGGTGTCAATTAGATAGTGAGGTAGGTGGTGTGTACATTTTATAATAAATAAATGCCATCATCATACACTAGTTACAAGCTGATCTTGAAACTCCTTTAAAAAATGCTGAGCCTTTTGGACCTGATCCTAAAAATTTAATTCATGAAATAAATAGGTAATGTACAAAATGTTAAGTTTAACAGTGAAAATCCATACCTGAATTTAGTTTATTAGGATTTTTTTCAATATGACTTTAAAATAAAGTGGTTGGTTTCCTCTGGCTCTAATCTCCATTGCTGGTTCCTTCCCTCATCAATTTATTTGCAGTCAGTTTTGCCCACAGGAGGGTAAAATTAATTTTTTGTCGTCTCTGTTTTTGCCGTCTAAAAATTTCACTTACCTGTAAAATAAGTAGGCAAAGGTCACTGAAGCAGGAGTAATCCTCACTGAAAAATAAGTTTATTTGATAGCTGAATGAAAACTATGAAACTAGGTTTTATAAACGTGATCTGAATGATTTCCAGACGCCCCATTTATAAAGTACCCTACCCTTAGATCAGATGTTAATTGATCTTTCTTTCATCTTAGTGACAGGACTTACTTTGTTCTCAGCAATGTCATTTGATTGGCTATATAAAATTCTGACATCAATTAATTGGAGAATATTGCAAAAGAAATTTAATCTCTTTTAAAAGTAGAATCTGAGGTCATGCAATGAAGCTGAATAATAAGAAAATGAAGATGGACCCCAGAAAGTCATTCTTCACACAACAGACAGACCACCAACTTCTGTGGAGATAAAGGCTAATGATAATTTATTGTTCTCATGATTATCACCATTACTAGATGTTACATACTAGTTGCTCAGAAATTGTCAGGCACAGACAACCAGACATGTAAAGTTCAAGCTGACTATTTGTTTTATTATTTTATATTTTATCCTATAATTCAGGAATCTCCTTAAACGGCTTGCTTTCCTTTGGGAACAGATAGATAATGTTCTATGGAGCTTCAATGCGGTGGGGAATCAATTCTGGCTCTCTTGCAGCTGCACAACAATTCAAGGCTAATGCCTCACTTGAGTCTTCCTCCCTGCCAGGTTGGGCATTTCCCAGCAGAAATGTGACAAGAAGTGCACTACTTCATCGGATGTCTTAATGCATGGGTGTCAAACTCAATTGCGTCACATGACGTATCATGATGAATTGCAACATTTTTTTGCCTTTGCAGAACTGGGGTGGGTGTAGACGGTGTGTAGACGGGCCATCAGTTTGACACCCTTGTCCTAACATGAGCTTTCTACAGACATCTGATTGGCTGTTGTGGGAACACAACACTGGACTTAGTTCTAATACAAGTCCATCATGTATATCAATCTTCTATATTTTTCTACAAATGTGGAACAAAATATAAGAACTATGTTATACAAGTTTGTTAGTTACATGCCTTGACAAAGAATTCTCATGATGCCACCTTGGATGTTGTTGATGATGTGATATTTAATTTAGTTTAGAAATGTATCAGGCTGCTCAAGTCTACAATAACTCCAGGAAGTGAACACAAAGATCTTTTTGAGTTGCTTGAGCCCTGATGATGGCATCCATGCAAACTTTTTGGCAATGGTTGTTGGATTAGATTATCCACTGCCTCATCCCAGGATTATCATTATATTTTCAATGTTTATGTCACTGTTTCAATGTTTATGTCACCTACTCTCCTGGAATTCTCATGTAAGTATTAACCAGCATTGATTTGTTTCCAAAATCTGATAAGATAGATTAGGCACAGAGAACTCCTGAGCATTATTTTTCTTTGTTTGGACTATGGATCCCTGATCACAAATATGCAGAAAGTGTTCAAAATTGTTTCTGATAAGGGCATATCTATAGGATAATTGTGTCTTGGGTTGCAATGAAGCAAACTGAGCTCAGTTTTGGAAGGATTGTCCTCAGCTCTGTGGGTTTGTCCAGGGGTGGGCTTCAAAAATTTTAACAAAGGGTTTTCTGCCCCAGAGATGGGTTGTTCCCAGTTAAGCCTAGATCAGGTGAACTGGTAGTGATGGCAGCGGGAGGCTCCGCCCACCTTCTGTTCATGTGCAGAAACATTACACATGCGCACACCAGTAGTAAAAATAATGGAAACCACCACTCCTCTGCCCAGTTGCTGGTTGGGCATGGCCATGGTGGCCGTGGCCTAGTTGGCCTCCTGCACCACAGTGGAACAGGGGGATTTTTGCCCTCCTGGGCTCCAGAGGTTTTCCTCAAGCCTCCAGGAGGGTGAAAATGGCCTCCTCAGGCTCCAGAGGCCTTTCCCAAACTTCTGGTAGGTCTGTTTTTCGCCCTCCCCAAGCCTCTGCATGCACCTTGCATTTACCTCCATCCAAAATGGGCCGCATGGGAACTCCTGGAGGGGGAGTGGCAGGGTGGGCTTGGCCAGCCAGGAGTGGGATTTGAGGGTTCTGCAAATTGCACAGAATCTTAGCTAGAGATTCTCCTGAACCTGCTTGTCCCTGTAGCTATCCCAAAGCTAACAAGAAGCAGTCTGCTCTCCCCTTCAAGTTGATGGAAGCAACCGATAAAGTTAATGAGCATAAAACAATATGCTGATGGATATATGAAATATCATTCTATGTTTGAAAAGGAAAGAAAGACCATAGATTTCCAGCAGTTTCCTTTTTAAAAAAAGCAGTGAATGAGTTCTGCAAAAAAAAAGTGAAGTAAATGGTGGTAGGCTCAAAGATAGCATAAAATAAAAATTAAATGTAGGGTGAGAAAAACTGTTTGTGCATTAAATGATGATCATTGAGATAATTTACCTCCCTAAAACATTTTCACTCCATGATAATATTACGTTCGGAAACCCTATCTTTAATTATGTTTATCTTCCATGCGTTAAACTGGGCACAATATGCTAAGCCTTGCCAAACCATCATGCTTAAAAATAGTTTACCAGCAAAGCTCAGGCGCAGCAAAGGAGCACAAAACCATTTTCCCACATTAAATAGCTGGGTACCTTGAACTGAGAGGTGCACATAGAATCCTTTCTTGAGCTGAGCCAGAGTATTGGTCCATTTAGGTCAGGGTCAGCTGTAGTATAAGCTGCAAATAAATAAAAGTTTCAAGACTCCTGAGTCTTCAAGAGTCCCTTGGACTGCAAGGCAATCAAACCAGTCAGTCCTAGAAGAGATCAACCCTGACTGCTCTTTAGAAGGCTAGATCCTGAAGATGAGACTCAAATACTTTTGGCCATCTAATGAGAAGGAAGGACTCACTGGAGAAGAGCCTAATGCTGGGAAAGATTGAGGGCAAAAGAAGAAGGGGATGACAGAGAATGAGGTGGCTGGATGGAGTCAGCGAAGCAGAAGGCGTGAGCTTAAATGGACTCCAGAGGATGGTAGAGGACAGGAAGCCCTGGAGGAATGTTGTCCATATGGTCGCGATGCGTCGGACATGACTTTGCAACTAACAGCAACAAGAAAAATCAATGTAATTCCTCCGCCACTTCCAAGTTAAAAACACAAACTACAACATAGAAAATAGTATCCCATAGTTACCTGTACCACAGACTTTTTATTTTTAGAAAGGGAGAAAAGGTGTTGCAGGTATGACTATGAAGTGGTAGCAGCCATTCAGGGCAGGGTTGAATTTTCATGTTTTGCTGTTTCATAGTTTTTTTTAATAATATTAAAAATAAGATGGTAACATAATTATTTTCCTGTTGATCTGTTATTCGAAAAGGAGAACATTGTGACACAGTCTTGAGAAACTGAAAAAAAGAGGTTGCAGATAATAACTGCATGGTTTCTGAATTGCTGATACATAATCAATCAAATTAAATAATGAAAGTTAAATATATTTCTGCCCCATCCCTAATTGTAACAAATAATTTATGCCAGAATTAATTGTGATGTATGCCTGAAGACTCCTAGTTACACTGTGGTTCATGAGGGCTTTACACGCCAGGTTATAAACTGGTAATTATAATTAGACAAAATTTGGTGTTTAATTTATACATTAAAACATTATCTTACATAGTTATGTTTAATTTTTCCTAATAAAATAATAAAATATTAGAATAAATATATAATGATAGGTCTGGGACGCAGTGGCTCAGTGGCTGAGAAGCTGAGCTTGTTGATCAGAAAGGTTGGCAATTTGGCGGTTCAAATCCTTAATGTTACGTAACGGAGTGAGCTCCCGTTACTTGTCCCAGCTTCTGCCAACCTAGCAGTTCGAAAGCATGTAAAATGCAAGTAGAAAAATAGGAACCACCTTTGGTGGGAAGGTAACAGTGTTCTGTGCGCCTTTAGTCATGCTGGCCACATGACCATGGAGACATCTTCGGACAGTGCTGGCTCTTTGGCTTTGGAGTGGAGATGAGCACCGCCCCCTAGAGTCAGGAACAACTAGTACGTATGTGTGAGGAGAACCTTTTCCTATAATGATAAGTAACAATGTAATGGTTTAATTTAATCCATAGAATTTATCTGGGCTGTATCCAATCAGGTGAACTATTTGTAGGCATTACTCTATTGTACAACTCTGAGCTTTAACATACTATGTGAAGGCTGATGAATGATACAGCATTCATTTGATCATTTTCCGTACTTGATATAACACTATTCTTTAAAAAGCATAATTCCTGAGAATTTGAGATATTTTTAAAAACAACAGGAATGCATTGGAATTCACACATTTTTTTCACATTCAGTAATCTAAAAGAACTTCAAATTAAAAACAAAAATGAAAGAGGAAGAAAGCAGATCGGATAGATTTCTCCCCCAATCTGATAAATAAATGCTTGACATATTAGATGAGGAGTTAAGTATTTATCTCTTAGAAATCTCTTTTTGAATCCTTAGCGTTTAGCTGAACTGAGTTGCCATCTTTTCTATCTGCCTCACTGGCGTTTCATCTTCAAAACCTACATAAGTGAAAGGCAAAACAAGTTATTTTCTTTGTGTGAAATTCTACTTACTAATGTCAAAGTTGCCAAGAGTCATCTTGTAGTGAACATGGGCAGCATAAAAAATTAATAAATAAGTAGCAATAAAATTTAACATATGTAAGTGGATTAAGATTTCAGGTTTTTAACAGTTAAGAATGCAACCCTAGTTGCAAATGTTTGCATTAAAGCAATGGGAAAAAATATTTTAAAAAATGAATACATGGAGTCCTTGACTTACAAGAGTTCATTTAGTTACAATGACACTGAAAAGATAACCTATGACTGTTTTTCACATGTACAACATTGTAGCATCCCCATGGTCATGGGATCAAAATTTCAATGCTTGCAAACAGATTCATATTTATGCAGTGTATCGGGGTCATGTGGTAACCTTTTGTGACCTTCTGACAAGCAAAGTCAAAGGGGAAGCCAGATTCACTTAACAACCATGTTACTAATTTAACAACTGCAGTGATTCACTTAACAACTGTGGCAAAAAGGTCATAAAATGGAGCAAAATTCACTTAACTAATGTTTCACTTAACAGGGGAAATGTTGGGCTCAATTGTGGTAATAAGTCGAGATTTTTCCTGTATAAGGGAAAAGAAACTAAGAGAATGATCTCGTCTAGCTTTCTAACTCTGTAATATTTTTTACTTACTGGCAACAGTTTCCATGCATTGTACACTAAAGCAGCATTCCCCAACCCCCTGGTCTCTGGACTGCAGGGGTGGGTTTCAACCGGTTCGCGGTGGTGTCCGCAAACCGGTTGGTCGACGAACCCGGAAGTAAGTAACTTCCGGGAATGGCAAGGGGCCCACCCACCCACCTGCGCTCCTTACCGGTCTTTGAAGGCTTCTGCGCTTCCACGCAGGTGCATGGCACATACAGCGCCTGCGTGATTCTCCGCGAGCAGCTGGATGGCACATACAGCACCTGTGCGATTCTCCGTGAGCAGCTGGAGTATCGTGCAGGTGCTACGTCACATGTGTGAACTGCACGCGTGCACGAGGACGCCGCCGGCCCCGTTCCAAACAGAACCGGTTGGAACCGGATAAGCAACTCACCACTGCTGGACTGCCACTGGGCCGTGGCATGTCAGCAACCGGGCCATGCAAACAAGCCAAGTCTCATCTGTGAGGCAGCCGTAGGCAGCACATGAAACCACATCCCCTCTGGTCTGTGGAAAAACCTCTCTCTGTTGTGGCCTGTCAGTGGCCAGTGAAGGTGGCAGCAAAGTCAAACAGTGAGGAAGTTGTGGAGGAACATGGGCCAGTCCTGGGGGCTGAGGAAAGCTCAGACAAGAGCTCAGAGGCAGAGAAGGAGCTAGAGAGCAGTGAGGCAGAGGAACAGATGGAGCCTGTTCCCAGTGTGCGCATGTGCAGAGCTGCCAGAAGACAAGAATAACTCCCATAGGAAACAAAAGAGGAGTGAACAAGGAGTGGGCTTTTGCAGGAAACAATTCATTCATTCAGTTGTTTCAAGAGTGGAAAGTTCTGTTTGTGACTATAAGAGACTCTGTGCCAAGTTTTGCCTTGCCCTGCTTTTGGAAAATAGTTATCTGGCAGCTCGCCAAATTAGGTAAGGTTTGTGTTGATAAATATTCCTTGGAAAGACTGTTTGCTAAGCCTTGCTGACTGAATGAAAGGAATTCACAGTCATGTAAATAAAAGGGACCAAGACTCTGATTCATGCTTTTTAAGGAAGCCTGGGTCAGAACACTTTCCACAGAACCAATCCCTGGTGTCCAAAAGGTTGAGAGCCACTGAACTAGAGTCTTTCCCATCCCAGGCTAGAATGTGGGAGAGATTGATCAAAGATACCTCAGCCATTGAAAATGCAGCACAGGGGAATCTTGATCGAGCAGAGCTCAAGGCAAAAGATTGTGCATCAATGTTCATCATTTGCATAGTGGTGTCATTACTCAAATGGTGGCATTTTATGTCATTTGACTAATGACATCACAATCCCAATAACATAAATTGGTGCATAATTTGCATGCTAATGTTACCACCTAATGAAATGAATCACCATAATAATAAACCTTCATGGTTGTAAACAATGCATGGTCCTTCCCTCAATTATTACTCTGAAGTGAGGTCTTATTTTAGAGAATAAACAGTACTTTTTATTAAAACTAAATGGGACACAGTGAACTAGACATGTACAAATCATGGTGAAAGTTATCAAAATAATGGAATCTTGATTTCTGGACTAAACTGCATCTCCATGACTACCATTTATATTCACCTGTACGTGACTCAGGAGAGAACTTTTTGGACTTGGTTGATTTTCCCCCACCCCCATCTAAGCAATATTATACACACACATACATACACATGCACATGCACACATGCGCACATGCACACACATGCGCACATGCACACACACCAAGCCTGCTATTAGTTGTTCTAGCTAACAGGAAGAGGGAAGACAATTTGGAGATGAATTATATGAGACACGTCAGAGGAATCATACACCAGAGTTTTAAGGAAGGGAGATACCTCAGCAGGCAAGATGCTTTGGGTTCTTGCTCAATCCTTTTACTCTATTGCTACACAGGTGTTTCCTGTTTTGGGATTGATCTCCAGCTTTGCTTGCTATATCCTGAGAACTTTTTAAGTGAGCCTGGTTAATGAGATTAATGAAGGCAATTTGGATGGAGGGGGGGAGGAACAAGGAGAGTGAAAAGATAAGTCTTTTCTTAATGATAATTTATAGTTAGCAGTTATTCAGAGTCCCTGAAAAAGAATAGGAGGAGGAGGAGAGGAGGAAGAGGAGGAGGAGGAGGGAAAAAATGAAGAATCTGGATGGTGGACGTAGCAATGCCTGGAGACAGCAGAAGACCAGACAAAACCAGACAAAATCACAAAATCTAAGGACTTGCAAATAGAAGTAGAATGACCACTGCAAAAGAAAGCAGAAATAGCACGAATAGTGTTAGGCCCCTTGGAGACAATCCCAAAGTATCTGGAGCACCACTTGAACTCCATTGGCATTGAGAAAACCACCATGAGTCAATTGCAAAAGGCAGCTTTACTTGGGACAACTTACATTTTGTGACAATATTTTTAACACCCTCAAACAACAGCTGCCTATCTCAGATCCTTGGGAAGCATGCAATAGGTGGATAAGAATGCCAAATCCAATCTAAAATCTGGTTGTCTATGCGACCAACCATTACAATAATAATATTTTCAGGAGACTCACATAAAGGAGACTCACTCTCACCACTGGCCTTTGTCATTGATTCCTCTGTCAAAAATACTAAACAAGTCATGCCATGCTGTCAAACATCAAAAACATCTGCCACTTCCTTTACATGGACCATCTGAAACTGGCAGGGAATCATGATTTTAAAATGTGCTGTTTATTTTTTTTTAAGTCCTATTTCATTGCTCACGCACAGTAATCTTCAAGGTCACTCTAATACAGTGGTGAAATTCTTTTTTTTTTTTTACTACTACTGTGAGCGTGGCTTGGTGGGTGTGGCAGGGGAAGGATACTGCAAAATCTCCATTCCCACACCACTCTGGGGCCAGCCAGAGGTGGAATTTGCCGGTTCTCCAAACTACTCAAAATTTCTTCTACCAGTTCTCCAGAACTTGTCAGACCCTGCTGGATTTTACTCCTGCTTAATAATATTGCACATTAATATGTGCGTTTCTTCTCCTATGTGGGCAGACATGATAGCACAGTGTTTAGAGTGTTGTATTGCAGGCTAATTCCATTGACTGCTAGCAGTTTGATTCTCACCTGCTCAAGGTTGACATCCTTCCATCCTTCTGAGGTTGGTAAAATGAGGACCAAGATGGTGGTGGGGGGGGCAATACAGTGAGACCATAAACCACTTAGAGAGGGCTGTAAAGCACTATGAAGCGGTATATAAGTCTGCTATTGCTATGTGCCAATTTTCAGTTGCAAAAGAAGAGATTGAGGCAGGTTTAAATGAAAAAAACAGTGTCTTGGTCACCCGACTCTGGCACCTTCCTAAATTTTCGGAATGATTCCTTCAGACTTACTATCTGCTCATTGTTAACAGTTTCTGAGACAAATGCAGGACACCTACACCAGCTTGTTATCGAAGCAAGGATAACTAAAACTTCTGCTGTTTTCAACTGCTGTGAATCTATTCCGATCTATTTCTGATCAAACTCTCAGCGTCTGAGGCTCTAAGCTACATTCTCTCTTCACTTTCTAATTTGTCCAATATGAGCTTTCCTTTGTCCTGCAAGTTCTCCTTGTGTCTCTGCATACCAATGACCAATTCTTGTTGATGTTTCTTTGGGCTACTTCATAATGACTCACTGCGCATGACTGTTTCTAAGGGAATTGCCACCTAGGCTTTCCCTTTCTCTCCTTATGAATTGCCACCTAGGCTTTCCCTTTCTCTCCTTATGTCTCTGAATGAAAACACAATCGGTAGGCTGCCCACAGTATGTACACTGATAGCATTAGTTTTATTGTTGTTGTTAGTTGCAAAGTCATGTCTGACCCATTGTGACCCTATGCACAAGATTCCTCCAGGCCTTCCTGTCCTCTACCATCCTCTGGAGTCCATTTAAGCTCACGCCTACTGCTTCAATGACTCCATCCAGCCACCTCATTCTCTGTCATTCCCTTCTTCTTTTGCCCTCAGTCTTTCCCAGCATTAGGCTCTTCTACAGTGAGTCAAATTTTAACAGATTAACAGAGTTGGAAGGGGCCTTGTAGACCATCTAGTCCAACCCCCTGCTCAAGAAGGAGTCCCTACACCATTTCTGAGCAATGGCAGTCCAATCACTTCTTGAAAGTCTCAAGTGATGAAGCCCCCATAACTTCCAAAGACAACTTCTGTTCCATTGGTTGATTGTTCTCATTTTATAATTATGCCTAAAACGCACATCTCACTAAAGCAAGTTTTTCTGTAAGGTGGAAAGGTAGAGATGGGTCATCTGTGACCCTTCAACTGTTGCTGAACTATAATTCCACACTGAGCATGCTAATTGGGGTTGCTGTAAACTGTAGTTCAGCAATAGCCAAAGAGTCACAGGTTGCTCATCCCTAAACATAGTTGGTGTAAACAAGAGATGCTGATCAGAATCCACAACTCATGAAGTTTGGCTTACATAGTCTACTCCAGGGTCTCCAACCTTGGCAACTTTATGATTTGTGGACTTCAACTTTCAGAATTTCTCAGCCAGCATGTGCTGGCTGACGAAATCTGGGAGTTGAAGTCCACAAACCATAAAGTTGCCAAGATTGGAGGCTCCTGGTCTACTCTGTTGGACAGATAATGCCTGTGCTGGTGTCTTCATGCATAATAAACCTGACTTTGATGAGATTCCTTCATTTCTACTTTATGCCATCTCTCAAGCCTTTTCTAGGCCCAGGAGAACTTTGGTCTCTCTGTGGAGAATACCTCCATACTGTCTTCATCCTTTGAGGAAGGGGGGCGACTTTCTTTTTCAAAGCTACATAAATTGAAACAGCAGATAAAGTTACTAGTACAGAGAACAGCCCTTTAGAAAGACTTCAAGGAAATTAACCAGGAACATGGAAAAAACTGTGCAGTATTACACTGAAATGTGTCTCTAAGGTTTTTGCTTGAATTTTCTAAACGTTTGCTGCATCTATTTTCAATTTCCCAAATGAGTCTTGATTTATTTTTTCAAGAACACTGTGCTATTCTCCAGGAATGGCTGAAAATGGGAGAACAGGAGCAATTTAACAGAGTTGGAAGGGACCTTGTAGGTCACCTAATCCAATCCCCCCGACCAAACAGGAGACCCCACACCATTTCTGACAGGTGGCAATCCAGTCTCTTCTTGAAAGCTTCCAGTGACTTAGCTCCCACAACATCTGAAGATTGATTGCTCTCCCTGTCAGAAAATTTCTCCTTATTTCCAGGTTGACTCTCTCCTTGTTCAGTTTCCATCCATTATTCCTTGTCTGGTCTTCAGATGCTTTAGAAAATAGCTTGACCCCCTCCTCTCTGTAGCAGCCCCTCAAATATTGGAACACTGCTATCATGTCTCCCCTGATCCCTCTCTTCACTAGACTAGCCAAGTCCCTCCGGCATAGCGGCAGCAGGCAACAGTGTGCACATGAGTGGGCAGCGCATGGAAAAAGGCAGTGGTGGTGCATTCAAGAAGCAGAGCAGCTCAGGTAATTTTTGCTGCAAGAAGCCTGCAGCCACCGCTTCTTTCGACGCAAGAAGCACCTTCAGGTGCCCCCTCCCCCAAAAAAGAGGAGGCAGCTACAAGCATCTCATGACAAGTGAGGGCGAGATGTGGGCTGGCGGGGAGCCCAGCGGTGATGGCTCAGTCCTGGCTTGCCTTCCCTGGCAGCCAGCCAAGGGAGAAAGGAAAGGATACATTGCATGGCAAAGGGAGAGCGGGAGGAGATTAAGACAGGCCTGGGCAGAAAATAGGTAGAATAGAAAAAAATTCCTACTGGGTTCTGTGGGCATGGCTTGTTGTATGGGGTCATGTAACTGAGTCACTATGGCCATGAGTGATGTTGAGTTGGCCATGCCCACTCAGTCACAGGACCACCACCACCAATCCACGCCCACAGAACTGGTGGGGAGAAATTTTGAATTTCACCACTGCTCCAGTCCCTTAATCATCTTGGTTGCTCTTCTCTGCACTCTTTCTCAAGCCTCAATGTCTTTTTTATAGCATGTAGCCCAGAGCTCTGAAATTCTAGCCTTAAATGCAGTGCATAAAGAGACCCTTGCCATTCCACTATGTTTATCTGTATTGTGCTTTACTTATCTTAATCACCCTTTGAAAACCAAGGAGATTATTTTGACATCTCAGCTTGTACCAGCTTGAATCAATATCATGATACATTTGAGAAATAAAGTCATTTAATGACCAGAATAAGTAGCAGTGGGAGTTCTGCACCATTTTGGTAGTGGATATGTGAGATAGTATTAGCATTATAATTTTATCATAGGAGTTCCATTTGCTTTTATATTTTCCATCAGGCATCAGAATTAGACAACATCTTGGCGAAAAAAACATTTAATTCTTCCTTCTAATACTTTGAGCATCAGACAAGAGAGAGCAGCTGAAGCTTGAAATTTCCATTCATCTATGAAATTCATTGAGTGTCTTCAGACTACTATTTTTTCTCTTACAAGTGTTTTCCTACAAGTGCTAGATCCAGATTTTTTTCCCTCCAGATCAACCAAACTAATCAACTAATCAGATCAAACTAATGGTGATCCATTAGTTGTAGCAGGAATTGAGTAACCAGCTTGTCATTCAATTCTGCCGTTGTGGGCTGGAAGAGTGTGACTGGCTTAAAGTCACACAATTGGCTTTTCTGCCTAACTATGGATTAGAGTAGGGATGCGGTGGCTAAGATGCTGAGCTTGTCGATCAGAAAGGTCAGAAGTTTGGCAGTTCGAATCCCTAGCACCATGTAACAGAGTGAGCTCCCGTTACTTGTCCCAACTTCTGCCAACCTAGCAGTTCGAAAACATGTAAAAATGCAAGTAGAAAAATAGGAACCATCTTTGGTGGGAAGGTAACAGTGCTCCATACGCCTTTGGCATCTAGTCATGCCGGCCACATGACCATGGAGATGACTTCAGACAGGGCTGGCTCTTCAGCTTTGAAACATAAATGAGCACCATACCCTAGAGTTGGGAACGACTAGCACATATGTGCCAGGGGAACCTTTACCTTTATGGATTAGAACTCACCGGCTCCTGGATTCTAGCCTGATGCCTTCATTCATCTAGTGCACTAAGCCATGCTTTTCAAACCATTGTTTGTTCAACAAACTATCTTGTTTCATCTTATGCAAATTTCTGGACTACAGCAATATATTACTCTTTAAAGGTGCCTATGGGGAGTTTAAAGAAACATACAGTAGGTATCCACCGAAACAGCAAAGAAGGAGTCGTGACATTGCATGCATGTAGCAAATGTAACAAGATTACTAAGCAAATGATGCAGACGATGCAGACGATGAATGGGTGGACTGTAGGTCATTTGTTTTGTTGGTGGGTGATGCAAATAACAAATGTTCTTGTCATTTGCACAACTATTTCATGTATGATGAGATTGTGGCTTCTAGCAGATGCCTATGTGAGGAACTCTGGCAACAACAAGACACTGCAGCATGCTACATTTCTGTTTAATTAATTTTAATTAAATCTGAAAAAAAGTTTGGTGAGTCATGCAGCAAGTAGATTTTGAGGGAAATACCCTATGATCAGGAATACAGACCCCTGTTGTCTCAGCCACCTAGCATACAGGGAATGGGAAGGGAATGTGATGTGCTCATAAGCTTCTTCTTTTTAATTATTATTCATCTTGATATTTTGTACAATCACATTCGGCCTATTCGTGTCACGTCTGTACTCAATTATCACCAATGTAATCACCTTTCTGTTAAACAGTCTGGCCAGCTGAACTGCTTCAATGATTTATTAATAGGATAAAAATGTCACCCACTCACCCACCCTCTTCAGTGCAAAAGCTTGTTTCTCTTCTTTTTCACATTTACCACACACACAAAAAGAGAAAAGCTGCCTTTTTCACTGCTGTGTCAAGGATATTATGCTGGATTTTATCTCATAACAATGGAGGGAGAAAGTTCAGTCAGGATTTCTCCCTTAAAGTCTTTTGAGGCACAGACTGGACTTTGTAAAAGAATAGTAATAATTAAAAAAAGGATACGAAATGCTGCGAAGATCCTTATCAAAGGTTCTGAACCCACAAAAGAGTTAAAAGAAGGTTCAAGAAGTGTCTATCTAGTAACAGGAAAGGAAAAAAGGAGAGAGAGAAGACCGAGAAGGCAAATGATGAAGAGCTAATCAGGGAGGATTTTCTCTCTCAGGTGGGTTTTTATGAAAAAAGGGGGGCAGTCTCCATTTTTGTCTTCTGACCAGAGGTGAAATCCACCAGGTTCTGACAGGTTCTGGAGAACCAGTAGCAGAAATTTTGTGTAGTTTGGATAACCAGCAAATACCACCTCTGGTTGGCCCTAGAGTGGGGAGGGAATGGGGATTTTGCAGTATCCTTCCCCACACCCACCAAGCCACACCCACCAAGCCACGCCACACCCATCAAGCCACGCCCACAGAACCAGTAGTAAAATAATTTGAATTTCACCACTGCTTCTGACATTTGTATTCTCCCCCCCCCCCAAAAAAAGCACAATGAAATCCAGGTGTGAAAAAGCCATGTCAACTATGTTGGAATCTATTTGAACTGGAATAATTAACACTAATTGCAGCACGTATTCTGTTTTATTTTATGGCCATATGGTTTATCTTCTGCCCATCCCCTCCACTTAGGCAAATTATTTTGTGGGGGGAATGGTTTGGAAAATACAGCTAATAAGTAAACATGAGTGGATACACTATATTAAGAGAAATAGGTTTTTCTAATTCTGAAGAACAGTGATAGGCAGTGATTTTCCATTTGAACAATATTTTATACTTTTCCCTTTATTATGGTAGTTACATCTGGGATGCAAGGAAAAATTAGAGTGATTTATACTCCATGTAGCCAACAGTATACTTGGTCACCAAACAAAGCAGAGTACTATTAAAATATCCATTAAAAGGTCGTGCATGTGTGTGCACATGTGTGCATGTCCATATCCATTAAAAGGTCTCTATGTGTATTTATTCCTAAATAAAGTTGTTTTCTTTCTTCCTCTATCAAAAACACAGATAAATTGTTTCTAAAATTGGTTTAAAGATTTGTATTTATGCATTTGGTTTTTTTTTTTTTCATCCTTTGACTTCATACATTTCAGGGAATGTTACTGAATGCCAGATTAGGAACATAGCTTGACTTTAATAAATCTTTTAAATCTAGTCTTGGTAAGTTATACACCCACTTGTGAAGATGTGAATAAAAACAAGCTGTTACCCTTCTACTTTCTTTATAGACTCTTTCGTACTCCCCCTTGCTTTTTTCTCATTTGCCCCCTTACCTACTTTCTCAATCTATTTTCTGCTTAATCCCTCTTTACTCCTCTTCCTTTCTATTTGGGGCCATTGGAGATAAAGTTCTTTAAAGTAAATTGGAACAAGGCTCCAGCTATAAAGATAAGACTCTGCCAGCTACTACTCTTTCCTAGCTACAAACAGCAAGGAAAGGCCATACCAGAATCTCTTATTTTTCCAGTGTCAGAGCAAAAATGGAAAACACATGAGAGCTAGTTGGGCATACTAGTTAATATACCTACCTAAAAATTGGGAATGGAGGATATGGTGGTTCGGTAGCTAAGACACTGAGCTTGTCAATCAGAAAGGTCAGCAGTTCAATGGTTCGAATCCCTAGTGCCGCATAACAGTGTGAGCTCCCAGCTTCTGCCAACCTGGTCCCAACTTCTGCCAACCTAGCAGTTTGAAAGCATGAAAAAATGCAAGTAGAAAAATGGGAATCATCTTTGGTGGGAAGGTAACAGTGTTCTGTGTGCCTTTGGTGTTTAGTCATGCCAGCCACATGACCATGGAGACATCTTCAGACAGTGCTGGCTCTTCGGCTTTGAAACAGAGATGAGCATCACCCCCTAGAATTGGGAATGACTAACATATATGTACAATGGGAACCTTTACCTTTAGAAATTGGGAGACTGTGCGAACAAGTCCTTCATTAGACACAAAACCAGCTGGGTGACTTTGGTACAGACCCTCTCTTTTACCAAACTCTGCAGGGTTGTTGTTGTGGGGAAAATGAAGGGTGGGAGCAATAGGTCTGTGCGCTGCTTTCAGTTGATCAGAATAAAAGCAGGATAAGAATCTAATGGTAAATAAAAGTGTGAGTATTTGCCATAGCTGGAAGTGGGTCTGATTTTTAAGTAAAATAACCTTTATTGTCACTTTTTTCCATGAACACATTGGCATACATTAAAAAAATAAAATTCTGATGCCCACTTTCAAAAGAGAATATATGTGGTAATCTGGAGATAGATAGATAGATAGATAGATAGATAGATAGATAGATAGATAGATAGATAGATAGATAGATAGATAGATCCATACACATACATACATATACATACATACATACATACATACATACATACATACATACATATATATATATATATATATATACACACACACACACACACACATACATACATACATACATGCATACACATACAAACACATGTATAAATACATGTATATTAATCATAGACCATTTAGAATACGTAGAGGAAAAAAGAGTCTTTAGAAGTAACAAGGTTGACACTATATGGTACAAAGCTATTACAAAATCTAGTTGTTCGGCTTCAGACACTGTGAAGCCTCCTCCCAGATGGTAACAAAGAAAATCGGTCATGCAGAGGATGTGTGGCAGCCCTGACAATGTTGCAGACCCTGGCCAAGCATTGCTTATGCTATGTGCTGAATAAAAGGACATGAATAATCCAATAATCTTCCAATAATCTTTTTTGCAGTCCTTACCTCTCTCTGAACAGCCTGTAGGAAAGTAAGAAAGTAAAAATGGGTCTGACCATTTCCAAATATTTCCATTTATTAAATTTCTACCTCTTCTCTCAAATCATCAAAAAGTGTGTGAGTTATTAACTCCTGCCAATTGCCTGGACTAGTCTCTACAATTTTTAGGGCAATGTTTTCAAAAGTGGCTTGTCCTTGCTATCTTCCTAGGGCTGAGAAGATATGACTAGTTTAAAGTCACCCAGCTGGTTTCTACTGGTTTCTACTTGGTGCTTTAACCATTACTCTACCCTAAACTGCCTCATAAGCCAATTACTATCCCTCTGTATTTCTGCACCAATGAGTAGAGCTGTGCAGCGCTCCCAAAACACTTCTAAAATAGTTCCAAAACATACTTCCAAAAAAGAAGGTAAATTATAAATGGCAAGAGACACAGGTGCAGAAAAGAAACTTAGGAGAAGAGTGAAAATTGCAAACTCTAAGAGTGCTATGTCTAAATTACCATTTAATAAAGATAACCATGTCATGTACGTTGTGCCTGGTCAACAACCCTCTAAGAAACAGGGACACAGAAAGCACAGGAAAATGAAGACAATATCTGTCTGCAACTGTTCTAGCTGGGAGAACGTGGTCAGACAAACGGAGGCAAGCCAGGACTTCAAGTCAGCTAACAGTTTATTTCTAACAGGTTGCCAAACGCGGCACTTCACATTTCGCGCGTATTAGCTAACTGGCAACAGCTGAGCCCTGTTTGACAGCACTTTATATACCCCAGCTGTCAAACAGCTAACCAATCAGTAACAAGGACACGCCCCCCTAGTCAAACGGACTAGAGAGGAAACTGTAGTACACAACAGCAACTCATTAAAATAGCTGCCTTAAATTGTTTCTTTATATCCACTGTAAGGATTTTTAATTGATTAAAAAAAATAGGTAGCCTGTTTTAGCCAATAAAGTGTGTACGGCTGTCATATGACAAATATTGTAAAACCAACAATATGATGACAGGATATTTTGTAGAATGAAGTAAAAAATATTTTAGAGAGTTTAAAATATATTTGTAGAAGGCAAAAACAGATAAAGAAAAGCTGTAGCTTTCACACAATAACCCTGTGAAGTGAGTTTGGTCTGGAGAGAGTGTGACTGGCCAGAAGTCACCCAGTGAGTTTTTCATGCCTAAAGCAGGACTAGAATTTATAATCTCCTGGTTTCCGACTGTTTGCTTGTCTTCTTATTCTTTCCAGCATGATCTAGGGCACAATGCAGGATTACTCCAGACTTCTTCTATTGGGAGATTTCACTGAGATAGCCCAATCTGAAAAGGATCCAAATTTAGAATTTAGTATCTGGTTTTAAACTGACACACAGGGATTAGAAGACTAATTCAAATCACTAGAATCACTAGAATGCCTGGCAGAACTAGATGTTGTCCTGAATATATTTGGGGAACTGACTTCTGTCAGAGATACTGTTGAAGCCCTGGCTCAGAGGTGGATTCCTACCGGTTCGGCCCAGTTTGGCCGAGTAAGTAGTAACTCAGCCAAACTGGTTCTATTGGCGGCACCATAGGCATCACCATCTTATTTTCTGCTTCTGTGCATGTGCAGAAGCATTTTTTACCTACTGTGTATCTGTGCGTAGCGCGCATCAAGCACATGCACATCCGAAGCACATCCCTGAGTGAACCGGCAGTAGAAGAAGCCAGAACTCACCCCTGCCCCAACTGATCTGTGGGACACAAGAGTGAACATACTTAAATTTAAATATTGAAATTAACCTTCCTGAACTAGTTACATTTGAAGACAATCATTCATACCTTAGCCAATGAAAATAGCAATAGCAGTTAGACTTATATACCGCTTCATAGGCTTTCAGCCCTCTCTAAGCGGTTTACAGAGTCAGCATATCACCCCCACAGTCTGGGTCCTCATTTCACCCACCTCGGAAGGATAGAAGGCTGAGTCAACCTTGAGCCGGTGAGATTAGAACCACTGAACTGCAGATAACAGTCAGCTGAAGTGGCCTGCAGTACTGCATCCTAACCACTGCGCCACCTCGGAGTGGTTAGGGTGCAGTTTGGGATGTTTGTGTATGTATGTATGTATGTATGTATGTATGTATGTATGCATGCATGTATGTATGTATGTGTATATATCTATATCTATATCTATATCTGTATCTGTATCTGTATCTGTATCTGTATCTGTATCTGTATCTGTATCTGTATCTGTATCTGTATCTGTATCTGTATCTATATCTATCTATCTATCTATACATACATACATACATACATACATACATACATACATATTCTCTTTACATACAATAAGTGCTTAGTGAATAGCGCACTGTCTGAGACAGTTTGTTCACGTAATAATACTTTTTAATTCCTAATGTCTATCTCTATTGTCCAACTCTTGATAAAACAACTCCCAAGTTCGAAAATATTCTGTGTCTTCTTTTTCTTTTATCTTCAGTATTAGTCTGTCCATTTCTGCACAGTTTAATGTTTTTTTAATTATATCTTCTGCTGTAGATGTTTCCTCATTTTTCCAGTATTGTGCAAATACAATTCTTGCTGTTGGCAAAACATGTAATATCAAATATACGTATTTGTTCTATTTTTCTGGTATTATGCCTAACAAAAATAGTTCTGGCTATTCTGCCTTAACATTTTTTCTAACCATGTATGCACTTTAGTCCAATTTTTTTTTCCTTTGAGACATGTCCACCACATGTGATTGTATGTGTCCAATATTTGATTAATAATAATAGTAATAGCAGTAGACTTATATACCGCTTCATAGGGCTTTCAGCCCTCTCTAAGCGGTTTACAGAGTCAGCATATCGCCCCCAAGAATCTGGGTCCTCATTTTACCCACCTCGGAAGGATGGAAGGCTGAGTCAACCCTGAGCCGGTGAGATTTGAACCGCTGAACTGCTGATCTAGCAGTAGCCTGCAGTGCTGCATTTAACCACTGTGCCACCTCGGCTCTTCCAACATATGGCAGACATGTATTTAAACATTTTTGCTAACCTCACCAGTGGTAAGTGCCACCTATAGAACATTTTATACAGATTTTCCTTATACGCAGTTGCCATTGTCAATTTATAGTTACTGCCAATTGTCTAACGCTATAGTATATCCCCCCAAAAATTGCCCAAACCTTTGGAATGTTGAGAGCCTGTTATGAGGTCTCTTACAAAATGGTTGCCATCTGATTTAAAGATATGTGGCAATCATTTTGTGAACTGAGCACAAAGCTCTTGGACATAGTCATGCAATTTTCTAAGTAATAATACAGAAATGATTTTTCACTGCTATATTATGTCTTCTCTCTCCCACCTTCCCCCCAATATCCATCTGGCCTACAGCCCTGGAAATCTCTGGAGATTCCCATCCATCCAAGTCCTTATGAGGCCCAATCTTGCTTAGCTTTTGTAAAATGGAAACAAATATGCATTGGGCTGTTAGACCCAGCCACTAGTTTGTTTTCCAGGAATGTCTGTGGATACTACTGTATGTAGGGCGCAAAAGCTTTGTTAGATATGCTAGTTATGCCCGAGGCTGATGCTCTGATTTGCAGTATGCTAGCTTCCCATTCTAGTTTCTAAAAAATCTAGAAAAAGAAAATTAAGTAGGACAGAGAGGTTTGCAGGTGGCAAAGATGTCGAGATACACATTGTTATCCATGCATGCTACACTGAGGACTCAGAACTACAGGTAAAAGTTTGCCCCTCAATTGACCCAATGTTGTTATCTTAAATTGGTGGCCACACAGATCTGGAAAGAGCGATTTTGCATGCAAGGGAAGCACCATAAATGATTCATTGTGCCCCGATTTCTCAGATTTCCTGAGAGTGTAAAGAAACTGAGATTAGAAATAAAACACAAGGTTTGCTATCTATGAGGGGCAAGCCTGGAGTACTTCCAGAAGCTAGAATAGGAATATGTAGGAAACAAGAGAAAACAGACGCTGCAGTTACTACTTAGACCGACCTTAGTGGTGCATTTCCAATAAAGAAAATCACTCTAAAAGAGGTAAAGGGCCAAGGGAAGGGAGCACACATATATCAAAGAAGCATTCTGCAAATAAAAGAAATTTCTGGCAGGCCAAAACAAAACTGGACAAAAAAAAAATCAGGCCTCAGCCAAAGGAGGAAACCAAGGGCTGTCATAGCCACAACTTTTGATGTGGTTCTGTCTTACAAATATAACCATAGTTATTTCATTAATCCAAGTTTCAAGATCCACAGGGACCACAAACCATAAATTAACCATACTGGCCTAGTTCTCACAACACACTAGATTAAAGTGTGGTTGACTAATTTGTAGTGTCACAGCATGACTGCCTTGTTTTAGAACTGGTGATTTATTTTGGTTTACAAGGATGGCAATGTAGAAATCATGACAGTGAAGGCCCTTAGGCTTCTTTACTATAACCTAGTAAAGGCTTTTACATAGCAAAACCTCTTGCATTTTCAGCTTGTATCGGTCAGGGTCAAGTTTCTTCTTAAATTTCTTTTCCAGGGAATATTCCCTTCTCCTAAATGCTTAGCTTTCACTGCACTCCATCTTCTTTCACTGCTTCTGAAATTATCAAGGCAGAGTAAAAGGCAGGAATGTTCTGGATTTATGACCGAGGGTGCTCATGACCACTCATCTCCTTTTCTTGGATTTGCTCAGCTGATCACTGTTTGCATCTCCTCTCTTGCTGGAAGAACCTCTACTATCTCTTCTCCAGAGGCCAAGGCCAGGGCTCCAAGAGCCATCTCCCTCTTTCCTGTTTTGAGTGAAGATATAATCTGTCTGGGACTCCACTTCACTTCCTCCACTAAAGCCACCCACAGAGTTTTCTTTTTGTTCTCTGCCTGGGTGCTCTACACGTTCATTTAATTTTACTCTCCAGCCACATTCTCGACAATAGCCTTTGTTTTTGTTCTGACCTAGGCTTCCTGAGACAGTAAAAACCACATACTTAGTCTCAAAAACTCCCTTTTTTAAATTTAAACACCTATGAATTATGTTCATTCACAGCCCGTAATGATTCACAACCAGTCTGAAAAGTCTTGGAGGCTGATAAGCACCCATCTTTATCTTCCTTGAAACGCTGCCAGAGACCTAATTGTCAATTAGTTTTGCAAGGCCAAACGGAGCACAGAGTCAAAACGGAACTACAGAATTTAAACCGACCAGAACGAACAAAGTTGCTTCCTGCAAAGGCTCATGTCCCTTTGCTCCTCCTTTATGTCTTATGGGAGGAGCCAATCATCTCCAAGCCTTACTCTTGAGTTGCCCCTTTTGTCTTAACTGTTCTTGCCTTTTGGCAGCTCTGCGCATGCACACACTGGGAACAGGCTCCCCCGTTCATCTGCCTCGCTGATGTCAGACTCTGGAGACTCCGGAAGCAGCACATAACTCCCAGATGGCCCTGGCCCCCTCTCTGCCTCCGATGCAGAGCCCTCGTCCGAGCCTTCCCCAGACTCCACAACTGGCCCATGTTCCTCCCCAACCTCCTCACTGTCTGACTTTGCTGCCAGCTACGCAGGCCGCCGCTGGACTACAACTGTTTTTCTCATTTTTCTCTCCTTGTTTTCTCTCCTCTCTCTGCATCCAGTTTAGAGTGCGAGTGGTAGCATGTTCACCCATCAAGAGGGTGATGGGTTACTCCAGGGTTGTACTTCCCAATACAATACCTGTATATTGGGTTTTGGGCCTGTCTCTATCTCTGCTCATCACAGCCCTGGCTAGTAACTAAGAAGCCAGGACTGAGCTTCTTTTCCCTATTTTTCTCACCTTATGTAACTCGCACAAGCACAACAGCAACCATATCAGGTTGCTAAAATTCATATGTCACATGTAGGTCAACATACTATACAGGGAGTCTTTGACTTAAAACCATGAATGAGCCTGAGATTTCTGTTAAGTGAGACATTTGTTAAGTGACTTTTATCCTATTTTACGACCCTTCTTGCCACAATAAGTAAATCATTGCAACTGTTAAGTTAGGAACACGATTGTCAAGTGAACTTGACTTCCCCATTTGCTTGTCAGAAGGTGGCAAAAGGTGATCACATGACCCCAGAACACCGCAACCATCATAAATATGAGTCAGTTGCCAAGTGTCTGAATTTTGAACCTGTGACCATGGGGATGCTGCAACCGTCGTAAGTGTGAAAAAAATTGACATGTGTCACTTTTTTCAGTGCTGTCGTAATGTTGAATGGTCACTAAATGAATTGTTGTAAGTTGAGGACTACCTACATGAGCTAAAAGCCGCAACTCCTTCTTTCCAGGAAAATATAGGAACAGTCACTCTATGAGCAATTAGAGTTTTCTGAGAGGAAACAATGGTGAAATTCAAAAAAAAAATTGCCAGCGGTTCTGTGGGTGTGGCTTGGTGGGCACAGCTTGGTGGGTGTGGCAGGGGAAGGATACTGCAAAATCTCGTTCCCACCCCACTCCAGGGGAAGGGTACGGTAAAATTTCCATTCCCACTCTACTTGGGCCAGCCAGAGGTAGCATTTGCTGATTCTTCAAACTACTCAAAATTCTCACTAGCGGTTCTCCGAGCTACTCCAAATTTCCGCTACCGGCTCTCCTGTCCGGAACCTGTCAGAACCTGCTAGATTTCACACCTGAGAGGAAGTTATCATCTTCATCACCGCAGAATCCCTTGAATTCCATTTTTAGTAGTGGAAAGTCCTTAGGCCTTCTGATACTCAGAGAAGTTGTAGCAGTGGTGAGATTCAAATAATTGAACAACCGGTTCTCTGCCCTAATGATTTCTTCCAACATCCGGTTCACCAAACTGCACAGAAAGTTAACAACCGGTTCTCCCCAAAGTGGTGCAAATTGGATGAATCCCACCACTGAGTTGTAGAGAAAAAAAATGTGATTCTGGGCTTTTGGAATGCTGTCTACCCTCTTTGGGCCCAGCAAGTTAGAGTTTTCACAGGATGGAAGCAGCTATTCTCCACTTCTCTCCCACAGAAGGATTCTTATTTCTCACCTGCCTACAGAAATCAACACTTTCCTTACGTCTGGGGAAGCCATTCTGGCTTCAGCTCACTTGCACTGTAATATGGATATGAAACAAGTTCCCTTTGGATTTGTTTGACAGCAAAAGCCCAGGATCCCTGGAAATGCTTCTTGGCCACAGCACAGATGGTAGCAGCGATGAAGTCCCTCAGCTTCCAGCACTCAGCTAAAAGGTTGTTAAAAATAGGAGGTCTAAGCAGGGTTGTGGGAACAAATCAGCATCCTCTTTAGGAAATTTTACTGGAACTAAGTAGAATTGAGGTGGTTTTCTTTGAAACTACTTCTTAGCAGCAGAATATAACTTTTATATGAAAAAGGAACTTAATTGTGGAAAAGTTTTTTTTTTGTAAAAAGAAAAAATAGGCTGAAACTATTTGCAGATGAATCTCCCCTTAAAAAAAATAATTGCCAAAAACATTGACAGAACAGTACAGGTAGCCCTTAATTTAGAACCATTTGTTTAGTGATCATTAAAGTTACAAGATCACTAAAAAAGTGACTTATGACTGGTCCTCACACTTATTTTTTTTCCAAAGAATTTTTTTTTATTCTCTTACATACCATTTTAAGTATACATTCACATAATTGATATTCTTCTTTACATTTATCATTCTTATAAATTTATTATTTCATTTAATGATTTAAAATGTACAATTTGGGTTGCTTTATTTACCATCCCTTCCTCCTTTTGTAACACCTCCTTGTTTTCCCTTTCTTTTCTCCCTCCCTCCCTTCTCTACTTCCTTCCTCCTCTCCTTCTCCTCCCTTCTTCCTTTACCTTTTTCCTACTCCTGCTCTTCCTCTTCCCCGTCCTACCCTCTCTCCTTCTCTTTCTGCCCCTTCCATCCTCCTCTCCTTGCCTCTTTCTTCTTTCCCCTGCCTTCCTTTCTTTCTCTCCTCCTCTCTCCCTTTCTTTTTCTATTATCGTTGGTGTATATTTCAAAACTCAGTTTATGTTTCCTTGGGATGGTATTTCTGTCAGCCCAGATATAATTTAGCTTCATTTCTTATTCCCTTACCTTCACTAGTCTACCCTAGATATGTTCCCCCCCTTTATATCTTATTCTTGAATATATACTTATATGTTTAATATTTTCTTTTGTTTTCCCCTTCTCCCCCCCCCCCACTTTTCCATTTAATACTGCATCATCTGGGTACTTTATCTTCTCCCTACCTTCTTTTCTAGTTTCCTTTCTCTAGCCAGTCATAGAACCTTCCCCATGTCTTGAAGTACTCCGATTCCTCTTTATCCTTTGTTTTCATTGTCAACTTATTCATCTCTGCACAATCTAATATCTTTTTTATTATCTCTTCATCTGTTGGTAGCTTATTTAATTTCCAATTTTGGCCAAATACAATTCTCACTGCTGTAGTTACATGTATAATCAAATAAGTATCCTCTTCCTTGAATTTCTCCAGGATAAAATATTTCTGGTCTAAATTCTATTTCTTGTTGTAACATTTTCTTTAACCATACTCTTATTTTGGTCCAATATTTCCTTGCTTCTGCACATGTCCACCACATGTAGTAGTATGAACCTATTGCTTGTTGACATTTCCAACATTTCGCTGACTTATCCTCACACTTATGACCACTTCAGCATCCACACCTGGCAATGGATATGTATTTACAACATTTACAGCATCTTACAGGCACATGATTGCCATTTATGACATTATTAGGGGTTTCAGACAAACTAAGTCAACTGTGGCAAAAAGGTCGTAAAATCAGGCACAATTCATTTAATAATCACATGTCTTAGTGACATATGTTTTTGTTGTTAATTGTGAAGTCATATCTGACCCATACTGATTCCAATTATGGTCATAAATTGAGTGCTACTTGTATGGTGTGTGGTTATACCCATGTTTCCCCAAAAATAAGACTGGGGCTTCAATTAATTTTTGCTCCAAAAGACACATTAGGCCAGAGCTTATTTTCTGATTAGGTCTTATTTTCAGGAAAATATGGTACTAAATGCATCCATCTGACTGACTAGCTTAACTGGGACTTATTTTGGGGGTAGGGCTTATATTAGGAGCATCCTGAAAAATCATGCTAGGGCTTATTTTCTGGAAAACATGCTAGTATATAGGCTATGATGACACCATCTGAAATTTTTCTGGACCACACATCCCTAATCAGGCTTCATTTACATGTGCATGTTTTTTTTCTGTAAAAAAGAAATCAGGACCTGAAGGGGGGCATTTTATATGAAAAAAACCTCTCACACATATCTCCAAATTTACTCCAGTGCAATGTAGAAAAGGCAAGTAATAGTCATACCATGTAAGCAGAAGTCCACTTTCTCAATGGTGAATATTATCCACTGATATATAATAAACCAGAATGGTCATAATAAATATATCTAAGCAAGGAATGAAAATAGTCCCAAGACAAACAGACATTGTGAACCCATGTAAGATCTCAAGAATCCCAAGGTTTGTATACCTAAACTCAGTTTCTTTACCTAACTGTCGACAAAGCAGTTTTACCCCCACCCCCACCCTCACCCCCACCCCTCAAATGATGAAAACTCGAAGAGTAGCCAGCATAGGGAAGTGGTTAAGGAGGGGTTGCTGTTTATTTATCAAATTTCTATACCTCACATCACACTGGTTTGCCTCTGAGCCAGAGGTGTGTTCCTACTGGTTCAGACCAGTTCGGTCAAACTGGTAGTAATTTGGCAACCTGGGTCACTAGAACCGGCAGGCCTGCCATGCTCCCAAACCGGTTTTCTTATGGCACCACCATCTTGATTTTCAGTTCTGCGCATGCACAGAACAATTTTCATTGCAGAAATGTAATTTCTTCCTTTTTAAAAGTTTTGCATATGCACAGACCTTTTTAGATGAAAATGTGCAAACGCACAAAAAATTTTGTACGCCAAACTGGCAGTAATGCTGGCAGCAACCCACCTTTGCCCTGAGCTACTTATAGCATTTTGGGCTCCTGAATGATTGGTGGGTTGTTAATCTAATATATAAATACATTTCATATAATGCCAGTATTCTCCTTCATCTCTCCCAAAAAGGAAGTCAAGTTGGCACACACAGATTACTACCTGTGTAGCAGTGGTGGATTCCGGATCCTGTTCCAACCGGTACGTTTGGAACAGGCCTGGCGTCATCCACATGGACACATGCAGCGCACACGCATGCATCTTAGCACCTATGTGAGCCTCAGCAACACTCTAGCTGCTCAGCGGAGCATTGCGCAGGGGCTGTACGTGCCTTGTGTGGAAAAGCCAAAGACTTAAAAGACTGGTAAGAAACTCGGGTGGGCGGATGGGCCCTCTGGAGCACCATACCGGAACAGTATCCGGTGCTCCGGGCAGGCTCTAGTACGCCCGTACTGGGACGTACCTCCTGCAACCCACCACTGCTGTGTAATAATGTCTCCCCAATTAGGCTTCTTAACTGCACATGGCTCAGGAAAGATTTCAATGCAGCTTCACTTGAGATACATTGTCAACTGCACCCCACTTTAACAGGGACTAACTAAGTCTTATACTGTACATCGATCTCAGTTGCATATAGTACACTTGCTTGTTTCAGAACCTTTATTCATAGAAGTGAGGAGGCATAACATCCCCTTGGATTAAAAACCCCAAGAGCTGCCAAGAATTTGACTGAAGACATACATTCTGTTGAAACCATGACAAGTCAAGTCACTCAATAAATGAGAAAAATCATATCTGTACTGGAAATATTGGCATGATCCCTTTGAATGGAAGAATCACTCATTTAGCTCCCAATCTTACATTTATTCATACATTTCAAAGTGAGAATTTTGTAACACATCCATGTTATAGCTGGCCCTGCTTAATTTTTCAGGACCGAGCTTTTCAAAACAGAACACAGTAGAAGATTATTTAAAATCAGGCTTAATGGCCTTGTTAGAAGAGCCAGCAAATTCCTTTAGGGAGAGTATCAATTAATTAAAACAATAACCATTCCCAGAGGAGCAGTAATCTGAGCTTCTGGTTCTAACAAACCAGGCATACTGATTGTTTTTGTAGCTTCTTAGTATAAAATGTTATTCACCGATTCTTGTTAGTTATAAGCTGTTAATCAGTATCCTGGATACAGTTTCTTAGCCAACTCTGGCATCCGAAATGTAAAATCGAGTTAGAATATGCTCAATATGGCCCACAGATCATTCTTTGCAGTCAAATAAATGATGCTCAGGGTCTCATCTTTGCACTCTAGGCAACAGTGGGTTCCGGATACCATTGCAACTGGTACACTGTGACAGGGCCAGGCATCCACCTCAGGCATGCGCACTGTGCACACATGCTCACCGACCACCCTGCGCCGCTCCAGCTGCTCTGTGGAAGTCGCGCAGGTGCCGTATGCTGCGCATGTGTGCAAAAATGTCCTGGTTGGCTTAAATACAGGTAAGGAACGTGGGCTGGTGGGTGGGCCCTCCAAAACACCTTTCCAGTATGATGCCGCTGCTCCCAGCTGCCACCGGTATGCCCATACTGGGGCATACTGGCCGGAACCCACCACTGACTCTAGGAGACATGATGACCCTGGCCAAAATGCTGCTTTGTCTTCTAATCCTTTTGCTGGGAATTCAAAACACTTCCTATAACCTCCTTCTGTCTTCTCTCTGAATAAATTTAATTTCATAAAAATCAAACACAGACAGAGACGTATACACATGACGAATAATACAAGGAATCGGAACATTTTAAAATCTCCTTTGACTAGCATTCTGCTCCGCAGGATAGAGAATACAAACTGACATTTCCCTAATCAAAATTTCATGCATACAAAAAGTAATTACATGCCTCTATAAAATAGTGGCTGATGATAAACCACACTCACATAATTGCCTGGTTGACTTAATGGCCACTAAAGCTAGCCTTTAGTGACAGTATCTCAAAAAAATGCAGGACCACCTGCTGTGCGTCTTAATACCTCCTCCATTAGGTAAATTATTCGGGATGTATTTATGAATCCAGAGCTTTCAATCAGTGTCACCAATGGTTTGGGAGGCATTCATGCTGTCTTCCCCAGTGGTGGGATCTGATATTCGTCCAATTGTTTCCCTGACAAAACAATAGAGGGAAAAATAGCTGGTTGCTCTTTATTGTCTGTTAAAATTGTTCAACAGTTGACAACTGTAAAACTTGCAGGCACCCCATAAGACACATCCAGAGTGTTTGGTAGATGCCTTCAATTAACCAGTAGGGTCATTTTTGGAAGGTTGGGGGTGTTATAAGGAACTGCATAAGGGAAAGAACAGAAAGATTCATTGTATAAGGTTTATTTCCCTCACTGGAATTGAATTTTACTCTTTGTGAAAAGTTACTTTGCATGGTCAAATCTGGGTCGGTCACCGGGACCAGACGTTTACTCTTCCGAGTTTTTGGATTCATGCTGGAGTACATCCACAGGGAACTCCTCTTTACCAGAACATGTCACAGAGAGAATGGGCTCCAGCATGAGTCCAAAAGCTCAAAAAAAAACCCCTCTGGTTCCGGTGACCGACCCAGACTGGATCTTGCAACATTATCCTGGGACACATAAATTAGCTTTTATTCCTGAATTATTTGTATTGATGCTTTTCTTTTGTCACCTATAAAGCACATCAATATTTGTATAAAACTTTTAATGTATATTTAACAGATACCAACATTGCATAATCTGAAGTTGCAATAAACTGCTGCTTTAATTAAAGTGGACACATCTTTTTTCAGAATAATAACAGAATAACAGAGTTGGAAGGGACCTTGGGGGGGAGGGGTGTCTTCTAGTCCAATCCCCTGCTCAAGCAGAATACCATTCCAGACAGGTGGCTGCTTAGTCTCTTCTTCAATAAAAGAAAAAAACTCTTCCTTTCAATTAAAAAAAACCCCAAGACATTTAGTTCAGCACTGCTGCTACATTAAACCTTTAATGACAAATAAAAGCTTATTTTAACGATGCAGATTAAAGTTGAACACAGAAAGAATTGCGGGGGGGGGGAGACTAAAATTTACTGTGGCAGTGAAAAAGTAAAATATGGAAACAATTTATGGTACCTCTTCCCTTATTACTCTAAGCAAATGCTTATTTTGCTTTAAAATTAAAGCAAGCCTAAAGAGATAGTTGGCAGAGGGTCACTGCTTTTTAATTTATTTTCCCGATCTAAAAAGTTTCACTTTGCATGTTTCTATGTCACTTACCTTTTGTATAATATAGACATGGCCATGAACATGGAGTTTAGTGAGTGTTAGGTGAACATTAACTTAGCCCAGGTAGACAGGAAGAAACGAGAAAGAAACTCAAGATTCCCATGTCTTGATTTCTTTAATATAAGAGGGAAGTGTATTTCTGTCAGGTTTCAAGATTGTGTTATGATACCTTATCACAGGGCTGTCAAACCTCTGGGCACGGGCCCGATGCATCACACACTGGCCACACCCATGCCCGGTTTAGCAAAGGGAGGAAAAGTCCTAATACGTCACATGATGCTCCCGTGATGACATGAGTTTGACACTCCTGCCCTATCATGACAAAGCAGAGCTATGTTGGTTCATTTGGTGTCTATTTCCAGACATGATCTAAGTCAAAGGGTTGGCATCTTCTGCTTGCTTAAACTGGAATTTTCAGCACTTTCGTCACTTCCTGCTATTCCCAGTTCGCTTCCTTTTTCTCTTCTGAGACTGAATTGTGCATTTCAGCCTTTCACCTGATTTGTTCTCTCTCCATAACAACACAATACAGGGTCTGAAATGCAAAGTCTTAAATAACTCAAGCTTTCTCATCACTACATTGTTACTATCTAAAGCTTATCTTCATTATCACTCTCAGAAGTACTAATCACAACAATGTTTAATTTACCATCCTAATTTAATGTTTCTCTCTGAGCACTCTTTCAGTTGTTATAAAGCCACCTGCTATCTGACAATTTTAAGAGATATCTCTTCTTATTTTGCAAGAGATAGTACCTCCTTCTCTTGGTGTAAGTAATTTCTTTGTAGTACCAGATAAAAGTTTAATTGTGCTTCCTTATTTTTACCTCAGTTAATTTTTATTGCTTTAAGTGTCTTATTTTAAATATGTCAATATCATACATTTCTCAAAACTGCAAAAAATGAGTTGTATCAGGAGTTTTTTTCAAGGACACCCTTGATATATTAAATAATATATTTTGAATACATTCTTGTTTTGCACAGTAGTGTAAAACCTACAACTTGCCATTATTATATATACACCTCCTTTTTATCTCTCAGTCTCAGTCAGACTACTCAGAAGCTGCAGGGAGTCCAGAATGCAGCCTCACACCCAGAGTTATTGACACCACTCAGTACAGTAACCAGTATGAACTTTTATCAAACCATTTCAGCTTAACTTTTGCTTGGCAGAAACACAGAACTTGGAAGGTTGTGGTTCTTGTAGATTTCAGGCAAAAGAAAATTTGGAGTGATTCCAAACTAATTATATGGGGTCCAGAGACGGTATTCTACCAGTTAGGACCGGACCACCTGAACCGGTAGTGGAAATTGTGGGTGACCAGAGGTTTAGTCTTCTGAGCTTTCAGACTCATGTTGGAGCCCATCCTTCAGGGAACTTCTCTAGCAGATTGTGAAGAGAAATGGATCTTTCTGTTTGCTTCTAAAGGCCAATTCACATTAACACTCAGAAGACCTGGCAGTCATTTTTTTCCTACTTTTTAAATAAATGTGTATTCTTTTGACCATTTCAAGTAAGCTGGAGTCTTTCATTTTGTTTTGTCCAGATCTAGTAGTCATCAACCGGCTCTTATTTTTCCATGAAACTGACTTCCTGCAGATGTCATTGTGTACCACAGCAATTAAGGAGAATTCTTTATATTTTTTTCTCTTTCAGTATTTGACAGATATAGATATAGATATAGGTATAGGTATAGATAGAGATAGAGATAGAGATAGAGATAGAGATATGGATATATGGATATATGGATATATGGAGATATGGAGATATGGAGATATGGAGATATGGAGATATGGAGATATGGAGATATGGAGATATGGAGATATGGAGATATGGATATGGATATGGATATGGATATGTATATGTATGTATGTATGTATGTATGTATGTATGTATGGATGGATGGATGGATGGATGGATGGATGGATAGATAGATGATAGATGACAGACAGACAGACAGACAGACAGACAGACACATAGATATAGACATAGATATAAAAAAATATTGCCAATGTTAAATCAGCTCAAGATTGTTACCACCTATTCCTAGGGGGTGAAATTCAACCTTAGTTTATAAGACTTTCCATATCATTAACCAATGTTTCCTAACCTAGAGTTCTGCAGACATGTTAGGAACGTTGGTCTGTAGTGACACTTTGGACCAATGTAATAATGGATCAGTAGTGGCACTTTGGACCAATGTCATCCCAATGCGTCTGTAAAGAAAGACTTGGATCCATTGTTGCTTGATTCCTTGTTAATTTCCAGCATGCATTTCAAAGTTCTCAAAAATTAGCCCCTGTAATGTAATTGTACTTAATGGCACCAGTCTAATCTGTGCAGCATTGCAGAATATTCCACACTCTTACTCAAGTGTGTGTGTGTGTACGTGTGGAGATGTGTGTTTGTGTTTGTATTTGTGCTGGCACAGTTTCTGCCAAGTGCTGATTTGAAAAGAAGGTTTCCATTCAGCTGGTTCCCTATGGGCATGCACTACCTAAGGACTGAGAAGCTTATTTCGTTCTTCTAAAGCTTTTTGTTGCTTTCTCTCCACTACAAGCAATAACGAAAAAGCAAAAACAGAATTCCAGCATCGACATTGCAGGTGCTCTTTTGTATCCACTCCAAATAACATTTTTTTCTGGTTTTATTCCCCTCCCTCCCCCCACCCTCCGGGTCCTCAAATGAGAACAAACCACTTTGATGCATTGTCTATCTGTATTGAAAATTACTCTTCTCAAATGTGAATAATCTGCCAGCAGAGTCTCCTTTAAATAATCTAATCTATTGAAAGCCTTCCACGTAGTTACATTGCCTCTTAAAATGAAAATTCACTCGTACAACCAGTAGGAAATCTGTTTATGAGTTTCAGATGCAAAGAACTTTTTTTTTTCTTTACACCAAAGTGTATTCTATTCTAGAAATTCTTTGAAACCAGAAGTGACATGTCATTTTTATTAGTATATGCTGTGGAATATTATCTTTGCGAATTGAATGTTATGCAATGTGTGATAGACAAAGGGAGAAAAGTTTGATTGTTTTGTCCTAGAAAGATATTAGATGTTCCTTCTATTTTAAAATATTATTTATTTATATGCCTTTGGGTCAGTGTTGATTCCTGGTGACTGCGTGGATTAGTCCCTACAGTTTTCTTATCAAGATTTTAGAAATAGTTTTGTCATGGTCTCCTTCGTAGGGATAAGAGAGAGAGTGACCGGCTCAATTTCACCCAGCTGGCTTTCTCCCTAAGACAGGACTAGAACTCACAATCTCCCAGTTTCCAGCATGGTGCCTTAACAGTTACCCTAAACTGGTTCTTATTTCTTTTGTAAAGGATCCCTCTTCCTTTTCCTTCCATCTCTATTTTTCTACACTTTTTATCCTCTCCTTTTCTTAGTCATTCTTCAACCTATCAAATTCTCTTTCTCATAACCAAAGTCAGTCAGATAGATTGTTCGGGATCCTGCCCCCCCCCCCCCCCCCGCCTCAACATTTAATGAAAGGGAGCTTTGAAAGGTCTTTGATTAGCTAAAGGCAACCGAGAGCAATGGTGTATATGTTTGTGCCTGTGAGGTTGCCTGAAGAGCTTCTTCAATGCTCTCTAGTCAATTAGCTGGTTTGAAAGAATGCTATTGACGATTAAAATGGCTTAACAGAATACAGCCTTCAAGAGCTTTGGCCCTAGACTGGAGAAGCTGGTCTTTCTGTACCAGGCTGCCCTAAGGCTTCAGTCATAAGCTACTTCTGTGGATAAACTCTCCCTGTACAAATGTCTTTTCACTTTAGCTTGTTTCAATTGCACAAAAAAGTATGGGCAGTCCAGGGATGGGTTCCTGCCAGTTCTAACCTCTTCTATAGAAGAGGTTCTACAAATTTACAGTGCCGTTTAGAACCGGTTCCAGCTCCCTCCCCCCGCCCGTCCGCACATTATCAAGATGAAGAGCGAGAGGAGGAATTCTGGGTGTTGAAGTTCACAAGTCTTAAAGCTGTCAAGTTTGAACACCCCTGGGTTTTTTTTCTAAAAGGTTAGGGGTGCAAGGATCTTGTAATTTGACAGCTTGAAGACTTGCGTGCTTCAAATGCCAGAGTTTCTGAGCCAACATTTTGGTTGCTGAGGAAGAGCATTGTTAAGTGACTTTCACCACATTTTACAAGCTGGCCATGCCCATCCAGTCACATGGCTGGCAAGCCACTCCTACCCGGTGACATGACTGGCAAGCCACTCCCACCTGGTCACATGGCTGGCAAACCACTCCCACAAAGCAGGCCACACCTACAGAAGAGGTTCTAAAAAATGAAACCCACCACTGGGGCAGTCCCTGATGTGACATTTGAATATGTGATTTTGTCTGGTTCTTTCTCTTCTATTTTGCTGTCTCCAGGCACTGCCACATCCACTATCTAGACTCCTCCTCTTCCTCCTCCTCCTCCTCCTCCTCCTCCTCCTCCTCCTCCTCCTCCTCCTCCTCCTCCTCCTCCTCCTCCTCCTCCTCCCTCTTCCATTTCATTTCAAAATAAGCCATCCAACTCTACCCAAAAGATCTCACTGCCATTTCAATCAATCAGAACAGAACTGGAAGGGACCTTGGAAGTGTTGCATGAGCACGCATGAGCGATTTGGTAATAAAATGAATTGAAACCCATCACTGCCCTGGAGGTCTTCTAGTCCAACCCCCTGCTCAAGCAGGAGACCCTATACGATTACATTGCAGTTCACAATCACTTCCCTTTTTTTCCCAGGCTACCATGGAAGAATTATTATTATTATTATTATACAATTGTATCACAGCGGCCAGTTGTTTCGCCAGATTTGGCATTGGTTACTAGTCAGGCCCCATCCAGGGGCCTAGGACATCGTAATGTATTTTGGTAATATCCGTGCAGATCCAAGCAGTGCGGCTTTTTGCATTTGACTGATGGTGATTTTGTCAATTTTTAATTGTTTTAAATGTAATTCCAGTGCTTTTGGAATAGCACCCAGTGTGCCAATTACCACTGGAATTACCACTGCTGGTTTGTGCCATAATTGTTGAATTTCAATTTTTAAGTCCTGGTATTTTGCGATTTTTTCATGTTCCTTCTCAGCGACCCTGCTATCACCTGGTATTGCAATGTCTATGATTGTGACCTTATTTTTCTCAACCAATGTGATGTCTGGTGTATTATGCGCCAGTATTTTGTCTGTTTGTATGCAAAAATCCCACAAGATCTTGACCATCTGATTTTCGGTGACTTTTTCAGGCTTATGTTCCCACCAGTTTGTTGCTGTTTTAATATTATAATTTTTGCACAAATTCCAATGGATCATTTGTGCTACTGAATTGTGCCGCTATTTATAATCAGTCTGCGTGATTTTTTTACAGCAGCTGAGTATGTGATCAACAGTTTCATCAGCTTCTTTGCAAAGTCTGCATTTGGCATCATCAGAGGATTTTTCGATTTTGGCCTTAATGGCATTTGTGCGGATGGCTTGTTCTTGTGCAGCCAGGATTAGTGACTCTGTTTCTTTCTTTAATGTACCTGCTGTTAACCATAACCAAGTTTTTTTCACTGTCCACCTTATCTTTTATTTTTTCCAGAAATTGGCCATGCAATGCTTTGTTCTGCCAACTCTCCATTCTTGATTTTATCACATGTTTTCTGTATTCTTGTTTCGTCTGTTGGACCTTCAGTAGATTTTTGTTCTTTACTTCGATTAATAGATGTTCTTGACTTTCTTTTAAATAATCAGCCAGTGCATGTTTTTCTTCTTCAACTATTTGCTTCACTTGTAATAATCCTCTGCCACCTGATTTTCGGGGCAGGTACAGTCTATCACCACGTGGATGTAAACTGTAGTGCACTGTCATTAGTTTCCTGGTTTTTCGGTCCAAAATGTCCAAATCAGCTTGTGTCCAGTTAACTATACCAGCTGTGTATCTTATAACTGGTATTGCCCAGGTATTTATGGCCTTGATTGTATTTCCACCATTCAATTTAGATTTCAAAATTTTCCTAACTCTGTTGGTGTACCTTCCCTTGACAATAGTTTTTACTTCACCATGCTTGATGTTATCCAACTGTAGAGTGCCTAAATATTTGTAGGCTTCATTTTCATTGCATTTAATTAGTTGGCCATTGGGCATTTTAATTCCCTCACATGTAGTGATTTTGCCCCTTTTTATGGATACAGTGGTGCATTTTTCCATGCCAAGCTGCATTGAAATATCGGTGCTGAATACTCGGACTGTGTTTGTCAGTGATTGGATTTCTATTTCTGACTTTCCATAGAGTTTCAAATCATCCATATATAATAAATGAGAATTTTTTTCAGCTTCTTTGGCTGTTTGGTAGCCTAATTTCATTTTTTTTAAGATTGCTGATAGTGGGATCATCGCGATGATGAAGAGAAGAGGTGAAAGTGAATCAGCCTGGAAAATTCCTCGCTTGATATTAACCATTCCGTAGTTCTCATTCCCTACTGCCAACTCAGTTCTCCATTGTTTCATCGTCTTTTCAGTAAAGGATATAATATTTTTGCTAATGCCAGTTGTTTCTAAGCATTTTATGATCCAACTATGTGGCAATGAGTCAAATGTCTTTTTGTAATCAATCCAGACCATATTCAAGTTCATTTTTCTGTTCTTACAATTTTCTAATATCATTTTATCAATTAGGAGCTGATCTTTTGTGCCCCTGCTCCTTCTTTTGTTGCCTTTTTGCTCTACTGGAAAGATGATATTTGTTTCCAAATAATCCATAATGTTATCTGCAATAATGCCTGTGAGTAATTTGAAGGTTGTTGGCAAGCATGTTATTGGTCTGTAGTTTTCAAGTGTTGTTCCTTTAGTTGCATCTTTCTGAATCAAGTATGTTTTTCCAGTTGTCAACCGTTCATCAATTTGGCCCTTTTGTAAAATTTCATTCAGTTGCCTGGCCAATATTGCATGTAAACTGGTCAGATATTTGAGCCAGAAACCATGCAAGTGGTCATTTCCAGGTGACATCCAATTCTTTACTTTTTTTACTCAATTTTTGACCATCTCAGTTGTTATTTCTAACACTTGCATTTGCTTGTTGCCAATGCTTTTCTCAAAGTCATCTAACCACTTTGCTTCCTTATTGTAGTCCTTTGCATTTTCCCACAATTCTTTCCAGAATTCAACTGTGGCCTGCTTTTCTGGTTTTTCACTTTTGGTGTCACCATTCACATTAAGACTTTGTTAAAAACGCCGTTGGTCTGATCGAAATTGCTGATTTTGTTTATATTGGATGATTCGTGCCTCATATCTTTCAATTTTTCTAGCTGTTGCTGTTATCTGCTGTTTTACAATCTTTACAGTTTCATTGATGTTTCTTGTATCCAATCTATATCTTCTAATTAGCTGATCTATGATTTTGCTGTTTTTAAGCTGTTGCTCATGCATGCTCTTTAAGTTGCTAGCATCTGCCCTTAATTTTTTTACTTTTTGTTCTAATCGGATTTTCCACTTTGGCTTTGATGCTTTTTCCATTGTGTAACTAGGTGCTTTGATTTTAATGCCTAGTTCTTTAGTGACTATTACAGCTGTACTGTACATTAACTGATTCATTTCCAAGATGGATCCCGGTTTGATTGTTGAAAGCACTGCATTAACCATTTTCATAATAGGGGCCAAAATTTTCTTAGGCACATTTTTTAATGGTGGTAAATGTTGCCTTTCCTCATTAGACAGAAAATGCTCCATGATCTTGTCATTCAATTCTTTTTGTTTTTGAGTTAGTTCATCAGTTGGTTCAACGATATCTGGTTCTGGTGGTAGTGTTGTTATTTCCTCCCCGACATCTTCTTCTGGGAGTTCTACTACAATGTCTTTAGTTGTGTCTTGAGTATTGGTTGTTTCGGCTTGTGATGTTGTTTTTTTATTTTTGCAAATTGCCTGAATTTCCTCAAGTTCAACTTCACTAAAGACTTTATTCCATATAATAAATCGCCTTTGATCTGCTAGTCGTTGTTCACTAACATTTGAATCTGGATATTGTTGTTTCCATCATTCACACATTCGCTTTAAATAGCCTCTTTTTCTGGCTCTGAATTGTAATAACAGGCCATTATGGCACGATTTTCATCTGCACTATATTTTTGTCATTTTGTTGGCTGGTCCACTTGTAGCCCACTTGTTGACGGATGCCCAGGGACCTCAACATCCGCCGAGGCCCTTGTTAACCCATGCAACGACCGATGTGGTATAGAATTTTTATTTGTTTCTTTCACCATATTGTATGGGTTGGCGGGTTTTTTCTATGGGGCCAGGTTGCCAACCTGACCCCAACCCTCCTCCTTTCTTATCCGGGCTTGAGACCAGCAACGGCGAAGTTGTTGTTGTTGTTGTTGTTGTTGTTGTTGTGTGATTAATCTTTGGTGAGATTCACAGCCTTTGGGGCTGGTTGGTAGCTCAACAGCTTGAGTCCTAACCAAGGACCTTTATTATTGTTAATAATAATAATAATAATAATAATAATAATAATAATAATAATAATAGAATAGTTCTCATAAATTACTGTAAGGAAAGAAAAACTCATCCTAGAAATGAATCACATTTTGTCCACTTCCTGCTGAGCAAACACCACATATTCCAAAGCCAAAAACAAAAAGAAGGAAGAGGAAATGGAGGTCTAGATCACAATACCAAATGAAGGTAGAGGGAAAAAGGAAGTAGAGTCTTTCCATTCTGATGCCCCTCCTATCCCCTTTCCCACCCATATACTATGAAACCACATGGTCAAACATGAAATATTCATTAGTCACAGAATGAGCATCCGAAGCAATCTGTGATTTTTTCCAGCAAAGAAGTGCCTGTTAAATCATATGCTTGTTCTGCCAGAGGGTTTATATAAACTCTTGATGGTTTTTTAAAAATTCTGATATGACCTAAAGCCTGGAATTCTTTCAGTTCCTTTCCTTAATTTTCTATTTTTTTAAAGGTGGATTTTTAAAAATAGCTGAGTATACTTGGACCCATAAGGAAATGAAGAGCAATTCATTGTTCACTGAAAAAAAAATGAATGGAACTTCCCCAGTGCAGCAAGTTGGGTCCCTCTTGCTGTGTTTCACATGTTGTTTTATTCTTCCCCATGTGAAGGACAGGATAGTTTCTGTAAACAAAAACTGGTGTACAATAGCCAAAGGGCTCTCTCTGCTGCACAGAACATAGAAAATGTGAGAGTTCTCTTCCGACTGCATGATCTAACATTGTTTGTGGAAAGAAAGAAAAAATCAATAAGTATCATGAAAAATTCTCAGAGGGGAAGTCTGCATATTGCTGTCTTGGAAGCCCTGAAAACAACAATGTGGATTATTAATAGACTGTCTGCAATAACCGTATACTTGCAACCCTAGACCTATACAGTTATTGCAAACAATGTTATTAATAGTAAACAAACAATAATATTAATTATTGTATCTCAGCTTTTTCATGATATACATTTTCATTCCATCCTAGTGCACACTGGCATACCAGCTGTTTTCATTAAGTGATAGGAAAAGAACATAATTGGCCATATTAACTGCAAAGATCATGTCTCTCTTAGCAATATAAATGTTTTTTTTTAAAGAGGGGGAGGGAAGGGTGACATAAACAGTTGCCTAATTCCAGGTTGCATGTTGTCCTGCTTCTGGTTTCAATTAAACACACTCACAGCGGCTATGGAAATTAGCAGTTTATTCAAAGTCAAGAGATAACCTCAGATAAGGAATGCAAACCAAAACAGAGTCACTGAAAGCAGCTTGCCTGAATGATTTTATTTTTAACAGAAACATACAGAAGAATAGTCAAAATCCAGTACAGAGTTCCAAGATCCTGATTAGAGTTAGTCCAGAGTTCAGAATTTCATGAGCAGAATGCACAACACCCCTGAGATCAGACAGTTGATGCCAACAAGGGTCAGGACTTCCTCTTAAATCAGGCTGCAGCCAACTGCCTTTAATTAAGGGATTTATTTCCTTGCTTGGAAAGAACCCTCATTGAATATCTTTATTTGCCAGGTGCAGGAGCTGGGAGGCAAGAGGCATGGTGGTCTAGTAAAGATGCTTGCCCCACACTTGGAAGGTTGAAAGTTCCATTCTAGATAACAGCAGATGTTTCTTCCTTAGGGCGTAAAGAAAAATATATGCCAAGAACTCCACATGGCATCAGGAAGGGCATCTGGCCAGTAAATGCTCAACTCTATTCATTCACCCTGACTCCACCCCAAATTAATGGATTATAAAGTCATAGAAAGCAAGTTTTTTGGGGGGGCTGGGAAGCCTGACATTATCATCATGTGACTGTTCCAGCTGTTAAGATGCTACCTGTGCTTGAATACAGGTGATTCTTAGCTTTATGTCTCCTGAGGCTTACAATCCACATATTTTTCTGGAGCCTCTTTCTCAGCATCTGAATTGTCTTTGTCTTGAACCATGACATGTATAAAGGGAGATCTGGGCAGATTATTTTTCAAAGAAATATTTGAAGATCAGGGCAGTAGATGTTTGAACGTCAGTTCCTCACTGTATTTCTTGCTCTTCCATTAAGTGATTGCTTTTATTGGTCTTCTAATGGAGAGGAAACAAACTTATCCCTTGATTGAAATGTTGGTTAAGAGAAATATCAATTGGACAAAATTGCAATATGTCTTTTAGAACAAAATTTGTAACAGCAGTTGAAAAACTTCATCTAGTTGACAGACACCATTTTAAATTTCCCAGATTACCCTATTATGGCATGGTTAAATTTCTCCTAGAAAGTAAAAATAAAAATAAAAATGGACATTTCTTTTTTTATATAGATTACTCTTTCTCTTCTTTAACATTTTTTCTTGGGATGGAATAGTCATATATCAGCTATTACTTGGAAAGAGGACTGAAGAAACTTCCTTGAAAAGCCAACATTGTCCCTATTTCATGGAGAAGAGGGCACATAACTGGCTCATCCTCAAATGCTGGGATAAGATTGGATAACTACACATTAGATGACTTGGCACTATGTTCTGTTAGTTTTAATGTGTTTACTTTTATAGTTTTAATATGGTTTTATATGCTTTTTAAACTTTTGTTTGGACGTTGCCCACAGCTAGTTAGAAGATGGGCACCTATATCTACATGTTTTAAATAAATATATCTAGTTATGTGATCCTGCTTTCAAGGCAGGGGGGTAACTTTCACATAAGAACAAATGAAGCTTTCTCATATCAGGTTGTGTTAAAGTGAATGCAGCGGCAATGTGCTAAGATCCATTAGAAGTGTCACCTGATTGCCTGAAGCATCTTGTTGTTACTACTTAGGGAAGAGATGTAAGATTTAGCTGTGTTTTATGCTACAGTTAGCACTATTTTATGAAGAGTTATCCTCTCATTATAAGCCACTTCTGCATGCTCTACTATCACACGGATCAAACTGAGCCTAATCCAGAATAGTCATCATTGGGAAGGAGAGGGACTTCTTCACCACATATTTTCAACTCATCCTGAGTGATTATTTTATCTGTATTGATTCCAATTTTTTCTCCATATAAAACACATGTTCTCCCACTGCATAGATATTCAAAAAGTATTCAATAGGTAGTTCTGATTTATGTCTACACCTGAGACCACAGTTTTGGGACCACCAAAACAAGGGAATGGTTAAAGGTCTGTAGAGATTCTCAGTCATGCAGGTCATGGTTGTCCCAAAGGTGCTTTTTCAGGAGGCAATTGGACTTTCTTGTTTTTTTCTTTCGCTTCTCATCTAAGAAGCTTCTTCAACTCTGACAGGATAGTGGGGAATGGAGTATAAATTCTTCTATCCAAGAAAAAACAAGAAGGTCCAGTTGCCTCCTGAAAAAGCACCCTTGGGACAAGGGAGTGGTTGAGTGAATCACAGTAAGAAGAAGCAGCAGCTTTGTGCTCTTTGAGAGCCGCCTTGCAAAATGTCAGAAAATTCTCATTTCACCCACGCACGCCCCCTCCCAACCAACTGCAGCCCAGGCCCCATCAGGTCAGCTGGGCGACTGGCTTGGAAAGCAGTGAGTGAGACCGGCCTGGCAGAGGTGGGGGAAAAAGGTTCATCAACAAAAGGGTGCCCGACAAAAGCACACCCGATGAAACCGCGATGACAAAACCATGAGTTCTAAACCACACCGACGAATGAGCGCAGAAGCGCGCCAACAACAGCGCGCCAACAACAGCGCGCCAACAGAAGCGCGCTCTAAACCTAACCCTAAACCTAACCCTAAACCTAACCCTAACCCTAAACCTAACCCTGACCCTGACCCTAACCCTTACCTTAACTTAAATCGCACTTCTGTCGGTGCACTTCTGTTGGCGCGCTGTTGTCGGCGTGCATTTGTTGGGTCATGGGGGAAGAAAGGGCACAGCAGCTGGGGAGGCTGGCCATCCAAGCAGGCAGGGATGCCAACCCGAGGCTAGCTTCCTTTACCACTCGCCACTGCCACACCTATAGGTCAGAGCATTGAGGCCAGGCTGGTCTCTCCTGCCCACCCGCTCACTCGCCACTTTCCCTGCTGACTGCCTAGTTGACCAGGCAGGGCCCGGGTTGCAGCCAGCAAGGGGGGGGGGGGCTAGGCTAGCGCAAATGCTGCTTACCTATGTGTAGGCAGGAGGAGGCAGTTCTGTGGATCCACATGGTGAAGGCAAGGGAGGGTGAGCATTGGAGCAGGCAAGAGCGTGGCCTGCCAGTGCAATAAAAATTGCTCTATGCATGTGCCAGAAGCAAACCCCAAGATGGCAGTACCTATGGCACCATTGGGAGAACCAGTTTGGGGGTGTGGCAGGCCTGGTTCACTGCCAGTTCCAGCGACCCAGGCTGCCAAACCACTATTGGCTTCGCCAAACCAGTCCGAACCGGTAGGAACCCACCTCTGATATACTATTCTTTCAAGATCATGAGGAATGGAACATTTTGTCATGAGGGATGGAACATTTTCACATTTAGAGAATTGCAAATTTATCAACCCCAACTTTCTTTAATCAATCTTGGTGATGATTATTTAACATTTTTCCATAACATTAAGTTAAAGATGCCAATCGTATTTTTCCTTAGTCTCTCAAATTTTATTTTGTTACTATCCATTTTAAAATAACAAAAATAATCAAATGTTACTTGATTATTTTCCTTTTGCTATGGAAACATTTCATTGGTGTTCTTTAGTCTCTTAAATGATTAACATGGAACCATGAGCCTAAGGCAAAATAGAAAATTTCTTCTGCATTTTTCTACCCCTCGTTATTCACTTTGATGAAAGAGAATTTTGTTTTTTTAAAAAAATCAATTTTCGTACCATCTTCTTTCCAACCATCTGCAGCTTCCTTTGGGAGGAAATTCCCCAATGGGTTATTTTTCCCCCAGTCAAGATGCTGCTATCATCACTAGACAGAAAATTCTTCCTGAATTTCTCCCTCCACTGAAAAAATCAGGCAGATTTATTTTATTCACTTGCAAGCAACTTCAGTTACCACTATATCATATAGGCAATATACAAAGTTGACAACGGCAAAGAGAGCAATTTAAAAGAAAAGAAAATAAGAACTCATGTTGCAAACATAGCACAACAATTGCACATTTAGCACACAGCAATCAACCCCAGTCAAATCAATATCCAAAGCAGGGTTGTAATGGAAACTGGGAGACAAGAGGAAAAACTACAGAATAGACAACAATTAGATAAGAGGCAGCTGAGCCTGCAGAAGGAATGAGGACATGGCAAAGGTCTCACAAGGAACCCTCCCTATTTTCTTGAGTTGTAAAGGGGGAGCAGGGGAAGAGATGCACTTTTAGACTTATAGGATTCTGTTAATGTAACCTTACAATAAAGCAGGGACGTGCAGTCACTAGAGGCAAGGGAGGCGGAGCCTCCCCAGTCTCCTGAGAGAAAGGAAAGAGTTTTAAATATTTTTTTAATGAATTAAAGCCAGGATAGTTGCTACCAGATTTCAAGTCACAGTGGCTTGGTGTCTGCTCTCAGTGTTAACTAGGAGGAGGCCAGAGAACTCGGGGCCTCTTTTGCTTAAGGAATTTTTCGCCTTTTAAAAGTTAAGGCGGAGTTAAAAAGCAAAAGATTTAATATGCAAAAGAGGCACTGATTCTCCCGCCTCCTGATCTGGGAGCAGCGAATCATGTCTTGCACTTGAGCGACTGCGCAAGTGCAAGGGTGATTCTGGAGAGGTTTTTCTTTGACCACTAGCCGCCATTTCTTCAGCAGCCAGCCCAGCACCGAGCGGGGAGGAGGAGGAGGAGGAGGAGGAGAAGAGCAGTGAGCCCTTGTGGCTGGCTGGGTAGGGACTCACCGCTCTTCTCCCAGCCAGCCAGCCACTCACCCCCACCCAACCTGCTCCCTGCTTGGCCAGCCAGCCGGCACAAAGACTCACCGCTCTTCTCCTCCCAGCCAGCCACCCACCCACCCCCACCCAACCTGTTCCCTGCCTGGCCGGCCAGCCGGCACAAGGGCTCACCGCTCTTCTCCTCCCAGCCAGCCAGCCACCCGACCTGCTCCCAAGAATGTCAGCGGGGACGGAGGAGGCGGGGGCGAGGCGGCAGAGCGTGGCAGCGGCGAGAAGCAACACCCCCGCTGCTGTGTCCGACAGGCATCTCGCATTTATGTCCATCATAAACGAGAGACGCCTGTCGGACACAGCGCCGGGGACGTTGCTTCTCGCCGATGCCGCGCTCTTGCCTCATCAATGGTATCCCTCACCGCATGTCACTGCAATAAAGTAAGAACTGGTACTCTTGCATGTGCTTCTTATTTGGACTACCTCATAAGGGAGACAATTATCACCCTGCTGAAAGCATCACGTCTTCAGCACAGCAATATGAAGGCCATGCAGACTTGGAGGGAATGCTACTCCCTAGGGCAGGTAAAGCCATGGAGAAGACATACTGTATCTCTGAAGACCTATAAGATGGCACTACTTTAATGATGGGACCTGGAGCATGCTATCTCCACCATATCTTACCAGACCAAGACAACTGAAGAAAGATGACCTTGTAGGTATCCATATCCTAAATCTTTCTCTTCTCACCAGCCTAGTGCAGAATTCTGACTCCAGTTCTTCATACTATTCAATACCCTAAGACCAGATGCAGGCAACCAACTTGGGTGCTTGGCTAGGGACTTCTTGAGTAAGAGCCTTTTCCAGCTTTTCTAGTTAACATGCCCATCAACTGTTAAACATGTAAAACCAATCACTTACTACATTAGTATTTATTTTTAATTCAATAGAATTAACTATTATTAACATGTTTCCAGTATATCAGATAGACTGTGGGGGAAAGTTGCTGACTCAATTTGCTAAAAATCTGTAAACCGCTTAGAGAGGGCTGAAAGCCCTATGAAGCGGTATATAAGTCTAATAAATAAATAATAAATAAATAAATAAATATGACTTTGTATCCAACTTTGGAGAGGATAAGATTTTCAGGAATATTATCCATTAATGGGAAATACCTCAGTAGTGGGATTCATTTTTTTTTACTACCGGTTCTGTGGGCGTGGCCTGATGGGCGTGGTATGGCTTGGTAGGCATGGCAGGGGAAGGATACATCTCCATTCCCTCCCCACTCCAAGGGAATAGCAATAGCAATAGCAGTTAGACTTATATACCGCTTCATAGGGCTTTCAGCCCTCTCTAAGTGGTTTACAGAGTCAGCATATTGCCCCCACAGTCTGGGTCCTCATTCCCCCCCCCTCGGAAGGATGGAAGACTGAGTCAACCTTGAGCCGGTGAGATTTGAACCGCTGAACTGCAGATAACAGTCAGCTGAAGTGGCCTGCAGTACTGCACCCTAACCACCTCGATTACTGCAAAATCCCCATTCCCTCACAATCCGCATGGGACTCGGGAGGCAGAGAATAGATGGGAGCAGGGTCAATCAGAGGTGATATTTACCGGTTCTCCGAACTACTCAAAATTTCCGCTACCGGTTCTCCAGAACTGGTCAGAACCTGCTGAATACCACCTCTGAAACACCTATGCAATAGGCCAAACACACAGATGATCTAATAGTTTTCTTTTTCCTTTTGTGACTAAATATATTTTTTAGACTTTCTTAATATAGGAAGTCCTCAATTTACAACAGTTCATTTAGTGACTGTTCAAAGCTACAATGGCACTGAAAAAAGTCACTCATGAACATTTTTCACACTTATGACCATTGCATGCTCAAAACATTAAAAAAAGGAAAAAAATATAACTTTGTGCAATTAAAATAAGATTCCACCGGACCTGGGAAACAATTCCATAATCATGTAATAAAAATTCATACACTTGTCAACTGATATTTATGGTGGTTGCAGTGTCTTGGAGTCATGTGATCATCTTTCTAACAAGCAAAGTCAATGGGGAAGTCAGATTCACTTAACAACCCTATTACTAACTTAACAGCTGTAATGATTCACTTAACAACTGTGGCAAGAAATGCTGTAAAATGGGACAAAACTCACTTAACCAATGTCCCACTTAGCAACAGAAACTGTGGACTCAATTGTATTCATAATTCAAGATCTACCTGTACTACTTTTATTATTTTTAATAAATAACTCAAGGTGGTGAACATACATAATACTAGGGGCCGCGGTGGCTCACGTGGTAAAATGCTGGGCCCACGTGCCGCTAAGGTCGGCAGCTCGGCGGCTCAATTCCCATGAGTGAATAAACTGTAGAGGATAAGAAAGGAGCCTCCCCTGATTGTCTACCAGCATTCAGGCATCCCACGGGTACAGATAACACCAATGGTGGGTTCCTACCAGTTTGGACCAGTGCAGCCGAACTGATAGTGGTTTGGTGGCTTGGGTCGCTGGAACCAGTTCCCAGGTTCAGGGGATCTTATTTTAATTGCACAAAGTTTTATTTCCCCCCCTTTTTTAAATGTTTTGAGCATGCACAGACCTATTTATGGTCAACATGCAGAGCGTACATCAAACTGGCAGTAATACTGGCAGCAACTTACCCCTGGATAACACCGCCTGAAAAAATTCCTTTCACAGAGGCAGCCAATGATCTTGGTGATCCCTGGCTAATACGTACCATATGCTAAATAAATACATAATATTCCTTCCTCCTCCTATTTTTACAACCTTGGGAGACTGGTGGGGTTGAGACAGAGTGACTGCTCCAAAGCCACCCAGCCACTCTCATGCCTAAAACTCATATTTGCCTGGTTTTTAGGCCATCATTTTCACCACTACACCAAATTGTGTCTCTCTTTGTAAATATTTCTAATCCATATCTGTGTGCTTGTATTATCGCTTGGAGGAAAAAATGATATTCTCTTTTATCGTTTTTTTGGGCTTCTGCTTAAGTTGCCAGCCCATACTGAATGCTCTAAAGTCTCAGTGGAAGTTTTCAAGGAACAACGTTGTGTGTTCAAGATCCTTAAGATTCCTTAGCTTTCTAGTCCATCTGTGCAGGATGACCCAAAGATAGGCTGAACTCCTCTAATTTCAGACTTCCAAGTAGCAATAGCACTGAGATTTATATACCGCTTCATAGTGCTTTTACAGCCCTCTATAGGCGGCTTACAGAGTCAACATATGGCCCCCAAACAATCTGGGTCCTCATTTTACCCACCTCGGAAGGATGGAAGGCTGAATTAACCTTGAGCCTGGTGAGATTTGAACTGCTGAACTGTAGCTAGCAGTCAGCAGAAGTCGCCTGCAGAACTGCACTCTAATGATTGTGCCACCTCAGCTTAAGTAAATGCACAGGGAAGTGTAAGAAGGCTATGGTGTTAGTAAATGGCTATTTTTTTCTTCCCTTTTCGTAGATGCTAAGTTCCCTTGTGACTTGTCTGTCTTGGATCTCCTGGCAGCAATAGGAAGTTCCACTTCAATGCTTTGTGGGTAACCAATTAAACCAGTCACCCATCTTTGCGGGATTACTAATTGTAACCCCAGACTGACATGCTGACTAAATGCAGGAGACAGTTTGGATTTGTAATGCCAGCTGCTTCAACCAATTCAATCATTTTGCAACAGCAAGAAATGGATTCACCAAAAGGCTGTTTTTTGGCCCCTGCAAAAAGCATACACATCCTTTGGGAATACTGAAATAAGGCTTTTGTAGTCTGACATGGCATTGTGTTTCATATATAGAAGATATCTTTGCTTCATTTTGCTAGAGTTTGCAGTGTTCATTTGCTGGCATCTCATAAGAACTAGATTGTTTTTGACAGATGACCACTGGCCCATTGGTGGGATTCAAACAATTTAACAACCAGTTCTCTGTCCTAATGATTTCTTCTAACAACCAGTTCACCAAACTGCTCAGAAAGTTAACAACCGGTTCTCCCGAAGTGGTGCGAACTGGCTGAATCCCATCACTGATCCAGCCTCTAAAATGTAGTTTGAGTACAACAGAAACAGTCTTGCAAAGTGGAATGTTAATATTTTGAACATTCTGAAATTCATACCCATTATAAGCTATTGGTATTGTCACTAAAACCAAAATAAATATACATATTTTAAAGAACAGTCCTCCACATCTCCTAGAGAGATAACATCCAATTAAAGGAATCGTCAGAAACAGAAATGGGAATTTTATCACACATCTGTGCTTGCAGTTGCCAGCTTGCTATTAATGTTAGAAGTTCTTAGGCTAATTCGCCTGCATATTGTGGCCCACAGATCATAAGATAAAAATGCTAATTCTGTTGTATTAAACCTCGGGAATGCATTGCCATTTTTTTCTGTCAGTCACTGGTGTACAAAATATTAGTTGTCAGAAAACAATCCAATTTTTTAGAGTTAATCTATGCTATCAAGAATTGTAGAAACCAGGTGGGAGAAGTGGTTTTTGGTGATTTGTTTTTATTGTCAGACAAAATATGAGCATTTTTACATATACATACATACATACATACATTCTCTTATTTAAATCTTAAACTTTTGAAAAGTAAAATGTATTTCATTGCCTAGTGAGATCTGAATACCTCATTGACATTCTCATATCATCCTGTCTCCCTCTCATATTTAAAATTAGGGCATAGTTCCACAGGTTTAAAATACAAGCACTGCAATTTGTAGCTATTGTATTCAATATTAATTTCACATTTGATATGGAATATCAGAAAGACAGCATTATGGAATTTTCTAAAGAAAAACAAGTCATTTCAGGAATGTCAAAACACCAAATGGTTTATATTCAAAGCTCTCGGCTCTCATTCTGCAAAATTAGAAATGGAAACAGGCTTCATAATGGATTACAGGTGGGATTAGGATTAGGCTATTATGGGACTTCACATGTTGTTTGACTTCATAGTTTATTCACATTGGCAACTCACTTCTACGGTTCTAAATAATTTATGTCAATATTAAGATATAGCGGTTTTTAGGGGAAACTATATAGACTCTCTCTATAATGTACTGTATTCGTTTCAAATGCCACAGTTCCTCACTAGATTTCCACTAATATGGTCCAAACTCACTGAAAAATGGTGTTTTCTTTAGGTGTCTCGCTTAACACACAATAATTATATTGCACAATAAATAGACTTTACTAAGTTATAGTTTTGTAAAAAAGTAATATCTTGTTTAAGGTTGTAGGACAATAATGAAGGAAAATAGGAGGGCAGGCAGGCAGGAAAGATGGATTCTGGAATTTTCTATATGCAAATTGGACTCTGAGTCTGTCATGCTATATATTGAACTGAATACTAAGTCAAAGTACAGTATATCAATAATCATAATGGTTAATTTGGCCAGAATGAAAACACTATATTTTGTGATCCCAGATAACCATGTAGACTTCAGAACTACAACAGTGGTGTCAAATTCACAGCGTATGGGCCAAATAGGTCAAATGCTGGCCACTACCATGCCTGGTTTAACAAAGCGGTGAAAAGTCATGATATGTCACGTAACAACTCTGTGATGTGGCGAGTTTGAGCAGCTGGAGCCTCGCGGGCAGTGGGTATGCATGCACGCACTGTGTGCATGCTGCATGCGTGCACATCGTGTGTGCCCAGCCCCGTTGCACTGTACCAGTTGCACCAGGATCCAGAACCCACCACTGGAGAACACCAAATACTTTACAGAATGTTTTCACATTACATCTGGTCATTTTATAGCTCATGCCAGTTTGTGGATTAGCACTGGATATATCATAGCTATTGGATACCTGATCCTATAATATTTTTATTTGGGGTTGAGGTTTTTTCTTTCATAATTTCATGCCTGTCTAATCCACAATTACTCTGTCATTGTAAATTTCCAGGTAAGCAAAAATGTCATGTCAAAAAACTTAATAAACATTGAAAGATTTAAAAATCAATTTCCTCTATGATGGACACACATACTATAATAAAAGATACATAACTGGAAAAATAATTTAAGTCTCCTTAGACCTCACAAAGGTCCATTCATCTTGAGAAGAAAAAGCGTTTGCAGATCAATAAACAACTTCCTATTTTGATTCATAAAGTATATTGCTTACTAACAAGAATAAATGATATGTTGTTTATAATTGAAAAAAGTCCATCATTAGCTTTACCTGACCCCTATTTTAGTTTTCAATTTGAGGGTGACAAATAGGAACATGAGTAATCTTTCTATGAATTCATTAGTAAGTAAGAACAGCAATTAATTTGCACACAAAAATCCCTTTCCTCATTTGGGCTCCTACTGGAATAGACAGAGTTTATCCGGATGAGCCGAGGTGGCGCAGTGGTTAGAGTGCAGCACTGCAGGCTACTTCAGCTGACTGTTAGCTGCAGTTCGGCGGTTCAAATCTCACCGGCTCAGGGTTGACTCAGCCTTCCATCCTTCCGAGGTGGGTAAAATGAGGACCCGGATTGTTGGGGGTGATATGCTGACTCTGCAAACCGCTTAGAGAGGGCTGAAAGCCCTATGAAGCGGTATATAAGTCTAACTGCTATTGCTATTGCCAAAATTTTAATTCATAAACAGTGAAGCATTAGGCTTCCCGGTGTGATATAAGTCAATTTCTTCAACCCACCTTGCTCTCCAGCTGGGTAGAGACTATAATGGGTTAAAGAATCTTAAGGGAGGGTATATGGTTATTCAGCTTTTCCCTTTCCTACTTGGCATCTTTATATGGTTGCTTCTTTATTATTTCTTATATTACATTCATATCTTGCCTTTCCTGCCAATGCTTAAAGTATCATACATAGGACCTGGCTGTAATTTTATTCTTCCAAGAACTCTGTGAGATAAATTGGATTGAGAAAGAATAACCCAATGCAATCCTGCTTAAGTGGGAATTTGAGCCTGTAACTTCTCCTCTTTATTTACTGTACACTTAGGCTTCTGGGCGCCAAAAAATTGCAATTTGAGCCTGATCCATTATAATTTCTAATTAAATAATTGGGTCATTGGCCCGGGAAATGTAGCCATGCTGTCTCTACTCATGCCGCCATTGATATAAACTGTCTCTGCCTAAAGTTTTCGGCTTGGCCTTTTGCTCCTCTTACTTATTTGACTCATAATTTCAATTTTGGATTTAATAATGCATATAACTTCAATATGGAATGTCAATTAAACAGTTCAAATTCTCTTACAAGAAGGCCAGAACACTACCTGAATTTGCTGTTTTTATTCAATATTCTCCTCAAAAATTCACAGCAGAGGAATGACAATCAGAGAAACTGTCTTGTTATTCTGACAGGACGCATAGAGAGTTTTGCCATTCAGTTAAAAAAAAAATAAAGTCTGCACTGTGTCATGTTCAAACAATCTGTATTCATCTTATGCAGTTAAATACGTAAACCTTCTGTTAAGATCAATGATGGATCACAGAAAGTTTGAAGAAGAGAGTATATATACAGAAATGGGAACAAAGTTTTTTTTAAAATCCATTTCTCTGTACAAACCTCTTGTCATTCAAGATGCAACACCATGTCAGCAAAATGTCTAGAGAACTCTAGCAGAATTCAAAATTATTAAGGTGTCTCAAGAACATCTTCCATAGTAAATAAATAAAGTTACAGTTATTAAGGGTGGAGAAATCTTACACGCTTTTCTTCTTTTTTTTCCAAGCTTGTGCTTGTGCGAGCAAAGTGTGATCGGAGTTGCCGTTTTTCTATAAATATGGGTGGGCTGTCTGGAATGTTGGCTTTGTTGCTTTAAATAGATTGGTTGGCTGTGTTGTCACATCTTGATTGGTTGATGGAATTGATGTTTGGTGAGGGGGATTGGTGATGGTGTCCTATGTTGTTCTGGGTCCTGGATTGGTTTTTGTGGCTGGAACTTGTTTATTGACTCGGGCTAGTTTCCAGATGTAAAAAATGTTAAAAAAAATAGCCAACATCTTAAGAGACCCCAAAGACAAGATCAAGGTAGAAAACCAAGGAGTCTACGAAATACCATGCAAAATCTGCCCAGCCACATAGTGTTGCAGCCTCGTAAGTCCTCAGACTTACGAATGACAGCTCGGCAGCAACCAGGCGCGTCTTAGCCAATCAGACGCGCCTGCTGGTTGCCGGGCTGTCATACGCGAGGCAATTGGTTAAACTGTTTGACAGCCGGGTATAAAAGGCTGTCAAACATCAGAGACTTGCCGGTCTACTTACTGTTGTTGTTATTACATGTTCTTGCTTGAATAAAAGGTTACGGTTACCTCAGACGCCTCCGTTAATTCCTACCGCCGATCTAACACATACATAGGACAAACTAATAGGAGAATAAATGCACACATTGCAGAACACAAGAACGCAGTCAGAAAAGGAAAAAAAAAACTTCCTCTCTTTTCCAGCAACTTAAAGTAACAGGACATGAAATTGATTTTGAAGGAACCAAATTTCTCTCCAAAACTGAATACTTCAACAAGAGAATAATTATAGAAGCTATCGAAATAGAGAAACACCCCCCACAACATGAATAAACGTGATGATACCTCCAGCCTACCAATCCGTTTAAAGCAACAAAACGAACATTCCATACACAAACCACCTATATTTATAGAAAAACGGCAGCTCTGATCACGCTTTGCATGCACAAGCACAAAGCCAAAGGCACCAGCCTGAAGATGACGAGTGTGACCTCATTGAAACATCGCCAAGATACTGTCAATATTACATGGGAAAAGACCTGAATACGCCAAGACCTCTTCAGGCTGGTGTTTTCAGCTTCGTGTTTATGTGAGTAAAGCGTGGTCGGAGCTACCATGTTTCTATAAATCTTGGTGGGGGGTGTGGAGTGCTGGCTTTGTTTCAGTAAGTGGATTGATTGACTGTGTGGTTGTATCATGATTGGTAGATTGGTGCTGATTGATGTTGGCTATGTGTCTGTTGTCGTTTTGTGTTGTAACGGCCTGGGTGGTGGGTGGGATTCATTTGTTGACTAGGGCTGGTTTACAGATGTCTGGTAGGCAGGAGGTATCATCACGTTTATTCATGTTGTGGGGATGTTTCTCTATTTCGATAGCTTCCATAATTATTCTCTTCTTGAAGTGTTCAGTTTTGGAGATTAATTTGGTTCCTTCAAAATTAATTTCATGTCCTGTAGCTTTAAGGTGCTGGAATAGGGAGGAAGTTTTTTCTTTTTTTCTTACTGCGTTCTTGTGTTCTGCAATGTGTGCATTTATTCTCTATTACCAAATACAACATGTATGTATATATGTATGTATATATACATACATACATACATACATGTATGTATATGCTATGTATATTCTGGTCATATATACTGAGTTAATCACTGAGCCATAGAGCTCGACTCCTTATCAGCCAAGCCAGGGTGAAAGGTATCTATTTAGATTTACAACCCCCGCTATGCCCAAATATCGAACTCTGTGGCTCAGTGGTTAACACATCTGCCTAAGATGCAATACAGCACAGGTTCGATTCCCAGTAAGGGTATGACTAGCTGATGAGAGCTAATTAGCTTGAAATAGATCTATACTAGTCTCCCTTTATTTATTTATCAGCACAAATACAACATATAGATAGATAGATAGATAGATAGATAGATAGATAGATAGATAGATAGATAGATAGATAGATAGATAGATAGATAGATAGTTAGTTAGTTAGTTAGTTTATAGTTAGTTTATAGTTTTATTGATTTGTATGCCGCCCACTCCCGAAGGACTCCAGGCGGCTTACAATAAAACAAGGGAGGGGGGGATAATACACAAACAACATATTAAAATATACAACAGTCATAATTTCAGGGGGGCTGGATATTTCGAGAGCCCCCCGGCCTGCTGGAGCAGCCAGGACTTAACAGCTTTGTGGAAGGCCGGGAGGGTAGTGAGGGTCCGGATCTCCACGGGGAGATCGTTCCAGAGGGCTGGAGCTGCAACAGAGAAGGCTCTCCCCCGGGGAGTCGCCAGCCGACATTGGCTGGCAGATGAAATCCGGAGGAGACCTAACCTGTGTGATCGAATCGGTCTATGGGAGGTGATCGGCAGGAGGCGGTCTCTCAGGTACCCAGGTTGGATGCCATGTAGGGCTTTATAGGTAGCGACCAGCACCTTGAAGTGGATTCGGAGACTAATGGGTAACCAGTGCAGCTCGCAGAGGATAGGTGTAACGTGGGGGTACCTGGGTGCACCCACGATCGCTGGCGCGGCTGCGTTCTGGACCAGCTGGAGTCTTCAAACACTCTTCAAGGGCAGCCCCATGTAGAGCGCGTTACAATAATCCAGTCTTGAGGTCACAAGGGCGTGAGTGACTGTCTGAAGGGCCTCCCGATCCAGGTAGGGTCACAATTGGTGCACCAGGCGAACCTGGGCAAAGGTCCCCCTGGTCACAGCTGACAAATGGTGTTCAAAAGTCAGCTGAGGATCCAGGAGGACTCCCAAATTGCGAACCCTCTCTGAGGGGCGTATAATTTCACCCCCCAGCCTGAGAGATGGAATATTTGGCCAATCTTTGGGAGGGAACATCAGTAGCCACTCAGTCTTGTCTGGATTGAGTGCCAACTTATTTACTCCCATCCAGACCCTAACAGCCTCCAGGCACTGGCACATCACTTCTACTGCTTCGCTGAGTTGGCACGGGGCGGACAGATACAGCTGCGTATCGTCCGCATATTGGTGGTACTTAATCCCGTGCCGGCGTATGATCTCACCCAGCGGCTTCATGTAGATGTTAAATAGGAGGGGGGACAGGACCAAGCCCTGCAGCACCCCATAATTGAGGGGCCTTGGGGTCGACCTCTGCCCTCCAACCAACACCGACTGCGACCTGTCTGAGAGGTAGGAGGAGAACCACCGGAGGACGGTGCCTCCCACTCCCACCTCTCGCAACCATCGCAGAAGGATACCATGGTCAATGGTATCGAAGGCCGCTGAGAGGTCAAGGAGCACTAGGATAGAGGGGTGACCCCTATCCCTGGCTCGCCAGAGATCATTGATCAGCGCGACCAAAGCAGTTTCCGTGCTGTAACCAGGCCTGAAACCCGACTGAAAGGAGTCGAGATAATCAGTTTCATCCAAGGACCGTTGGAGTTGGGAGGCCACCACTTTCTCAACAACCTTCCCAACAAAGGGCAGGTTGGAGACTGGACGATAGTTGCTCAAAATGGCTGGGTCCAGAGATGGTTTCTTCAGGAGGGGTCTCACCACCGCATCCTTTAGGAGGAGTGGGAAAGTTCCCTCCTGAAGAGAGGTGTTGACTATCGTCCGGATCCAGCCGCGTGTCACCTCCCTGCTGGTCGAGACCAGCCAGGAGGGGCACGGGTCCAGTATACAAGTGGAGGCACTCACCGCTCCCATGGCCTTGTCCACTTCCTCAGGAGAAGCAAGTTGTAACTCAATCCATAAAGCATGCTCAAGACCTTCCCCCGGTACCTCGGCTGGTACCGTGCAATTGGAGTCCAGCTCTGTCCGTATCCGAGCGATTTATCCGTTAAATACTGAACAAATTCCTCAGCTCTACCTTGTAAAGGGTCATCCGCATCCCTCCCTTTCAAGAGGGAACAGGTTATTCTAAACAAGGCGGCTGGGCACGATTCAGCAGATGCTATAAGGGCGGCAAAATGTGAACAGGGTAGGTATAGGTATAGGTATAGGTATAGGTATAGGTATAGGTATAGGTATAGGTATAGGTATAGGTATAGGTATAGAGATAGATAGATAGATAGATAGATAGATAGATAGATAGATAGATAGATAGATAGATAGATAGATAGATAGATAGATAGATAGATATTGGGGGGGGACACTCTCTGCTCAGTCTGAGCATTCAGACTTTCCAGTAGCGTACTCATCCATCCATCGCGCTCTTGCTCATCCTCTTTTCTCTCTTTCCTTCTACCTTTCCCAGAATCATAAAATTCTCAAAAGAGTTAGGTCTTCCCATAAGGTGTCCAAAATCTGAAATTGGTTGTTTGTATTTTGAGTGAAAATGCTATGATTGATTTGTCCTCTGACCTATTTGTTTTCTTGGCTCTCTGTGATATTCTTTTAGGAGTCTTTTCCAACATCAAAGTTTTAAAGTATCAATATCTTTCTGTCCAACTTTTGCTCCTGTGGAGTATCACAGGAAAAACCATGGCCTGTGTGATCTTTGTAGCTGTAGACACATCACAGCATCTGAGTATTTTTATTCCCTCAAAACTTTTATTGCTCCTTTACCAAGTGCTTGTCTGCAGTGCATTTCTTGATTGCTGGTTCCTTTGCTGTTGATACATCAGTTCTAAAAGGTAGGACCTATTATTACCAACATCTTCATTATGAATTCCAAGCCAGATTACTGTATCGGTTGTCACTAGTTTGGTCTACTTTATATTTAATCTTAACCTTATTTTTTTAATTGTGCTTCCTGACTTTTCATTACTATGCCTCTAGATAATGAGCATTTTCAGTCATCAGGATAGTGGAGATTATTTAGTTTTTTCTATCAGTTTTAAAAGTATGCTCACCTTTTTCTAATCTAGCTTCCTTCAATATACAGGTTTAGATATTTGTATATAGTATACAGGTATTCAGCATAAAAGTAAAGGTTCCCCTTGGACATATGTGGTAGTTATTCCCAACTCTAGGAGGCAGTGCTCATCTCTATTTCAAAGCTGAAGAACCAGCGCTGTCCGAAGACATATCCATGGTCATGTGGCCGGCATGACTAAACGCTAAAGGCGCACGGAATGCTGTTTCCTTCCCACCAAAGGTGGTTCCTACTTTTCTTTTTCTTTTTTAAAAAGGTTTTTTATTTTTCCCTTTCAAATTCATTCTTAGATATACATTCTTATAATTGCTATTTAACATTTGTCTATTCATCACAGTCTCTATATTCATGTTTACACAGACATATATAATACAGTTTAGGTGACCTTCTTGCCATCCCGTGCCTCCATCTTGTTTTGCAACACTTTCCCCATCCATCTTCTTAACTTCCCTTCTCTACCTTCTTTTTTCTTTCTCTCCTTACTTCTTTTTTCTTCCCCTCTCTTTCCCTTCTCCTCCTCCCTTCTCCTCTTTTTTACCCTTTCTCCTACTCCTAATTCCCCACCCTTACTTTCTCTGCTTTCCCCTTTCCCCTTTCCTATTTTTCTACTTGCATTTTTACATACTTTTGAACTGCTACGTTGGCAGAAGCTGGGACAAGTAATGGGAGTTCATTCCATTATTCAATGGATTCGAACCACCAAACTGCCGACATTTCTGATCAACAAGCTCAGTGTTTTAGCCACTGAGCCACCGTGTTCTGTATTCAGCATACAGGTTGAATAAAAAAGGAGAGAGTATATAGCCGTGATGGTGAACTTATGGCATGCGTGCCACAGGTGGCATTCGGAGCCATTTCTGAGGGCACGTGAGGCATTTCCCTGCCAGCTAATTTTTGGGCTTGATTTCTGGCCATTTTTTGCCCTCCAGATGATTCCCTAAAGCCACCGCAGGATGAAAAACTGCCCAAACGCACAAACCGGAAGTTTAGGAATGGATTTCCGGTTTGTGTGTTGGGCTGTTTTTCGTCCTCCGGAAGCCTCTGGAGGGCAAAAAATGGCCCAACACACCACCTGGAAATCTGGAGGCTTCAGTGAAGCCTGCGCTCATGCATGGGGGGCAGTTGTGTGCACATGTGTGGGGGAAGGGCATTGCATTATGGTTGTGGACAGGCTTCCGTGCGACACCCCACCCCCCACCCCCCCATGCTTTTGGCATGCCTCAATAATAAGGTTAGCCATCACTGGTATATAGTATTTCCTCAATTCTTCGCCAACCTAAAGCAATTACTTTCATCATGAACCATGTGATGGCTTGCTGATCTCTGCATAGCTTTTGCATGAAAATAATGAGATGATGTTGTAGGTTTCCCATTCTCCTAAGCACATTCATAGCTTGATATGATTGACACAATCAAACGCTATTCTATAATCAATGAAGCACATTGACTTTTGTGGGCAAGTATTCTCTGTCTTTCTAAGTTAACCAGCATACATGATCAAGAATGTTTCTGGGTCCTTGACCTTTCCTAAAACTTGCTTGAACAATTGGGATTCTATCAAGGTTCTAATCTGCATTGTAAGCATTTTTTTTTTCCTGGCATGTGAAATAAGGATATTGTATTATAGTGTGTGCATTCTGTTAAGTCTCCTTTACTTGATGGTGCTATGTAGTCTGACTTCTTCCAATCGGTTGTCCATTATGTCATTGTCCAGATTTGCTGGCATAGTTTGATTAGAACATTTACAAATTATTCTGGTGTTTCCCATATTTCTGTAAATATTCCATCAATTCCTGTAGCCTTAAAAACGACAGTGCTAATTTAACTTCATCTTCCAGTACTAAAAATTCTTGCACATAGGGTGTATCTTCCACGGTATCTTGGCTGTTAACATTTCACCTGTACTAAATTCCAATATTATAAAATATAGTATAAAGTATAATATAGTATAAATTCAGCTGGGTTTGATTAGCCCAACCCATCTAACAAGGTGATGGGAAAACAGTGAGAGGAAAGAGTATGTATTGTGTGTTCACTGCCTTGAGGTACTTATAAAGTGATAAAGGTAGAAATAAAATAAATAAATACTATATCCATCTTTCTTTGAGCTTCTTCTTGGAATCAATTTTATCTGCCCATTAAATTCCTTTAGCATACTAATTTGAGGTTAGAACCTTATGAGTTTAGAAATCTCCAGAATTTTTTTTTGTATTTTCATATCTTTTTCTATCTTCAGTATCTTTATAGATGTTTTGTATGATACTGCTTCTTGTTTCTTCTCACAGCTCTCTCCTTTTCTTTGTTAAGTTGCTTGCTGAAACTTCCATCTTTCTTGACGTTTATTTCTCTTCTGGTTTTGGTAGTTTCCACCATTCTGACATCCAGTTTGCTTTCTTCTGTTTTTTTGGTTTTGGCGGTGTTTTTTCCACATTAATATTTGATTTCTTCTCATAGTTCCTTTGGTTCCCTATCAATAAAATTCAGACTTACCTATCAATGGGGTGAAGATTCCTGAGGTTCTCATTGAAAGTGGTGGGTATAGAGTTAAATTCATATCATGGAACCTTTCTTTTGCTCTAATTTGAATTGATTGGCATATAAGCAGTTTGTGATTTGTTCCCACCAATTCTTGTTCATGTCTTCGCTGTTATAATTCAGATCTTCCATCTCTTTATAACAATGATATAGTTGATTCTATGTTTTCCAGCTAGTAAACATTATCTTGGTTGTTGAAAATCTATGTTAGCAATGAAGTATTGTTTTCCAGTAGCAATGCCTGTTTTTCACAAAAACCTCCCTATTGAAATCAGATTTACCCCCACCCAGATGTTATATTGGAAGATAGTGAAATATGTGCTTTTCTGTAGAACATTTGTTGATTAAATAGTGCCCTCTGGGTTTTCAAATGCAATGGGATGGTCTTTGGGTAGATTGATTGATTGATTGATCCTATTTCTAAACAGCCCATCTCCTCCAGAGATGATTTGTGCCTTACACATTAGTATCAAAATGGATTATAGTTGGGGGGGGGGCAGGTTTCCTACATAAGCACTCTCAATGGACAATTGAAGCTTAGCTTATGTTTTGTAGGTTGCATAACTTCTATGGGATGATGATGACGACAACAATGATTTTCTTTTTTAGTTCTTGGATGTGGAATGGCTATCTGTGCATTTCTGGCACATTCTCTTAAATATTTCTATTTTTAACTTCAAAGCATGAGTCTGAGAGGAACATCATGTCCCTTTATCAGAAGTTACGACTAATGAAAGCAAGTGAGAAAACTCATTCGCCACTTGGCTGATGATGATAGTTTTGAAGATGAACTATTTGCTTTCTTAAATGAGAATGACTAGAAAGATCTGCCTAGCGTGCCTATGGTGGAGGAGCTGGGCAGAACGGGAGGTTATAGTTTTAATTGGAGTAGATTAGCTGGTTTGCTTCCCGCATTTAATCCCAGCTACAGAATGTGACTCCAGGGACAACCCAGGCAAAAGGAGGGAGGAACAACATAATGAGATAAATTAAAACAGAATTAAGCTAGCCAATGTCTACAGAAGCAGAACGGGCACATGCTTCAGCGATCCTGTGAAATAAAACAGCTCTTTGGGACTAAATATCTTCCCGATCCCTTCTCCAAAATTAATTTCATGGGAAAAAAAATCTTTTCATTTCCTTCATCTACCTCTGATGCTTTTTTTTTTCTGATGTTCTCATAATTCTCAAGGAAAGAGTCCATAACAAAACTTTTTGTAAGATAAATTCATGTCTTTTTCAGGTTCCTAGTTACTTTTCAGCATTTCATAGCAACATGTATCATGTTTATGTGGTGCTTCACCCTCACAAACTCATTAATTTCGTCCTGTTTCCAGATTCATCTTTAGCTTTAAGAAAAATGCTCTGCAAGAAAATTCCAAGTTAATTGCATATATTTGAATACATTTTAAACTGCATTTTCTCATAAAATAGACATTTTTCTTCTTTTCCAAACGTGCATTCTAATATTATACATTTTAAACATATGATAATGTTTCAAAGTCAAAAATGTCATCATAACATTTGGAAAACTGAAGAGGAGAAAGATTCTGATCTCCAGATGCTTTCAAGACATTCATATGTACACCAAGTTTCACACTCTTCCTTCTTCTGAAACAAACAACAACAAAAAAACTTGAGCAAAATTTGCGAGAACATATAACATTGGGGTCCATTTGTAAAATTGTCTAGCCTTGACCAGGTACGTGGTCTATTTTGTAATCAGCCTTCTTCAGAAGTCTGGCTACTTAATTATCTCCTATGCCATCCATTGTATTCAGATAAATCCTTGGCCAAATTCAATGGCAAATCTGCTTTCTACAAAATTGATTGTCTGCTTTTGATCCATCACAGTATCTTCCTATTCTATCTGTTGAAAACACTGTATTGCAAAATAAAGTGTATTGCAAGTGTATGGCAAAAAAAACCTCCCAAAATCCTGAAATCAGTGGAATTCCCAATAGTGCCCATGTTCAGGAACAAAGACCAGAAGTAAAAAAAAAAAGGTTTTAAAAATGTCCTTGAATGAAGCACAACTCTTAGTGACTACTAATGCAGTTCCTTGGCAACAATACAGAAGCGGCTTGCCATTGTTTCCTTCTGGGAGATAAATAGGATTACTTCATAATTAACATCTGCGGTGGTGACTGTTGCACACTATGCGGGCCATTACAGAGTCATTCAATAAAGGCAACCCTCTTCCATCATTCAGCCTAATGCCTAATGACAGTTTCCCAGCCTTCGGTACTTTTCAAGAATTGAACAGAGTCTCCTGTGTTATAATTCCTCAAGTCATACGCCATCAGTGGATGACATAGTGAAGTGGGAAGATGTAGCAACCCTTTGATGGTACTTCCTTATGTTTAACCATAATTCACTCTCTATTTACCCTAGCCTATAATGCACACCAGTCTGGCTGATGAAATCCTAGGGATTTAATAGCACATCCCTCATGCCTAGAAGTTGGTTACAAAGTAAGTTGGGAGCAAACGTTCAGCCAATGTGAAATTTTCCTTTAAAAAAATTTACACTGACCATACTGAATTTTAGCACAGTCAAGGCTTGAGTTACCTTAAATAATCAACAATCGCTGTATCCATCTGGTCCCAGCATCATATATAAGATGTTCCATCTGTTCACTCATCAGTTTTTTTTCTGAGATTGTCCAAAAATCCCCCTTCTGGAACTGCACAATGGGGGATAGTTAAATCAGTTTCTTTTGAAGAGAAGTTCTATTTATTCATTGTGGACAGAGAAGAACGAATGCCTGAAGAAGTAGCTGGAACATCACAACTATTGCCAATAAACCCTCTCTGGTCTAGATGGCATAGGAAATAAAGGAACATATTAGCTCCCTTCTTTCTGTCATTGTTTACATTATTTTACATTGAATATCATTAGTCCATCTAGCCTAGTACTACCCATACTCATGAGCTTGCCTATTTTTCAGACATGGGTTTTCTGAGTGACACTTGGAAAAACTGGAGATTAAAACTAGGAGCATATGTATGCAAAGCAAATGCTGTACCAATGAGCTGTAACCCATTCTTTAAAATAGCACTCAAGAGGTAACTTTCTCACATGAAAAGCCTCCAGAGATAAGACTTTTCATAACAAGCTGAGATTCATTAACTTTGAATGTGAATGAAGACCCCAGCCCCTTTTCTCATGAGCTCAGGCATCATGTCATAGATAAAGGTAAAGGTCCCCCTTGCAAATATGTGCTAGTCGTTCCCAACTCTAGGGGGAGGTGCTCATCTCCATTTCAAAGCTGAAGAGCCAGTGCTGTCCGAAAACTTCTCCATGGTCATGTGGCTGGCATGAGTAAACACAGAAGGCACACGGAGTGCTGTTACCTTCCCACCAAGGTGGTCCCTATTTTTCTACTTGCATTTTTACATGCTTTCGAACTGCTAGGTTGGCAGAAGCTGGGACAAGTAATGGGAACTCACTCCATTACATGATGCTAGGGATTCGAACCACTGAACTACCAACCTTCTGATTGACAAGCTCAGTGTCTTAGCCACTGAGCCACCATGTCCCATCATGCCATACTAATCCATTAAAAGGCTGATCTTAAAAGATTTGCAAATTCCACAGGTGGTCATACCTTGCCAAACTTGTCTGAGCTGCATGGAGGTGCCCACAAAATCACCTTTGACTCAACTTTAATTTAATTGAAAGGTATTTTACATTGTTTTTAATTTAATTTTGTAGTGCTCTTCCATGCAACGGATTAAAATAAAGCTAGGCCTGTTATTTATAATGGTTGTCATAAACTCTTTCTTAATATCTGCCGTACTTTTGAATGAGGACATTTGATATGACCTTGAAGTTTGCAAAGAGAAACTTTTGGGAGGATAATCTTTATTTACAGCACATTTTAATCACATCACTGTCTGAGAAACATTGTCACCCATTGATTAACATGTATTTGAACAGAAGATCTATGATGCCATCTGGATTTTTAGGGTTGCATGAAAAATTATACTTTAAGGTAATGATGTTCAACCATTCAGAGATTGGAAACAATGGGAAAAACATTGCCCATCTCCACAAAAATCATTGTAAGGACCTCTATTCTATATGAAACTATTAGTTTCCAGATACTGTTTTGGAAAGATGTGAAACTGAGAAGTACTTCACATTTTAACCAGTTTAATTAATATAAAGGTTCAGTGGAACCCAAGTATTTTCCCTAAATATATATGTTACATTGGGGAAAAAAGTCAAAAATGCAAACAAATATGTTTTAAAAAAGAAGAGAGATGTGTTTCTTATATTACATATCTATTATTATATTTTATCTTCATATATTATTTCTAGGGCAATTACAAAATTCCCATTTTCATAAATTTAGCAGGAAAAACCTCTCCAATTCACATACCCCCCTCCTTTTACTGCTCAACCATAGCTAATAATCTGGATGGAAAGTTGCTCAATTATTTTGTGTTATTTGTAAAGTGGAGATGTACGAAAATAAATGTTCCATGAATTTTCTAGCAATTAGGATGTGCTCAGTTGTTATAGTGTTCTTTAATCATATCTTATTATACGTGACATAATATATAAAACACTATAATTCCTCTGCTACACAAGTGGCTTGATTCCTTGGCCTTATAGAAATATAAGTGATCTATTTCTGTTTTATGAGTATGGGCATTTCCCATTTGCTGAATATTTGGTATTTTGTATTACTATTACATTAAGATTCCTAGTGCAATAAATTGAGTGGGTGATGTAGGAAGGAGGCTTAAGAAAAGCTTCAGTAGGCTTCTTGATTCTGTTATTTGTGTAAAAAAAATACACAAATGTTTGTGTATTTTTGAGTAAAGAATAGTGTGATGAACCTCTAATAGGTTACCATTGGTGGTTAAGATGATCAAATTAACCTGTTCGTTTAGCAAAAAGACATCTGGATTCAGATTTATCCTGCAATCATTTCAGAGAAATCATTTAGCAAATGCCTTGACTTAATTAATGTTCAATTAAGCCCTCAGTGTACATACAAACCACAAAGTGGTAAGTCATAGATCCCAAATCATAAGAATTAATCATAAATCATAAGATACAAATAAGAGATAATTCATGAGATACCAATAGAAAAAAATAGTAGGAAAGATAAGAAGATAAGATGAGGATAATAGCAATGCAGCGTTACTACATGGGTAAATATCTTTAGGGATAAGAGTGTTGTGGGAATTAGTTGTTTAGCAGACTGATGGCATTGATTTTTTTGGGGAGGGGGGGAGAGAAATTGTCCAGTTGCTTTGGCATGCAATGCCCTGAATAAAGTATATATCATTGGGAGACAATTACAAAATTATGCAATCCTTAATCTTTGATTTGAAATTTATTACTCTTGTTAGCAGCGTGTTTATGATATCAGAGGATGATATTTCAGTCAGAACATGTTCTGATCGGAATGAGACTTCCGGCATGACTGACAGTTTATTCTTTATTCTTTAACATGAAGAAAATGGAGGATATGACATCATATAACAGAGACTTAAACTCAGAACAACCTTAAACACCACCACCTACTGACAAAACACAGAAAAGGGTATATTTGTGATTTTATGGTATAAAATTTGATGGTATATTTTAGTTTTTTGATTATACAGGTAATCCTCAATTAGTGACTGCAGTTGATTCTGGTAACTCACTTATTAAGCAAAGTAGTTGCTAAGGGAAACCATGACTGCTTATGATCTTGTTTCAGCTTTTCTTTGTTTTGCAGACCTGTAAAGGTCATAAAAGGACGTGGTGGCTCAGTGACTAAGATGCTGCACTTGTTGATCAGAAATGTTGGCAGTTTGGCAGTTCGAATCCCTAGCACTGCATGACGGAGTGAGTTCCTGTTACTTGTCTCAGCTTCTGCCAACCTAGCAGTTCGAAAGCATGTAAAAATGCAAGCAGTAAAGTAGGAACCACTTTTGGTGGGAAAGTAACACCATTCTGTGCTCCTTCAGCATTTAGTCATGCCAGCCACATGACCACAGAGACATCTTCGGACAGCACTGGCTCTTCAGTTTTGAAATGAAGATGAGCACCGCCCTCTAGAGTCTGGAACGACTAGCTCATATGTGCGAAGGGAACCTTTACCTTTAAAGGTCATAAATGTGAGGATTGGTCATAAATTGAATCTTTGTCTGAAATCATGAAAGCTTAAAGACAAACCTATCACCACACTAATTAGTTGGCCTCCCAAGTTTCATATAAATCTCTAGATAGCTATCTTCCTTCTTCCCTTCATATTAGGGAGGATGTAAGCCCTGGCAATTTTTTTAAAAGGGCCTCTGGGACCACAAAGAAGTCATGATACTACCAGGAATGAATAAGATCAAAATTATGCCCATTTTTCTGAAGGTTGGGAGGTTTAATGGATGAAATAGATGTCTTAAGGCTGAACGTATCCAATCTACTTCACTATAAAAATGGGGGAAATCACCCAAATTGGTGGGTTCTGGACTTAAAGGGATAAAATGATTATCTGAAGACCTCCAAGGGATTGTTTGTCCGCCTAGATGTATCCCTCAATTCTGTATACAGATACAAAGGTGATGCAAATGTGTGTTGCCTACTCTGGTTTAGGAAACAGGCTGCCAAGAATCTACCTAGGTTCCAGGTTTTTGGGATGTAGGTCCCCCCAAAAACCAGGAAAGCACACATAACCAGTAGTAAAAACATGGAATATTAATCAGGAATACATATCTAAAAAAATAAGATCAATTATGAGGAACTAAGGTGAAAAAAATCTGGATCACTCTTGTGAAGAAAAAATAATTTTGTTCCTTAATTCCCTATGCTCTGTTCCTTCTCAAATACCACAAGTCACTCATATGATTCTTGAATGAAAAGGAGTTTTTAGATTTATAACTGTATGTTACGTACTCACTTCTTAAATAAACTCCAGAAATTAATGACAGATTTTGAGCTAACGTATCTATAGCCAGGGCTGGGATCCAGTGGTGGAATCCAATTTTTTTTTTACTACTGTTTATGTGTGCGTGGCTTGGTGGGCATGGCAGGGAAGGTTACTGCAAAATCCCCATTCCCTCCCAATCGGCTGGGATTCAGGAGGCAGAGAGTAGATGGGGGCGGGGCCAGTCAAAGGTGGTATTTACTGGTTCTCCGAACTACTCAAAATTTCCGCTACTGATTCTCCAGAACTGGTCAGAATCTGCTGAATACCACCTCTCGTGGGATCCTATCAGTTTAGCAACCGGTTCGCTGAGCGTGTGTGCAGTTTAGAGAAGACTTACCTTCTGGATTACTGCTTATGAAGGAAAACAGCTGAGTCACAGCAATCCACTCTACTGTGAGACTCAGCTGAGAAGATAAAGGTAGGTAAAGTGCGGGGGCAGACAGGCCCACTTGCTAGTGGGAGCAAACCAGTTCATTCCCAGCTGATCTTATGAGCTACCTGTTCGCCTGAACTGATCCACCCCGTCATAGATCCCAATTACTTTACTGAATTGTTGATGGTACCTTTGTAGTGGGTAGGAAGATACACTCTCAGTCCTATTCTTCAGTGTATATAAAGTGGATGTGATGGTAAAAGATATCGCATAACTGTCTCACATTCTTATAGACTTAAAGAGATGAAAGGGGCTGTGTTGGTCATTAAGTACAAGAACCCAAATTAAAGTAACTCTGACAGATCTGTCTCCACCAGAAGACATCCAGTGAAGAGGGACCAAGCACTTTTCCAGATAATTGGTTCACTGCTGAGTTGCTAGTACTGTAAAGAACTTTTTTCCAACATTCAATTGGAATTTAACTTCCTGTAACTTAAATCTGTTACTCCATGTCCCACATCCTGAAATGAGAAAGTATACCTCTTGACTTTCTATCTGGCATTCCGTCACGTATTTGGTGAGCGCAATCACATGTCCCATCAATCTTCTTAAAAACAAATATAACAGATTTTTCACCTAGACTTGATTTTTAGTTGATTGATCATCCTGTTTTCCCTTCTCAGAACAGATGTCAAGTTTTCCTGAATTTTTATTGGATTGTACTCGGATACGGATTCAAAGCACAATATAGCAGAATGATTATTTTCCGCAATTTGGACACTAAGTATCAGTTGAATCAATCTAAAGCAGGGGTGTCAAACTCAAGGTCTGGGGGCCAGATCCAGCCTGGAAACAGCAAAGCATCGGTCTGCTGTGCCTCTGCCAGTGAAAATGGACTCCTGAGCTCCTTTTTGGCTGCGACAGCCTCTTGCAACCCTCTGCCAGCATAAATGGAGCTCAGGCCCTCCTGAGCTCTATGTTCATGGGCAGAGAGTTGCAGCAGGCTGCCACAGCCAAAAATGGAGCTTGGGGGCCCGTTTTCAATGGCAGAGCACTCGGGACATCCCAGGTGCCCTGACACAAGTGGCCGCATCTACCCCAGCCACATCCACCCTGTACCCTCATGGTGAAAGACAACCTTATGCAGCCCTCAATGAAATCGAGTTTGACACCCCTGGTCTAAAGATTCATTTGACCTTTTTTGTAGTCACACGGCAGCTGATTCCTGTTCAGTTGGTAATCACTGATATTCCAAACTCTTTTTCACAACTGCTACTATCCAGCCAAATATTTTTCATCTGTGGACCTATAGGTGTCTTAAATGAGGAACTGCACATTCAGGGCTCTTAAATTTCATTCAAAATGTAAACTCTTTTTTGCTTTCTGCTTCTTCTTTTTTACTTATTCAATTTTCTATTTTTTTTCCTTTCTTATATTTTTATTCATTTTAATCTTGTTATAAAAATTCAATAACAATTATACTAAAAAGGCGGAAATCTGATCAGTTTAGGGATTACAGTAGATAAAGAAAGAAAGTGACTCTTGAGTATGATTTCTATATTTAAAATAACTGTATATTCTGGATTGCCAGTAATCACACTTGAACCTAATAGCTAGATGGATCTCTGGATTCCAGAAAGTCCCAATTAGGGGTGTATCCTGAGAAAAATCATTATCTAGATCAACTGATTTTCAGCAAAAGCCAATGTAGTCTTATCACGCTTCAAGTTCCCTTACTTAAATACTATAATAGAAAGTTAATTAAGCATAATATGCAGTATATAACATGAGTATAAAAATTAAAGGGCTAAGATAAATAGTGCAAGAAGTAGGAGATTCACACATTTTTTATTTAATGATTCTTACATGATACCATATAGTAATGCATGAAGTCAGTTGATGACTGGAGGACAGTAAGTTTTTTTTGGGAATTAATTAATTTGATGTAGGTTCTTCCATGTGTTATTCAAATTAGTTTAATTATGTGTATCAGATTTGTTCATAAGACCTTTTTCTTTTAAATTGTGTTATAGTTAAGGTATATTAGTTAAGTTAAAGTTAAGTTAAGTTATGGCCACCTAATGAGAAGGAAGGATTCACTGGAGAAGAGCCTAATGCTGGGAACAATTGAGGGCAAAAGAAGAAGGAGATGACAGAGAATGAGGTGGCTGGATGGAGTCACCAAAGCAGTAGGCATGAGCTTAAATGGATTCCGGAGGATGGAAGAGAACAGGAAGGCCTGGAGGAACGTTGTCCATGGGGTCATGATGGAACGTTGTCCATGGGGTCATGATGGACCACTAACAACAACAACAATATAATTTTGCGGTATTATTGGTTTATAGCCTTGGAATGTAAGTAACATTGAATTCTCCGGTAAAATTCTTCTGATTATGTTTAGTTTGCATATGGTCTATGACAAAAGAACATTCTCCACTACTGGATACTGACAGAGAGTCTTCTCATCAAAATGAAGAGACATTTTGAATGGCCAAGTATGTCTGTAGAACTGTGAAGAATGAACTGCTTTGTGATGAAGTAACATGAAGCTTTGAGGTTGCGGGCTTGTACATACGAGGAAGAATTATACTTTTTTTTTAATTGCCACAGGATAATACCAAAAGAGAGAATGGATCATATATCATTTCATGCCTGGGGCCAGCAAAGCAGTATAGGCTTTGTAGTAGTAATAAAAATACTATCAGATTAGCTTTGATTCCTGATAATAACATGGACATCACCATGCAGTTTTCTTAAATAATAATACAAAAGGAGATTGCCAATACCAATACTTTGTTTCAGAGCTTCTTTTTTTCTTTTACTTCCAGTCTAAGATTTAATAGGTGAACATTGCTTGTTCATCTAAATGTAGAAACCAAAATGAATACTTCCTGACAACTAAGACACGAACAGACAGTTCATTGGAGGCATGAAATACATTGGCAATGTTGCTGGAACATGTGGGATGAAATTTTGCCTATTATGAGAGTTAGCGGCAGAAATTCTACTCTTTCTATAAGTCCCAATTTAGTTTGCTGCCATGAAGGTTGATTCATTACCTACTTCCCTACTGCACTCAGCCTGATTCATCCTCCCCGTTTCTGAAGAAGTAAGGATGCAGATGAAGCCATGAAATCCCTGGACAAGGACATTCTACATTTATCCTTTCACTGATGAGTTGATCTTGGTGTGGAGGTGCTTCTGGGAAATGTATGTCTATAAATTGATTTATTATTGCAATATTTGCATATGAGCTCAGTCTGGATTATTTTAAAATTACAACATAAATACCTAAATATTTGTATATCGTATGTTTCTAATCTGTGCATGTGTATATGTTATGTACAATTTCCCTAATCATGAGATGGATTTGTTGAAGTCTTGCAAAATTTGGTGATCTTGTGACACTTCAACTAATTTAATTCTATTTTATTTTATCAATTTATTTGTATCCAACTTTCATTATTTTTTTACAAACAACTCAAGGCGGTGAATTTATACAACACACCTTCCTCCTCCTATACTCCCCACAACAACCATCCTTTGGGGTGGGGTGGGCTAAGAGAGGCCCAAGATCATCCAGCTAGCTTTTATGGCTAAGGCAGGACTTGAACTCAAGTTCTCTTGCTTTCTAGTCTGGTGCCATAACCACTAGACCCGTGGTTCCCAACATGGGGCCAACGCCCCGCAAGGGTGCAATTTGATTTTTAATGGGAGCAATTTGAACCTTAGTTAATGGCCTTTTAGGCTTCCTCCGCATGAGTTGAGTTCACTGTTTGAGTAAAGTAAGAATTATATGTCGCGGGGGGGGGGGGGGCATCAGGATTTTAGAGACGCTTAGGTGGCACATAGCCAAAAAAAGGTTGGGAACCACTGCACTAGACCAAACTGCACTAGACCAAGAGCCAAGGTGGCGCAGTGGTTAAAAGCAGCACTGCAGGCTACTGCTAGATCAGCAGGTCAGCGGTTCAAATCTCACCGGCTCAGGGTTGACTCAGCCTTCCATCCTTCCGAGGTGGGTAAAATGAGGACCCAGATTGTTGGGGGCAATATGCTGACTCTCTGTAAACCGCTTAGAGAGGCCTGAAAGGCCTATGAAGCGGTATATAAGTCTACTGCTATTGCTATTGCTAAACTGGCTATCTTTTAATGTTCTTTTCAAATCTTCGGAGTTCAAACTGTTCTTTTAATTTAATTGTGTTGATTCCTGTCCCATGGTTCAGCATTACACAGTGGGAACTTGTACCTGGAAAGATTGCTGACCTCTGACAGATGAGGTCTGTTCCAGTTTTGATTGCAAACCTTTAGACACTTGTTGATTGAAAAAAGAGCTTCTGCCACAATAGTAATTTTAAACAAAAATCATCTGTGCAGGTATGAGGACATTACAAATAATAAAATTCTGAACTCCTGGAAATTTTAAATTAAGTTTAAAAGATGGATTGCACTTCATTGTGGAGCGTACATTTTTTAATTTTTGTTTTATTCTTTTACATTAATGTGATGTAGGAGCCATGGTGGCACAGTGGTTAGAATTCAGTAATGGAAGATAACTCTGCCCACAGCCCGGCGTTCAATCCTGACCAGCTCAAGATTGATTCAGCCTTCCAAAATGGGGACCCAGGTTGTTGGGGTCAATATGCTCATACTGTAAAGTGCTTAGAGACAGCTGTAAAGCATAGTGAAGCGGTATATAAGTCTATGCACTGTTGCTATTTTGATGAAAATATGTTCATTAAGAAGAAACACATACTTTTTATGGTGAAACATACATACTACATCATAAATACATAGCAACTTTTCTCACTCAACAGTAAAGAAAAGGGGGAGAGAGAATGGAGGATCCTTTAGACAGGCTTATTTGATACAGCTTTGAGGCCAGCAGCATGCAATATTTAGTTTAGTTTAGTTTAGTTTATTTATTTGTATGCCTCCCTTTTCCCTGGGGGGACTCAGGGCGGCTCACAATCAAAAGGAAGGGGGGGACAGACTTTTACATATAAGACAGTACATGATTAAAACGCAACATTCATACCAATATATCTAATAATCTACGATTGTGGAGTATTTTGGTTATAGAAAACAAAGTGTAGTTTGTCTTAAATCATTGATATAGGAAAAAAAACAAATAGTATTTTTTAAAACAATGAGCAATGAATATTTTGCTCTATTATGTTTTATGTAACTAATTAGTGGATTAGTAACAATTTGAAAATGAATAGATTCTGCCCAATTTGCATATTATAGCTAGGAAGCAAACATTTTTGGCTGGGATATTAAGACTAAATATTTGACTAAATCTCTAATCTAAATTGACATTCTTAAACAAATAAAGTCACTTTAGATGACTGAATTGGTTCCTTTGAATCAATTTGGTGCTTCTATGCATACAAAGAAATGGCGTATCAAAGATTGGAATTGACTTGATTTAATTCAAACATCCAACCTGAATTTAATCAATTTTCCATATCAGTTTGAATTATTGAATCAGATTCATTTTCTGACATTATTTGAATTATCACATCGAATGTCATTTGTTTTCCAGTTGCTGATCCAACAGCTTTCAGTTGAGTTTGCACTGATTTGTACAGGCCTATGAAATGGGGGATCAGTGGAAAACTCTTTCTACTTAAACTCCTGGATTCTCTCAATCCAAAGATTATTGAGAAAATGCCAGTCTCCTGGCCTCTATATTTTCACTCAAAAGACCAGAACTGACACACACACCCATCTTGGTATCAATTGTCATGATGATACTAATCTTCCTGAACTAATGAAATATCCAGAATGGCATGCTCTGGAAAGAAATCTTCTTGGAAAGAAATCTCAGAAGCAAAATCTCTTTTACAAAATTGAATGAACACTACCAAGAGGTAAAAAAAACAACAACAGATTTCTCCACAAAACAGGTTGTGCATCAAAACAGGTCAAAACATCTGCAGGCAGGCCTCCTTCAGATATTGCATTATAGTTAGGAAATGGAGAATAATACTAATCCTCAACCACCAGCTACTTGGCTGCCCAAGTACATATCCAGTAATGCAGTGTTTCTCAACCTGGGCAAGGTTATGATGGGTGGACTTCAACTCCCAGAATTCCCCAGCTAGCTTTGCTTTGAGTTGAAGTCCACCCATCTTAAACCTGCCCAGGTTGAGAAACACTGCAGCAGGGTTGGGTTCCTGCCAGTTCTAACCTCTTCTATAGAAGAGGTTCCACAAATCTACAGTGCTGTTTAGAACCAGTTCCAGCTCCCTCCCCCCGCCCATCCGCACATCATCAAGATGAAGAACGAGAGGAGGAATTCTGGGAGTTGAAGTCCACAAATCTTAAAGCTGTCAAGTTTGAACCCCCCTGGGTTTTTTTTCTAAAGGGTTAGGGGTGCAAGGGTCTTGTAACTTTACAGCTTTAAGATTTGCATGCTTCAAATGCCAGAGTTTCTGAGCCAACATTTTGGTTGCTAAGCAAGAGCATTGTTAAGTGAATTTCACCTCGTTTTACAAGCTGGCCATGCCCATCCAGTCACATAACTGCCAAGCCACTCCCACTCAGTCACCTGGCTGGTAAGCCACTCCTACCTGGTCACATGGCTGGCAAGCCACTCCCACAAAGCAGGCCATATCTACAGAAGAGGTTCTAAAAAAATTTGAAACCCACCACTGCACTGCAGTAATATATCACCTGAATTGAAAATATCAGCAACAAGCTTTACCCAGTAGTTCCCAAACCAGAAAAGAGAAAGATGCTGTATAAACGGAAAAACAGAAGGATGTAAGAAAGAGGAAGATAAAATTATGCGGGGGCGGAAAAAAACTGGGGGGGGAGTGAGACAATAATGAGGAGTTGTGGAAAGAATAGAAAAAGTGACAAAAAAAAGAAGAGGTTTGTAAGAAAGGGACCAACTTGGCCATCGACTGATTGTGGAAAAGGAAAAAACACACTTCTAAGACTTTAGCTTTCCATTTACTGTTTTGTGTTAGCAATATGTAAATGTATGCTGTTTCCCTTTCTAGACTTTTAGACAATGCAATTCTTTGACGTTGAGAAAGAGCCATCATCTTCCAAAATTTTGACTTCACATTAGAAGAAATGTGAGAGAAATCCTGTAATTTTATTCATCTTCCTACTCTACCTGCATATTTTACACCTGGTAAAATAAACCAAGCTGATCCCCCTTTCCTCTTGTGCTCTATTTTACGCCCAGCCTTTTGCATAACCGCTCAAAAGCCCTTTTGATGGTGGCTTTCAGTTTTTCTACATGTTACTTGGGATTTCCCCCAGACTTTGCTGACTCGAACTTCTGAGAAGTCACCCACATGCTTTTTCTCTTCTTTCCCAACATTTTGCTTGAACCTTTCCCTGCTTTCTGCTTTCGGTCTCAGAATGGTGCACTTTAAATTTAGAATGGATATTCGGAAGACCTCAAATGCAGACCGTAAAATGCCCTTTCATTCATCCCCATTCATGGGAATAGCCTGGGAGAGTTGAGATAACAAGAGTTGAGATAATTAGAAGTTTGGATAAATGGGGGTTCTCTGTCCAAAGATTTACGCTGACAAGAGAGACACCCAGTGGATTTGGATAATGAGCAGCTCCAGATATTAGTAAGTTTTATAGCATTTTAAATGTGCCAACTATTTCATGGCTCTCAGCCAAGTTGACTCACATTGTACCAGAACAGAGCAAGGATGATGTGCTCACAGTATTCTACTTTTCCAATTCCTATAACCACTGACCTGCTGCAAAGCAGTGTGCTGCAAAGCTAATAGCCAAATCTGCTCAGCCTTACTGCTTGTTGTAATGTTGAGCTAACACATCCAGGATCAAGTTTTTCCTTCACGCTTGCCTTTTTTTCTGTTCATTTCTACAGCTTCCCATTTTTCTTTCCGAATGCAAAATACTAACATAGTTGACAGGAGCAGCCTGAAAGACAAGGCCAAGAGAGGCTTTGCGAAGCACATTCACATCTCCTGAACACCCTTTCCCAAAGTGTGAGAGCAGCTGCATTTTGGGGGGAAAGGCTGTGCAGTTGCTTTGAAGTCTGTTCCCAGCTGCAATTGTTTGGACATGTCACAGCCAGGATTCATTGTTAATGCAAACATAGTTGGTGCTATGCAAAAATTTTGCTACCGGTTCTGTGGGAATGGCTTGCTAGGCATGGCATGATTTGGTGAGCGTGGCAGGGGAAGAATATGTAAAAACTCCATTCCCTCCCCACTCCAGGGAACGTTACTGCAAAATCCACATTCCCTCCCAATCAGCTGGGATTCAGGAGGCAGAGTATAGATGGGGGCAGGGCCAGTCACAGGTGGTATTTACTGGTTCATCAAACTATTCAAAATTTCTACTACCGGTTCTCCAGAACTGGTCAGAACCTGCTGAATACCACCTCTACTTCACATGCACATATAGACATTCACGGAAAACACTTGAAGCAACTCGCCAAAACTTTAGAAGTACATGGCTGATTTAACACTTCCAAAAGGGAATTTTCCCTCGTGCTAACAGACGTTCTGAAATACCCTTTCCGTGCTTTGCACAACCACAGTCTAAAACTGAATCCCCCTTGCAAAGGCAGGAGAGAAATCATTTTTTATACACTTTTCACACTTTTTATACAATGAAATTTGTGCACATTTTTAAATTGGAGAAACACATCCAGAAGCTGGTTGTGAAAAAAAATCAGAAACCAACTACATTCGCACCTATATTGGGGAAGTATGAATTAAGTTGTTTTGTATTAAAATAAGAACTTTACCATTTTTTTCCTCATGCCCCTGTCTACGTGCTACACTACCCGTTTCATCAGAGAATTACAAAGTCAGGTTTCAGTCCAGAAGTCACATGTGAAAGGAAGGTATCTGAGTAAATCAATAGTCAGGAATCACTAGTCTGTCAAAGAATGGGAAATATCTTAAAATAGCAATGCAATGAGTTAATCAGAAATTAGTTTAAGATCTAACTAAGAATTAAAAAAAATACAGCTTGTGACATATAGATGTTTAATGCCAAAATCAGAATAGTTATCTCCAACAACCTTATAAATGAACATTAAATCCTGATTGACTAGACTAGAAGAATTAGAAAAAAATATTGCTGTGTTCTCTTTTAGGTATTTAGGTATTTATTGGGATTTATATGCCGCCCTTTTCCCTGAGGGGACTCAGGGCGGCTTACAACCACAAGGAAGGGGAGGTGCAAGGTCAAAACAAAACAATATGTGAACAACAGAAAAGTAATAAAAACCCAACTTTCATTCAACAGTCAAACACTCGGGCGGGTAATTAGGAGCCTATCCCCAGGCCTGCTGGGAGAGCCAGATCTTGAGGGCTGCGCGGAAGGTCTGGATAGTGGTGAGGGTGCGGATCTCCATGGGGAGCTCGTTCCACAGGGTCGGGGCAGCAACAGAAAAGGCTCTCCTCCGCGTGGTCGCCAGTCGGTATTGACTGGCGGATGGGATTCGGAGGAGGCCCAGTCTGTGCGATCTAATTGGTCGATTTAGGGAGGTAATCGGCAGAAGGCGGTCTCTCAAGTACCCAGATCCACTACCATGGAGTGCTTTAAAGATGGTCATCAGTATCCTGAAGCGCACCCGGAGACCAACAGGTAGCCAGTGCAGCTCGCGGAGGACAGGTGTAACGTGGGCGAACCGTGGTGCGCCCACTATCACTCGCGCGGCTGCATTTTGGACTAACTGTAGTCGCCGGATGCACTTCAGGGGCAACCCCATGTAGAGCCCATTGCAGTATTCCAGTCTAGAGATCACAAGGGCTCGAGTGACTGCTGTGAGAGCCCCCCGATCTAAGTAGGGCCGCAACTGGCGGACCAGGCGAACCTGGGCAAATGCCCCCCTGGTCACAGCCGACAGCTGGTGATCAAAAGTCAGCTGTGGATCCAGGAGGACTCCTAAGTTGCGGACCCTATCTGAGGTGTATAGAATTTGACCCCCCAGTCTAAGCGTTGGTGTATTAGCCAAATTATTGGGGGGGAAACACAACAGCCACTCGGTCTTATCCGGGTTGAGTACCAGTTTGTTAGCACTCATCCAGTTCCTAACGGCCTCCAGACCCTGGTTCATCACGTCCACCGCTTCATTGAGTTGGCACGGGGCGGACAGATACAATTGTGTATCGTCCGCATATTGGTGGTATTTTATCCCGTGCCTCCGAATGATCTCGCCCAGCGGTTTCATGTATATGTTAAATAGTAGGGGTGATAGGACCGAACCCTGGGGTACCCCACATGTTAGGGGCCTCAGGGACGATCTCTGCCCCCCAACTAACACCGACTGCGACCTGTCCGAGAGGTAGGAGGAGAACCACCGCAAAACAGTGCCTCCCACTCCCACCTCCCGCAGTCGTCGCAGAAGGATACCATGGTCGATGGTATCGAAAGCCGCTGAGAGGTCCAGGAGAACCAGGATGGACGCATAGCCTCCATCTCTGGCCCTCCAGAGATCATCGGTCAATGCGACCAAAGCGGTTTCTGTGCTGTAACCAGGCCTGAAGCCGGACTGGAAGGGGTCAAGATAACTAGCTTCCTCCAAGGCCCGTTGAAGCTGAAAGGCCACCACCTTCTCAACAACCTTCCCGATAAAGGGAAGGTTGGAGACAGGACGAAAGTTATTTAAAATGGCTGGATCTAACGATGGCTTCTTCAGGAGGGGTCTCACCACCGCCGTTTTAAGTACGGCGGGGAAGTGCCCCTCCCGAAGGGAGGCGGTGACAACCGCCTGGATCCAGCCATGTGTCACCTCCCTGCTGTTAGCCACCAGCCAGGAGGGACACGGGTCCAGAATACAAGTGGAGGCACTTACAGCTCGAATGGCCTTGTCCACATCCCCTGAGGCAACTTCCTGGAACTCAACCCAGAGCTGATGTAACAGATGATCCTCCTGCGTCTCAGCTGGATCTACTGCGGTGGAGTCCAGGTCCGATCGAAGCCGAGCTACTTTGTCCGCCAAGAATTGAGCATAATCCTCAGCCCTACCCTGCAAGGGGTTTCCCGCCTCCCTCCTATTAAGGAGGGAGCGGGTTATCCTGAACAGGGCGGCTGGGCGTGACTCGGCGGACGCGACCAAGGAAGAAATATATGATCTTTTCGCAGCTCTTAATGCTCGGACATAGTCCTTGGTGCAGGTAGTTAAGAGTGCTCGGCTTGCCTCGGACCTATCGGACCTCCACTGGTGCTCTAGGCATCTCCTCCGGCGTTTCTTCTCCCGGAGTTCCTCGGTGAACCAGGGAACTCTCCGGGATCCACTGACCCGGAGGGGCCGTAGTGGCGCAATCCGGTCGAGAGACTCCGACGCCGCCGAGTACCAGGCGGCAGCCAGAGTCTCCGCCGAACTGTGGGCGAGGGTATCAGGAATAACCCCAAGCTCCGTCTGGAACCTCAGAGGATCCATAAGTCGCCTGGGGCGGAACCACCTGGTCGGTTCCTCCTCCCTACGGTGGGGGTTTGGCCTCCGGAAGTCAAGCCTCAGTAGGCAATGGTCTGACCACGAGGACTGAAAAGATTTCTGTCTTCCCATACAGTGTTATCGGAGAGATAAGCATCCCTTAATCAAAAACTGCTCACAGCTTTGGCTGGAGCACGAAATATTTAATTCAGCACTATTAGACTTCTCTTCAGCAACAGGTTATGCATCTGTTACACACCTTGACTTCAAAGAATCAGAAATCTATGCTATCTACCAAGATTGAGGTAGCAATGCCAACAGGAGAATTGCTTTGATTTTTTCCTTCCCAGGAAGAAACAACACAGATCAAAGTCAATATGAGTTATGTGACTCAGAGCCATTGCAGTGTCATTTTTTTGTAGGGCTGACACTTCAAAAATGAAAATAGTGACCCAAAGAAAATGTTCCTGATATGATGTTCTATGATATGTGAGCCTAGAAGAGGGCTGAGCCCAGAAGAAGAGTCAAAGGTGTCATCAGTCAAAAGTCCCTTCATGCCTGCAAGAGATCTAAGTTCAGTCTCCCTTGAGTTCCTTTCTTAACTCCTGCTAATTTCCCTTGACTGTTAGTAGTTCAGATTCTTATAGAAACTTAAACTGCCTGAATCTTTTGATTTCCCCAGCACTTAACAGTTCTCCTGCAAACATTAATGGCAGATATTCTGTAGATGTGTAAGCATTGAGGACATATTTAATATTATTTCAGAACTTTTAAGATTTGCATTAGTTATAATGCAGTACTACGTATTCCAGGAGACACTGCAGCACACAATAAGAAGAAAGATTTAGGGAAGGAATGGAAATGGAGACAAAAGGAGAAGGGCGAGAATTTTATGTATAAAACTGTTACGAAACATATGCAATCAAAAATTCAAATTATCTCTTACTCTGGAATCTGTTTCAAGGGAAAAAAAACCTAACAATAGTAGTCAACTAACACTGAACAGGAAAAAAAAGCTGGTGACATCTAATACAATTGATGATTTTAATTGTTTTTACAATAATATGTATATTATTGTTTTTGAAGTTAATGTATTATTATTATTTGAATGTTTATTTTTGATTATTTTATTTTAGATATTATTCACTGTATGCCATGGGAATTGATCCTAATTTTGGCAGTGTAGATATTTCATAAGCAAGCAAATAAATTATTCAGGAAAAATGATGTCCCAATGTCATTTCTGTGCTTCAACTCTAGATTTTCCTTCAAGGATTTTTCATCACTTTGAGTTTTGTCTTTGTTCTGGTCCCTATTAGAACTGGACTTCTGAGCATCTGGTATTAGTTGGGTGATAATGATCATTTTAGGGAGTAGAGGCAATTGTTTTAAACATTGTGATGCTAAAAGTACACTGTAATTTCATATTAATTTATGGTCTATTGTCCAGCAATGTTTCCAATAAAAATAATTGTTCTCTTTGTATCAAAGATTTTGGTTTCTTTGTTTATAAACCTCAAACCTTCCTTCAGATCAAACAATGTAGTTCAAATATTTGGTATACTGGATATTGAGGTAAATGTGTTAATTGAAATTATGCTCAATTTGCATAGGGAAAAAAACCCAGTTAAAAATCTACATCTCAGGGACTGCATTGCTGACGTTCTCTCTGCCACACTTCACAGAGCAATGAAAATGATGGATACAGATTTTATAAATAATAATAAATAAATAAGAAAACGGAGAGCAAAGTGATAGACTTCCGTTGCCATAGTGAAAAGCGAAATAAAAGCTAGGGGGAAAACAAGCAACGAGACAAACATCTGGGAAAATGAAGATATCCTTTGAAGGTGAAATAGAATTTTCTTCCACCCCCCTGGCAATTATGACCTTATAGCAGAGCTGATCCTGCCATTTACTGACCACTTCTGAGTATTAGGCAGACCATAATTGCACCTAACAACATTTTATGGCACAGTGAATGAAATGACTACCTGGCCCATTTTCATTCCATTATAATGTGTCTTGTTTCTCAGGAGAGTCCTTTTTTCCCCACTGACTTAAGACAAACTATACTTTGTTTTTTATAAGCAAAATACATCACACTCAAAGGTTATTAAATATATTACATGCTGCTCAGTGGTGAGTTTCAAAATTTTTTAGAACCTCTTCTGTAGGTGTGGCCTGCTTTGTGAGAGTGGCTTGCCAGCCATGTGACCGAATGGGAGTGGCTTGCCAGCCATGTGACCAAGTCAGAGTGGCTTGGCAGTCATGTGACTGGGTGGGCATGGCCAACTTGTAAAATGTGGTAAAACTCACTTAACAACTCTCTTGCTTAGCAACCAAAATGTTGGCTCAGAAACTCTGGCATTTGAAGCACCCAAGTCTTAAAGCTGTCAAGCTACAAGACCCTTCCACCCCTAACCCTTTAGAAAAAAAAACCCAGGAGTGTTCAAACTTGACAGCTTTAAGACTTGTGGACTTCAACTCCCAGAATTCCTCCTCTCGCTCTTCATCTTGATGATGTGCAGACAGGCAGGGGAAGGGAGCTGCAAACAGTTCTAAATGGCACTGTATATTTGTGGAACCTCTTCTATAGAAGAGGTTAGAACTGGCAGGAACCCACCCCTGATGCTGATGGCCTCAAAACTGTATCAAATAAGCCTGTGAATCTAAACAATCCTCCATTCCCTCTCCCCCTTTTCTTTACTGTTGAATGAGAAAGGTTGCTGTGTATTTATGATGTAGTATGTATGTTTCATCATAAAAAATATGTGTTTCTCCTTAATGAACACATTTTTATCAAAATAGCAGACTTATATACCACTTCACAATGCTTTACAGCCCTCTCTAAGCAGCTTACAGTGTCAGCATATTGACCCCAACAACCTGGCTCCCAATTTTGACAACCTTGGTAGGATGGAAGGCTGAATCAACCTTGAGCCGGTCAGGATCGAACTTCTGGCAGTGAGCAGAGTTGGCCTGCAATGCTGCATTCTAACCACTGTGCCCTTATGGCTCATAGGTACTATTTGAGGTTCATTTTAGTAGTCTTGCCTTTACAAGAAGGGTACACAAGCAGAGAAACAAAAAACAGCTAGCTTCATTTGTGCACTGCTTTTCCTCCAAGATTGGATCATGTTTTGATTTCTCAAGCAAAAAGTATTATCCTACCACTAAATTGGCTGTAACTGCTGGGTTACCTAGGAACACAAGCAGATTCTTGCCCCAAGACAAAACTAACACGAACATTTGCCTCAGGCTTTTAGCCTAATATTAAAGTCATATAGTAAAATGCCATCTACTGTGTGAGCTTCAGCAAAAATGGTTTCTTATCTTCTCCACAAACTTACAAAAATATCCTGTACTGTGCTTTCTAACCCATTATCTGGTTAAAATAAGAATTTAGTTTTCCAGCTCAGAACTGAGATAATAATTGGGGGCTTTCTTCTGATTCTTTTTTTTTAAGGGCAGCATTAAGAGGTTTGTTTTTTAAAGAAAAGAGGTCCTTGTTAATTGGAAGTTTGAAAACAAACAGTGTGATTAGGAAAAAGACATAATGGACTCAAATGGCAACTGTTCTCATTAATATGAATTCTTTACTGCTGGGTAATAATTGAGACCTCATCACTGCAGAAAGCTGCATTGTATTCATCTCCCTTTGGATGTCAAATGATTGATTTTAATGTGGTGACAATCCTGGATGGAAATATTGGGACTGCAGAATGCTTGTCTACCGAACATTAGATTGCGTTTTACATCAAAACTATCACAGGCACAATAATGGCATGAAAATCAGGGAAAGTATTTATTCCAGAGTTGATTTAGGAGCTGAAGTAGAAAACAAATCATGAAGCTATTTAGTTTCTTGTTCTGTCAAATTCCCATAGATCATTATACAGGCGGTCCTCAACATCACAGTTGAGTCCAAAATGTATGTTGCTGAGAATTTTGTTAAGTGAATTTTGCCCCATTTTATGATCTTCCTTGCCGCAGTTGTTAAGTGATTCACTGTGGCTGGTAAGTTTGTAACACGGTTGTTAAGTGAATCCCGGCTTCCCCATTGACTTTGCTTGGCAGAAGGTCGCAAAAGGGAATCACTGGGTCAGAAATGTAAGTAAGTTGTCCAGCATCCAAATGTAAATCACATGACCATGTGGATGCAGCAACGGTCGTAAGTGTGAAAAATGGTCATAAGTCATTTTTGGGTGCCATTGTAACTTCGAATGGTCACTAAGTGAACTGTTGTAAGGCACGGACTACCTGTGCTTTGGGTTTAAGATCATACCAGAAGCTAATAATTATTTTAAAGTTATTTCTCATGCTTCTTCAATCTCTGGGCTATCTCTTATCCAAACCTCTCCTTAACAGCTCTTTCAGAGCTTTCTTGCAGTTAGTTTAAAATTCCTTTCCAGAGGCCAAGCTGGCATGCAGTACCAGATATTTTGAGTTTTTAACTCCATTTCTTTCTGTTTGAAGTGGGAGGAACGGGGGAATTTTGGTAAGCACAGTACAGCAGTGATGATGGTGGGGCATAAATTGCCAGATTAGCCATTATTTATTCATGGGGTTAGTGCGCTGCTGAATTCTCCCAGGCTCCCAGCAGCTCTCAAAAAGAGAATGAAAAATGAAGACATCCATTGTAACAATCCTAATGAAGCCTCACATACCCGTAAAACAAAAATGAAATACAAAACCCAGCTTAAACAATATATAACAGTGATTAATACAATGGTGTCAAGTCACTTCAGAGGTCCTGTGGGAAAACTTGATTTTTACCACTTTTCAGGCCACATTACCAAAGCAACCAATCTCATTTTTAGGGGAGAGACATATTGGAATCTTACCAAAAAGCAACATTTTTTGGCCTTGACTCTCATCGTTTTTCAAAGATGGGATACCACTTGACATTTCTCCCAGGAAATTGTATCTAGGCAAACAGTCTTGGACATGCGTTGGTACCAAGACTTAAGGCATCATAAGTCCAAGCAAGCACTTCGACCTTCCACTTCCAGCAAAGTATTGGCAGCAAATTTCTGGTCCATAAAAATAGGGGTGTCAAACTCAATCCCATTGTCTGCTATATGAAGGATTTTGTTCACCCTTGTGGGGACAGGGTGGGCATGGCCTGGTTGTCATGGCCGACTGGATGGGTGGGGGAGGGGTGGGCCAGTGGACAACTTTGGACCTATCACAGGATAGATCCGGCCTGCAGGCTTCATGATTGACACCCCTGATGTAAAGGGTCCCCAAACCAGCAGGTGCTACTTCTCAGTAGCAGCAGCCCCAGCCCTACAGATCAACTTCCCTGTGAAATTGGTCTGCCTCAGCCCTGCTCCTCCATCGTATTTAAGAAAATGCTAAATAAATAAATATATTCTGAGGTCTTTCATAGAGCACTTTTTGTTTTGAGTTAGCCTTGAAATATTCTGATTTAATGTGCATGAATAAGCGGCACTTGCATAAAAGATTCTCCTCAGCCCCAAGAAAGAGAGAAGCATGAAAAAGAAACTCACAATAACCTCATCTTGATTTTGTTTAGTTGTGTTAGTCCTTGATTTACGACCACAATTGAGCCCAGAATTTCTGTTGCTAAGTGAAATATTTGTTAAGTGAATTTTGCCCCATTTTACAACATTTCTTGCCACAGTTGATAAGTGAATCACTGCAGTTGGTAAGTTAGGAACATGGTTGTTAAATGAAACTGGATTCTCCATTAACTTTGTTTGTCAGAAGGTCACAAAAGGTGAAGCAGCCGTCATAAATATGAATCAGTTGCCAAGCATCTAAACTTTGATCACATGACCAACAGGATGCTACAATGGTTGTAAGCGTGAAAAATAGGTATAGGTCACTTTTTTCAGTGCCTTTGTAACTTCAAATAGTCATTAAATGAACTATTGTAAGCCGAGGGCTACCTGCGTAAGATAAGACAGAGAGAACTTTGGGCAGGTCCTCAAGATTGATGTCAACAGATAGGAAGCAGAATTTCCAGGAATGCTACTTTATTCTTCTGAGGTAGAATAACAGAATCTTAGAGAGTACATAACATGGTCTGAATACAAGCATGGAAGAGCAGTTGCATTTACCTCAGTTCGTTTCTCATGGAGGAGGTGTAAGACTTTTACACTGCTGCTTCAAACAGCATTTGATAGCATCTTAGCAAAAAGAGTTTCATGATACTGGATCACATAAATTTGGGCATTTTAACATTTCATAGCCATTACAAACAGAATCACACAGAAGGAATATGAATTCAGTCCCTGTCGTAATCACCCAACTGCCTCCCTGAATGAATAGCTCAGGCTGTCAGGCAGTAAAATGTCTTCAGAAACATCCCGAGACATTTTGCTGTCAGAGGCAAAAGATAAAATGATCTCTTACCTATTTTACACACAGAATCCATCCCAGCTGGTGCTGAATTTTATTTTTACTCTGGTGGGGTAGCATCCTTCATTACCTTTCAGGATAGTGGGATAGCTTAGGGAATGCAGGTAAGATTGTAACGAAACCCTTCTTAAAAAAAAATCTGCAGCCTCTCCTGATCTGCCATCTAAGGCAGTTGTCATATTCTGCTTAATTCAGAATCAGTCTTGGAGCTTCACGCCTGATCAGATGTCTTAGGTCCCATTCAGAACTTTAGATGAAGTCATTGTTATCCCTGTGTACATTCATAAAAATGTATGTAACTTGGTATTCACTTTATAAAGGAAAGGGCAAGAAAGCTACCATATCCTCTGTATGGTATTGCATTGGTTAGGGAAGGGGCGTATAAGGGACATCACCAATTTCAAAGCAGTGTGGGAAGCTGAAGCATCTTCTCCATTGGATTTGCTGGGATACATACATGAAACTCAGGAGGAACCCCATGGCTTGCTTTATTATGAAGAGAAAGCAGAAGCATCTCCCATAGTAAAGGGGAAAAATGGCATTCCTTACATCTTCATTGTCTTTAAGAGTAAAGTTAGAAAAATATTGTATAAATCCATTGAAAATTGGCAGAGATATCAATACTGTGTATCTTGTGGCTTTGGAGATAGAGGATCTGTAAAAAGAAAAGACAGACAGCCTTGTGAAATTATGAAATAATAGGGATATCATGGTTTCACTAGCCACACTTTTTCCCAGCCAACATGACACAGCCTCAGAAATATATTTGATAAAGATCAAAATGTCTGTTTTCTTTATACTATGAAGCATATAAATTGGAAACTGAACTATGAAAGGATAGCCTTCCTATCTGATTTTATTTCCTTTATAATTTCCTTCCTTTACTTTTTCTTTTGTTTGCAACCTCGAATTTTGTTTTTGTCCTTTCATACAGTATATATTTGCATGCTTCCCACTCAGTAATACAAGATGTTAAACTGTCATTGAAATTAAAGCATGTTTGAAGCTCAATACTTTTTCATATTTGTTTTCTTTAATTCTGCTATTTTGCCATAAAGCAATACCAAGTGTCCATTATTTAATTCCCCAGTTGAAAAGAAACTGTAAATGGGTCATGATCTGATATTGCAGTTGAATTTATCTGGCAATCTGTTACATTCTGAGGCAAACGCAAACAAATCAAACATCTTTTCTGATATATTTTCGCTACACATAATTTTGGGAAACTGATTTAAGATTAATGGCATTCTTTCTACCAAAAAAACAAAAACAAAGAAACCTTCAGTGATTTCCTTTTATAATAGCTATTAGATTATAGACTGTCTTTAATCATACGGGAGCATAGTCTTGCATTTCCCCCCATTCATTTAAATGTTGTTTCTCGACAACATTGTTTATTTTGTTGCCTTCCCAGAAACATATTAGTGCTGCTACATATGAGATGCAAACTGCATTCAGTTTGGGCTTTGAAATATTAGAAATGTGTCAATTGGTTTCCAGTTTTGAAAACTGTTAACTTTCAAAGTGGAAAAAAAGTGTTTTACGGCACTATATATATATATGTCAGAGGGTGTCAGAGTTATTACTTCTGAATTATAAATATGTTTTTGAAACATACTGAAAGAGTCTGCATCTAAAATTGCTTTCAAAATGATGCCAGTGGAAGGCAGAGAAAGTATTCCCATGCAATACGATACTTATTACTGAGACCACCAAAATACAATTGTGATCCCAAATTATCATAAAGCATTGTCTGGACCATGGTAGCCTGGCCAGACAACTAAATCCAATCTATATAGGGACTGTGCTGGTTGAGGATTTAGGAACTATACCCACAGCATCTATAGATACCAGTTGAGGAACACTACCCACTAATAGCAAAGTAGCAGAGTAGATACCTGGACAAACTCCTAAATTTTCTCTTTACAGGAGGCATAGCAGGTTGGTTTTTTTTAATCCCATCACAAACATGCAGCAACAGCTTTCTGTCTATAGACAAGTCCCCTCCACACAATTTACAAGACAACTAAATCTCATACGTTGGTGGAGATTTAGATTACTATCCAGTATCTTGTCTTAGTGGGGAATCTAAAGATCTAATTAAAGGAGCAACCATGCAGTAAATTATCTGACAGTAAATGCTGTTGAACTTAACAGCATGCATTTTAGAGCAGACATAGCTAATGTAATCCCAAGAAACCTGCCCATCTTTTGGGATCATCATGTCAAGTCAGTGCTATACGTCTCTCCTCCACAATTTAAGCAGTTAGTTTTCAGGAGTGGATCTCCCTTAAGGAAGTCTGTCTACAGAGAAATTTGCTTGGTATTTATTCCCCTTATTATTTAGACATAAGCCAAAAGATTCTCCTCTCCTTGATGAACATTGATGTGTTCATTATTTATTTTTAAAGTATGCAGCTTCATTGTGTATTATAGGGTTTCATTTGATTGTTACAGTATTTTAAGTTACTTTCAAAGCTGTGTGGCTAACCCCTTGAAAAACTGGAGAAGAGTGATGGAAATAGAGATGTCTGAAAGAAGGACACGGTATAATAAAAAAAAATCAAAATGGCAGTCACTATCAAAGGCAGGCCCCTTTTGTAAGTGTGTCTACATCGCATGCAGAACAAAAAGAGATTTATGGGCACCCTCTTCACTCCTTTGGTCCACTCTTTGTGCACATTTCTTGATGAACCGATTCTAAATTTTCCTTCAATAAAGATTGAGATAGATTGATAATAGACAGACAGACAGACAGACAAGTGGGTGGGTATGTGGGTGAGTGAATGGATGAGGGGATAGGTCGATAGGTAAGTAGGTAGGTAAGTAGGTAGGTAGACAGATGTAGACATAGACGTAATTGATATAGATAGCTAGAACCAGAACCGGAATTAGATTTATTGGCCTCTTAAATAAAGGAACAATGTAAAAAATTACATTAAAATATCATGAAGGATCAAGCCCAGAAACTACTTCCTTTTATTTTCACTCACTATTATGCCCATGTACTTAGGAAATAATTAAATAAATATTCTCTTAGGGGATGACAAGATGGCAACAAAGAGTATTTAGGACCTGAAAATCAATAAGTCCCCTCTTTCTTCTCATCTGATTAAGCATTATGAAATCTTAATATTATTAGATATTAAACAATTTAAGCTACTTGGAAAGGGATGGGAGACATTTGTTGAAATGACCAGGTTCTGTGAGGCCAAAACTTTAAGATGTAACTTATGGGGATATGTGAAAGAAAAAGAAACACAACCTGGAAGAATAAAATAACATCATAACTCAAAGCAACAGTTAGGAAAACAAATAGTTATTGGGAAAGAGGCACTCAGTTATTTTCTCAAGTGATGGTTTTCTCTAGGATCTGACCATTTCATCAGTCATTACGAATTATGCAACGTTATACATGCCCACCCCACTTTAAAAAAAAGTAAGGTACAAAACATTGGCTGCCAACTGAAATATATAGGGAGATAGTATTTATGGTTCTTCTGCCACTAACCTATTAGAAAGATTTACATGAGTCACGATAGGCATTTTTCAGGTTAAAATGTTAGTGATTTTGCTTCAAGGTTGCCGTCATCAACAAGGCAGGCATGGCGACAGTGAGGCAAATGTGGTTGATAGATATTTCACTGGGCTCAGGAATTCATACAAAATTGCCAGAGAATAGCTGCCTAAGCAGATAGCCGAAATCCTATAAATTGAGCAGTGCAGGAACAAATGGAATGAGGAGATAAGCCCCGGCTGAAAGAAGCAAATCAGCAAGTAAAATACCATGCTCTATTGGTCTTTTTTTTTTCAAATGCATTATTTCAGAATAACATTATCAACAAGAAGGAATATTTGAGTAAGTCACATGTAATTTGAGGCCTGCATAAAGCATTTATTGCTGAAAGTTAGATGGCATTGTGATTTTATACTTTACGGAGTTTATGTAAGTAACAGGAAGCTTATCCTTTGTGGCCTGAAACAAAACTGATAACAGAATATGAAAACTGTAATTGTGGGTGTCTTTTAATGCTTGGGTATGTATTAGAGTGTTAATAAGAATACTGCTGTCCTATTCCAAGAGAAATATATGGATTCAGATAGCTCAGTCTTCCCCAACTTTAAGCACTCCTCATGTGTTGGGGTTTGAACTTTTAGACAGCATGACTGACAGCTGAGAATGTTGGTAATTTTAATCTCAGTACATTTGGAAAACAGCAGATTGGAGAAAGCTGATGTACACAGGACACTCTTTTTCCTTATTAAAGTTGAAGATCTTATTCATTGATTGATTATGTGCCATCTTGTCCTTTTTAACTATCTATCTATCATCTATCTATCTATCTATCTATCTATCTATCTATCTATCTATCTATCTATCTATCTATCTATCTATCTATCTACCTACCTACCTACCTACCTACCTACCTACCTACCTATCTCTATCTATCTATCTATCTATCTATCTATCTATCTATCTATCTATCTATCTATCTATCTATCTATCTATCTATTCGGGTCTTTTCCCGTGTAAGATTGAGATTGTCTTGGCAACATTTCCCGCTCACCATCTTCAGGGGTGTGGAGTGCTGGCTTTGTTTCAGTAAGTGGATTGATTGGCTGTGTGGTTGTATCATGATTGGTAGATTGGTGCTGATTGGTGCTGGCTGTGTGTCCGTCGTTGTTTTGGGTTGTAACGGCCTGGGTGGTGGGTGGGGTTCATTTGTTGACTAGGGCTGGTTTCCAGATGTCTGGTAGGCAGAAGGTATCATCACTTTTATTCACATTGTGGGGGTGTTTTTTCTATTTCGATGGCTTCCATAATTATTCTCTTGTTGACGTGTTCAGTTTTGGAGATTGATTTGGTTCCTTCAAAGTCAATTTCATGTCCTGTTGCTTTAAGGTGCTTTTTTTCTCACTGTGTTCTTGTGTTCTGCGATGTGTGCATTTATTCTCCTGTTAGTTTGTCCAATGTATGTGGCAGGGCAGATTTTGCATGATATTAATCAGATTTTACAAACATATTAATCTCCAACGGATTGCAAAGAAAAACAGTTACCAACCTAATCCAAAGGGAGACTCCCCCCAAGAACCGAGACACAGAACAGGACAACAGCATCACCCTCCTCCCTTACATCAAAGGCACCACGGATAAAATCAGCAAAATTCTCCACAAGCACAATATCAAGACAGCCTTCAGCCGGACCAAAAAATAGCCAACATCTTAAGAAACCCCAAAGACAAAATCCAGCTAGAAAACCAAGGAGTCTACAAAATACCATGCAAAATCTCCAAAACTGAACACTTCAACAAGAGAATAATTATGGAAGCTATCGAAATAGAGAAACACCCCCACAACATGAATAAACGTGACAATACCTCCCACCTACCAGACATCTGGAAACCAGCCCTAGTCAACAAATGAGCCCCACCCACCACCCAGGCTGTTACAACACAAAACAACAACGGACACACAGCTAGCACCAATCTACCAATCATGATACAGCCACACAGCCAATCAATCCACTTACTGAAACAACGGCAGCACTCCACATATCCCGACCAAGATTTATAGAAAGCCGGCAGCTCTGATCACGCTTTAAGCTGAAAACACCAGCCTGAGGATGGCGAGTGACACCTTGCCGAAACGTTGCCAAGACAATTTCAATCTTACATGGGAAAAGACCCAAATACAACAACACGAGTATATGTGTTTATGTGGTTGTGTGTGTGTGTGTGTCTGTGTGTGTCTGTGTGATGTCAAAACACATGGTATGCCCAAATATGGAAGGAGCATACTGCTTCCCTTTTGCCTGGAAGGCTTCTAGGGTGGAGCTGAAAGGCAAAAGGGAAGCTGTATGCTCCCTCTCATATTTGGGCATACCAGGGGTTGTGACACAATACATACCTATTTCCCTGGCTTAGCTGATAAAGGAGGAGAGCCTGTGGCCTAGTGGCTAATATAACTGCCTAGTATGTAATACAGCCCAGGTTCGAATCCCAGTAAGGGTACGGCTAGCTGATGAGAGCTAAATAGCTTGAAATAGATCTATACTAGTCTCCCTTTATTTATTTATCAGCACAAATGCAACACACACACACACACACACACACACATCAAAAGAAAAGAACGAAAGGAAGAAAGGAAGGAAAAAATCAATCAAAGAAAGAAAGAAAGCTAGTTTCACGCTTGGGTATGTCTGATTTAATGAAAACAAGAACTAGGGAAGACATGATAGCAATGTTCCAATATTTGACAGGCTGCAGCTCCTACAAGGATGAGGGTGCCAAATGATTTTCCAAAGTACCAAAAGGAAAGACAAGAAACAATGGATGGAAATAAATCAAAGAGAGAAGAAAGCTAGAACTAAGGAGAAATTTCCTAACGGTGAGAGCAATCAACCAATGGAATAGCTTGCCTTCAATGGAATAGCTTGCCCTTGTGGGTACACTATCACTGGAGGCTTTCAAAAAGAGACTGGACTTTTGTCTGAAATTGTATAGGGTCTCCTGCTTGAGCAGGGGATTTGACTAGAAGTCCTCCAAGTTCCCTTCAAATTGTGCTATTCTATCTTCTACATTTTAACCCTATGAATCAAAGAAATAGAAACCTGAGCTCCAATTCTCACAAAGTAACCCATAGTTATTCTTCACAGTTTTTAAAATGATTAATAAATCCATGTTTGAATAACATTTTAAAGAAGGAATTTTATCTTTCACTCTGCGTAATTTATTTTAATATGGTTGGGGCTCATGGCCCAATGATTCTATTGAACACTTATATGCTGTCTTTCCACAAAGAATGAATGACTCTTCTGATTCAGTCTTTCTTTTGTGAAAGTTGGTCTCGACAGAGGAAAATATCTTCAGTCACTATCAATGGTGTTATATAAAAATGCAGCATCAGGCCCATGAGACATTGATGCAATTAAATAGCTGAAAGCAGCCACGACAACATTTGAGAAGGAGGAAGGAGAATGAAATAAAAAAACAAGTTACACTCTAAATCTGGAACAAACTGCCAAATCTGAATATTCCCAAATGTTTTGAGTTGGCTATGTTTTCCCAAATAAACTTTGAAAAGCTCAAATGTTCATGTTTTTAGAAGAGCATTAAAAAAAGAATCTTCTAACCCTGGGAAACAATGGGGATTCTCTGTCCCTTTGTCCCCATTTTTTTTTTATCCTTGGGGTTATAGTAATAGGTAGAATGACGCTCCTTGTTGATTGTCACCAGCTAGTCATCTTCCAGAGGAAAATAGTGGCCATAGGGATAGTTTTCAAGTATTTTTGATAATTCTTTCAGGAAACAATGAGACACAAATCTTTCTTGCCCATCAGAAAAATCAGTTAGCCTTCTGTGTTTTACTTCAAACTGCAAAACAAAAATATGAAGAAAGAGCGAACAGATTAAGTGGAAGGGAAAGATTGAGAAAATCAGGCCCAGTGGATTTGAGAAGAATGTGGGGAAAAAAGATGTGAGAACAAAACAAATGTGTAAAACAGTGTATGGACATGGTGCCAACCTAGTTAATGATCATAGAATTAAATTATAAATTCTTTCTATCTATTATCTATCTATCTATCTATCTATCTATCTATCTATCTATCTATCTATCTATCTATCTATCTATCTCTTTCTCTCTATCTATATCTATCTATATCTTTCTCCTTCTATCTCTATTTCTATCATTTAATATCTATCACTATTTCACTGTCATCTATATCTATCTATCTATCTATCTATCTATCTATCTATCTATCTATCTATCTATCTATCTATCTTCTATCCATTATATTTAGAAGCTGCCCATCTCCTCCATAGAGTGATTCTATGCATTATAGTGAATATTCTGGGCAATTCAATGGCACAAGGACAATTTTGCTCTTGGAAAACAGAAGGTTGAAAGAATGTGTATGGATTGCCAGGACTGGTGTTTTCCCCAAAAAAAGTTCTCCTAATTTCTAATGCTGGAAGTGCTGAAAATCACCTACATGCAAGAACTCGGAAATAAATAAGAAGCACCTTGATTCATACCATTGAGTTGAAAACCAAGGTTAATCCATCTTGCCAACCATAAGTCATATTTATTCACATTAAAGTATTATAAAAGCAGTGAGCTAAACAGCAGAAGGTGAGGGATGGGTCCTGTCAATGTGTAAACTCATTTTCCAAACCAAATTTAAAGGCAGTGTTCAATTTTTCCATTTTTTTTATCCTTCTCAGCTAAGATAGCATTGAATCTCCGCCTCATAGGAAATACAGATCCAAAGTCAGGATTAATGTTTTGGCAGAAAAGCTGAGCAATGCCACTGGGAGCCAGTGGTGCTGTTGAAGCAACAGAAACAATTGAAGTGCAAGAGAGCTTTGTGTATATCTTGACTTCCGAATCATGACGCCAACTAAATTTCAACTCAAATAAAACTTGAGGCTAAATTGGAGACCCCATCTGAGGGATTTCTAGGGAAGCCTCTCAGTGATTTCCAGATAATCCGAATTACGTTACCCAATTTTCTGCTTTCAGAAATGATGTTAAAAGGAAGAAGTCAGATGATCTGAATAGATCTACGTGGAATCCACTTTCTGAGCTTCAGTGAGATACTGTTCCTTCACTACCTTCATAACATCATCTAGTAGAGCCATGACATCATTTGCCTATGTATTTAGCCCTATCACCCCCAGTCTGTTAAAAAAAACCCAACTAGATGGCAGGGAAAAGCTTCATAAAGCACTTTGCCGGGATCTAGTGTTCTCTCTCTCTCTCTCTCTCTCTCTCTCTCTCTCTCTCTCTCTCTCTCTCTCTCTCTCTCTCTCTCTCTCTCTCTCTCTCTCATCTCTCTTCTCTCTTCTCTCTCTTCTCTCTCTCTCTCTCTCTCTCCCCTCCCTCCCTCCCTCCCTCCCTCTCTCTCCCTGCCTCCCTCCCTGCCTCCCTCCCTCTCCCTCCTCTCTCTCTCTTTTTTTCTTCCCCCAGACAAAAAACTGTAATGATCTAAACATTCCTGGCTAAAAATATTGCAGGGATAATTTTGAAGGGAAAAAGAGAAGAACGTGCTGCAACTAAAAACAAGACACAGACACTATGATTGCTCACAGGATTAAATATTCTGAAATGTTTTCATCATAAATACTTTACATTATTCATCTTAGGTTTTTTGGCACAAAACAAGAGCAAGTCTTTAACCATTTCTGCCACCTGTACAAAATTAAAATCTGAAATCTAAAATCTTTTGCAGAAAGAGAAGTGATTATGGATTCATAATTATATTCTTTAAATGTGTCCTATGGTGTGAATTTATTGAGAGAACCCTTGCTCATTTCAAAACAAACAAACACTCCAAACCCCCATTTGCTTTTGACTGTATCCCACAAAAGAGAGATTTATTATTAATGAAATATTGAGACATTATTTGAAGTAATTTTTAAGTTTCAATATAAGAAATAAAGGAGAGTGGTCTGAAGTTGCAACTTGGCCAACTGAAGAGTCAACAATTTGATCCACCAAAGCAGAAGACTTCTTTTAAAAAACTGATCTAAAACAGATCACTTTGAAGGGTGATTAAGAGATAATTATCTTAATAATTATTCTAACAAACTGACCCTGTATGTTTTTATGAATGAGGAAGGTATAAGATATTTGTTAATCAACATCCTTGACAGAGCTATGATGCATCAAGAAGTGTAACTTCTGTAGGAATCTAAGTAGAGTTAATTTTCCTTCAAATTGCAAACTCAAATTGAATAAGTCTCTTCAAATCGCAAATTTGATTATTTGATTTGCATCAAATAATCACTTATTTGGGCAGGCCTAAAATAGCAATATCAATAGCACTTAGGCTTATATACTTCCTCATAGTACTTTACAGCCCTCTTTAAGCGATGTACAGAATCTGCATATTGCACCCAACAATCTGGGTCCTCATTTTACCATCCTCAGAAGGATGGAAGGCTGAGTCAAACCTTGAGCCAGTGAGAATTGCTGGCAGCTTGCAATACTGCATTCTAATCACTGCACCACCATGGCTCAGTATTAAATCTAAAATCTCTAAAATTTGACAAGATAGAATATCTTCCTGATATTTATGTTCTGCATGAAGATCAGACTATATCAGCTAATAATCTGTTGCTAACAAACCTATTTGTTTATAGTTCTGAACGGTGAAAGCTGCTATCCTATAAGAACTTACTGAGCTAGTTCCTAGGAATTATTCATTCTTTGCATTTAAATTATATTCTTTACTTTAATTGAACACAAGGTCCTGTCATTTCAATGTAAAGCCCGCTTAACTGTGGGCTAATTGTCCGAAAAAAGTATGCAATCAAGTATCAAAGTTCTACAATTCATTACATATCAGTGTCATTCTGGTAGGAAACGGCGCTTGCATTTAATTGACATTTAACAAAATGATTATGAAAGCTTCAGGATAATTGGAGTGTGTACTGAATCAGCAAAGTGCTTAAAATACTTATTGACCTTTTGTAAGTGTGTTAATCAATAGCAAACATAAAATTGCTATTATGTCAATTAGAATGTTGATGCGTTGCTTCCAGGTACATAACAGAGGGAGATAAATGATTGTCAGATGAAAACTGTTGGATGAGACACTGCTCAATTGGATCTCAGATACTGATAAAGATAATACCCAAAGGATAATACATGAGTGGCTATGTTCTCCAGCTAAAGGGATGAGCAAAAATTTTAACAATGCATAACAAAACCTTCCCGCCAACACATGTTCTAAGCTCAGAAAGCTTTTGAATCATTTTATTGTTTATGAAGTTTATTTGCCACCCATCTCGCCACAGGTGACTTTCATATTCTTCATCAAGGTCAGCTGTCCTATTTTGCATATTTCAAAGTGATGCTTAGAAGAAATTTTGCTTTCTTATTCTTTTTTAGCGCCTCTTAAAAAATTTGCAGAATGTTTCACTCGAGCAGAAAACTTCCCAATTCATTAAAAAAAAACCTGCATAAGAGGTAGGAAAATCATAAACACAGCTTGATAAATGAATCTCACTGTTGTTTTATTCCTGTTTATTGTTAAGGTGTGTCAATTGATGTTATGTAATAAATTCCTTCAGGCCTCATAGTAGGTGCTAGAGGTTTGTTATTGCCAAAAACATTTTTTTTTTAAAAACCACCTGGTTTTGCTCATTTACAATTAAAGACTACATTAGTGAAATCTGATCACAATTGCCTAAAACATTTAACTATGTTAAACACAGGTTATTTTTATATTCTAGGACATAGTATAGTAATATAGGACAAATATGAAAGGAATTTACAAGTCTAATGGCAGTTTTCTTGCTTGATCTCACTCACCTGATCTCCCTGTATACACATATCCACACTCTTGAGAAAGAAGAATATCAACCCAGATGCCCTGAAATCTCCTACGGGCAATGGCACTGCATTTTGGTGTTTATCTTCACAATAGTCTTCTGAAGGAAATCAGGACTATCCACTGAAAGAGGGATCAATTCTTCTGGTTTTGTCTTTATGTGTTACTTAGATGCAGGTTGCTCTTGTCTGGCTTTCCCTAGGGAAAAAAAGGCAGTTGATAGAATGACTGCTACTCTGTGTAATACCTATAAGAGCTTTTCTCACTCATAAGCATTCTTTTCTTCCAGCAGAGTTCCCTCTGAGCCCACCTGACACACATCAAGATTGTTGTGGAGAAAAGAGGAGGAGAAGTTAGGGGTTTTAGGTATGTTCGCCACCTTGAGCTTCTTATAAAAATATTAAAAGGCAATATATAAATAAACATGTTCACTTTGTACACATGTTTCTCTGATATTTGCAGACAAAATATTTCAAATTACAGCCATTTGGGACCACTTGGGGGAGGGAGACACAGTTGCTGCTTTACCTGTCCAAACAAATACTTGCAGATAAGTACTTATTTATTATTTATGGCATACTGTCTAAAGGCCACCCAAATCTGTTAAGACTCTGGTTGGCTTACATAAAAACATACAATGCAACCACAAAAAGTCATTCGAAAGTATGGACAAAACATTGTTTTAAAAAGAAGAACATCACATAAGGGGTCCATTATCTACCCTAACCCAGGGCCTCAGGACAGAGCCAAGCCTATTATTTCAGGATTTATTTAAATAAGTTCAAACATGCATCAGGATGATTCATGGATGAGTTTGCACATTGTAGAACATGCCAGAGAAAAACCAAAAGAACAATTTCAAGTTGATAACTGTCCTGTTCATACACCATTATGAAATTGTATCTGCCCCATCAGGAAGACAGATTTGAAAATCACTTTCATATCAATGCAGAATAATTATACTTTAAGATTAGAAAACACTCTGGCCTTCATTAGAATGCCTTGGAGAGATTGGAGTTATCTGGTCCCTACTTTATTTACATGCAGGCCTATATGTGGAAATATGTGCATCTCTAGACATGTCCCTCTTCCCATCTCCTCCATCAGACTGAGGGAAACAGGCAGCTGGTTATCTCAGGTGCCCAAAGAAGGCTAGCCAAGGAGCCCTCTTTATTTACACACACACACACACACACACACACACACACACACACACACACACACACAAACACACACACACACTTAGAGAGAGATGGGTTAGGTAGGTAGGTAGGTAGATAGGTAGGTAGGTAGGTAGGTAGATAGATATTCTTATAATGTATAAGTAATTGATGGTTAAAAAAAGAGTTAGGGGCATGCATATTAGATTATTTTGGAACTTAATCTGCTTTAATAGAAATTAGGAAAGGCAACAGCACTGTTTATAGAGTGCTGGGGGGAGGGCAGGCTTCCAGACAAATCATAGATTACTGACCAATTTGCTAAAGTTTTTGGTTCGGCATCAAAACCACTTTGTTTCATTTGTCATTTGATTCTCAGAAGAGAGTTTTTCATGGCAAGAAACAGCTGGGTGTAACCCTTGCTTATCAAGCCAAGAATGCAGACTATTCTTTATATTTCCAGTAGCATTCATGTGCCACACTGTCCTGCCCAACCATCAGCAAAATTAATTTGCGTTTCTGTCCCTTAGTGTATAATCTGTTTAATTACAGACCCAGTAGTCTGCGATGACTTATTTGACACAGTTGAGCTAAGAACAAAACATCATTTGTTTTCACTAGATGGAGCACCAAGACCCATCCTTACATCCATTGTTTATCTTTATTTCTCAGCCCCCAGTGCAATTGTGTAAAAAGAGATTGTACTATGGGCAATGAACTGAGGTGGGACAACAGCAGAGTACCAACACATGGGATGGAAACAGACAAAAGCACTAGTATTGCAATACAAGCCCACCCTGTTTTTATTTGCATTATGACATCATTTCCCCCTCCCCAAAAGGGTGGGGCTTGCTCATCCTGACAAATGCAGCAGCCTGTATGGGGAGAGGAGACATGGGTTATGGAATTCTTTTCTTCACAAGGCCAGCCTCCAGTGTGTATTTCTGGACTGCCATTTGTCAGAAATGGTGTAGGGCACAGGTGTCAAACACGATAGTGTGATGTGATGTATTGTGACATTTTTTGCCTTTGCGGAGTTGGGGTGGGCATGGCCTGTGCATGACACATCCGGCCCGCAGGCTGCCAGTTTGACACCCCTGGTGTAGGGTCTCCTGCTTGGGCAGGGAGTTGGATTAAGTGACTACAAGGTCCTTTTCAATTCTGTTATTCTGTTATTTTTGCCCCTCAAGGCAAAACTATTCAATGTGTGATAAAGCATTGTGTAAAAATGTGTGAATCCATTAAAAAAATGTTCATTCTTTTAAAACACATTCAACCACTTTGGAAAAATTGAATCCACAATAATATCATTTTCATTATAAAACAAAATTCCATTTCACAAATATGCTCCAGGATATTGCTTAAAATTAGAAAAATTAAAGACTACATTATCATGAGATCCCAAATAGTTATTTCTTCCTTAAAAAGGTAACCATTAATTTATTCATCTATTTAAAAATATTTTTGTAGAACCAGTACAGGTATTCCTTCAAAACATGTCAGTCTTGATTCAAAAATATTTTTATAGCAATAGCAGTTAGACTTATATACCGCTTCATAGGGCTTTCAGCCCTCTCTAAGCGGTTTACAGAGTCAGCATATTGCCCCCACCGTCTGGGTCCTCATTTTACCCACCTCGGAAGGATGGAAGGCTGAGTCAACCCTGAGCCGGTGAGATTTGAACCGCTGAACTGCAGCTAACAGTCAGCTGAAGTGGCTGCAGTACTGCACTCTAACCACTGCATCACCTCAGCTCTAATCATAATATTTTTTCCATAAGTTGAAAGTTATTTTCACATACCTCTTAACATCATTTTTCATTGGGTAATAGACATCCATATAACATTTTCTACTAGCAAGGTATTTTCCTAGGGATAATTATCCTCAGATTTTTATTCAATTCTGGGCAATTTAAAAAGAGACACTTTGTTTACCAGTATTCACTGAAACTATGCTAATTAGCATAATTTTGACTTACTCCATTGAATTGCATATCTACCATTTCTACAAAATTAGGTAGAGATTTTTTGTCTAATGATTGAAAAACATCCATAACGTTATTAACACATAACAGTAATGTTTGTTCAAACTTGGCTAACTAGTTTTCCTGTTAGCCAATAAGAAAACTGTACTAGGCAAGCCAATGATTGTAATACCACATTAAACATTAGATGAGATAAAGGAAATCCTTGATAGTTTATATGTATAAATTTATTTGTTGCTGAAATGATTAATAAAGATTGCAGAAGACTTGAAGAATCCAGTAATACTTGAGGGGAAAAATAAGTAAAGTTCTTCAATATTTCAACCACGTTAAATGCTTTTTGGGGGGTATCCAATAAAGTAAACCCTTATTTTATCTGAGGTTTTCACCATTACATCAAAGTGGATAGTGTGGGGTGAATTATGATGGATAATACCTTCTGTAATCTTCTTCTACTTGTTAGCATCAAGATTTAAGAGCGATATCAGGTATAGAATGGGATCTGAAGACAAACTTGAGTCTGGATCTTCAGTAGCACCTTTATCACTACCCACTACTCCAAGAGACAAAATTAATATTATACTGAGTTCTATTCTCTCATGCTTAAGCCAGAACAAAAAAAAGTCTGCAAAAAAACCCCTTATTTTCCCAATTGCCACTTGGTGGCGTCTACTCTAAGTCATTAGTGATGGAGGTGTCATGACTGGTAGGCATACAGGTCATTATGGACAAGGAGACAGGCATTATTCTTATAGAATAATAGGTTGGAAGGGACCTAAGAAGTCTTCTAGTCCAACCCCCCATTGGACTGGTTGTAAGAGAAAGAAAATGAATCCTAAAACACCAGAGGTGCGTTCCTACTGGTTCGGACTGGTTCAGCTGAACCGGTAGTGGTATGGTAGCCTGGGTTGCCAGAACCAGCAGCGACCCAGGCCTGCCACACCTCCAAACCAGATCCCTGGTCGATGCAGCATGTTTTTTTCTTTCATTTTTAAATGTTCTGCACATGGACAGACCTATTTATAGGCAACTGCACACGCACAAAATTGTACGTGCACCGAACCGGCAGTAATGCCAGCAGCAACCCATCCCTGTGCAGCACGCATTGGGATTGTCAATGAAATGAAGTGGAGAGAATAGAATAGAATAGAATAGAATAGAATGGAATGGAATAGAGTAGAGTAGAGTAGAGTAGAGTAGAGTAGAGTAGAGTAGAGTAGAGTAGAGTAGAGTAGAGTAGAGTACACATCTTTCTTTCTTTCTTTCTTTCTTTCTTTCTATCTTTCTTTCTTTCTTTCTTTTTTCTTCTTTCTTTCTTGTTTTTCTTTCTTTCTTTCTTTCTCTTTCTTTCTTTCTGTAAGAGGCCAATCCTGCCATAATTTTGCAGCTAGCTAAAGCCTTCAGGTGGAAAAGATAAAACTGACCAGCTGCCAAGCAACCATCTCTCATTCATGGGCGGCGAGGTAGGGAGGGTGTTGGAGGTAACCACAAGTGACCAGTATAGGAAAGCTGGAAGGGACACAAAAACACATCCTCTCTTCTTTCCCAAATAAAATAGTGGTGGTCTCCTCTCCTCGGAAACCTGAAGAAAGTTTGGTGACAGAAAGGGTTTGAAAGGAACTAAGGAAATACTGATTAATGATTGTTTTGCAACTTACAAACCTACAACATTGCTGAACAAGAAGACTTCCGACAGAAGTTGTAGTCATCGCATGGTCCCTCTGGCCATGTATTGCAATTTGCGCACTTGGTGACCTGATCATAATTATGACAGTCACAGCATCCCGTAACCATAAGATGGCCATTTGCGATTTTTCCTGACAGCTGTCAACAGCCAGAGTCAATGGGGGAGATGACAGGAGGTCACAAATGACAATCATGTGACATTGTGCCTAATGACCACATGGGATTCATTTAATGACTGCAACTGGATCTACCAGAACTATTATTGTTACATTGGTGCAATCACCTGATGTCATTTGTGACTGTCATGTTTAATGACAGAATTCCCCATCCCAATTATGTTCATTAACTAAGAACTACTTTGTCAAGTGTGAATGGAGAAGGCAAAAGATAGAAGAGAAATTGCTAAGATTAAATATTTAGAAGGGAGGGGAAGGCCCATGTTTCCGAACAGTCCCGAATCACACCTCCTCATCATAGCCATAATAATTACCTAATCTCTGAGGTAATGTCCTGCAAAGCATTACAGATGTTACAGTATATTCCTTGATGTTGTTCTTTGATGTTGACATTGCAGTAAAGGAGAAATGCTACAATTAGCAGCTTTATTATCTGGAGGAAGCCATTTTGCTTTCCCCTGTCCCATTTTGGCTGCTCTGTAAGTCTGCTTTTGGTGCTGCAGTCCATGACCACTTGCCACCTAACATTCACTGACCAACCTAAGTATTAGCATTCCGAGGTGATTCATACTGATTAGGAATATATGACAGCCAAAGGAAATGAACAAGAAATTTCCCTTTCGGCCTGAACTGCAGGTGCCAGGTGCAAGCAAAGGTCAAGTGGAAGGGATATCCCTCAATGTTCCTGGCAATCTCTCTAGCACACTGATGACCTGTCACTCAGACTACTTCTGCACATGATATTAGCAATTTTATGAAAGACTACTAAAGCCAGGTCCCAAAATTTACCATCTGGCAGGTTAGTGGGATCAGATAGGCTCCTTTTTTGGCTGTGAGTTTAGTAGTCTTACAGAAGAACACTAGACAAATGTCCAGAAATAGCCTGCATGACAAGGCACTGGGGACCTGTCACTCAAGCAACTTAAAAGGCAGACGAAGCTGTAACAGTCACATGTGAAGATCAGCCTTTAGTGATTCTGCCAGCAACTGATGTTCAGTGAGAGAAGTAACACAACAAGGGGAATTCACCAATCGTTGTCTTTAACTAGGCTTGTTTGCAGCCTATAAGGAGAGCATCAGTTGTTATCCTTGACACTGAAATAGAAGAACTTGACTGCCAGGGTAATATATGTTATGCTGATAGGCTTTTCCACAAAGTCAGGAATGGTATGAATACAACTTCACATGGTCATGAGGTAATAGCACCTAAATTTGTTTATTCATGTAATAAGGAGGGGAAGGAATGAAATGAGAACATCATGGGCATAAGAAGAAAAATTGCTATTGTCAAGGCATGATTATCCCATATGAAGTTCAAGAGGAGACATGGTTATGTCCATCCATTTCTTTAGATTTACTGAAATGATTCCTACGGGTAATATTCTTTTATTTTGCTATTCTGTAAGCTGCTTTAAAATATTTTGACTTTGTATTTCATTGATCATTTCAGTATCTGAGGAAATAAGCAAAAAAAGCAGTCTATTCTATCTGTTCTTTTCTATCTTGTTTGAATAGCCCATTGATTTTCTCTGGGTTCATCATATTGTTTAGCCATTCTTTTCTCCTGCTTTACATGATGTTGCACAGGTTACCGTATTGATTTTTCAACATGGTATATTACTTTGAGACTCTACATGAAAGGCATGGTACTTAAGAGAAATAATAATACTGTAATTTGACTGTGTGAATGCTCAGAATGGGATTCAGGTGCAATCATAACAGCAGAAATAGTAATAACGCTAGTCAAACTAATAATAGCTAAAATAATAACAGTGTATTGTTAAACATCAATATAATGCATGATTATTCCAGGAGTATGTATTCCCTAGACAACCAATGTAAATTAGGTTTGTAATACTAAGAGTACCTGGTGAGTTTTGGGCAAGGGATATGGATGGCGACTTAATGCTACCAACAAAGGCCTATGAATACAATGGAAAGATAAATCATTTTATTCTATTTAAAAATAAATAAATCAATGGAATATTTTACCAGATGACTCTTAAAGGGCATATTTTAGATGGTGTTTGTAAACATATTTATTAAAAATTTTGGGACCTACAGAGTCTGTAAATGTACATCAGAGAAACAATCCAAACTAATCAAGTGCTCCATTATCAAAATAAAAATCCAACCTCTCAAAAGAAGCTGTGCAAAAACACACATAAGCAAAGATCAATACCAGACAAACAATCAAGCAGAAAACAATCTCTTAATCAAGAAACTACACCCCAAATCATCACTGAAAAGGCCAAGCTACTGTATATAAACAGGGAGCAAACCCCACACTCACTGGCACTGATGAGGTTATCTAGTCTGGTAATAAAACATTTGCAAGCAAACAACTAAGCTCAGAGAGCACCAAAGATTTCACAAAAAAGAATAGCTTTTAAAATTTAAAATTCCAAAATACCTTTTAAAAGCTCCATTACTGGAGGCTTTCAAAAGGAGACTGGACAAACATTTGTTCGAAGTGGTATCCTGCTCGAGCAGGGACTAGAAGACCTCCAAGGTCCCTTCTAACTCTATTATTCTATAATCTATGTTCTAAATATGGAATTTCAAGGAAAAAAGATAGGGGCATTTGCAAGACCAAGTGACAAAACGGTGTACTTATGACCTGGAAATTGAAGCCCTGTTGTTTGTAAAATTGCATTGCACAGGTATAAAAAGGAATAGAGCCTTGATTGCCTGATTACACCCACTATTTTCATATTCCTGATTGCCCCTAGACACACTTCTGATTACTGAACCTGAAAGTCCATTGTCTTACAGAGAAATTGGGTGAAGGGATGTTTTAGTTATAAAATTGCAGCCATGATCTAAAAACTATGTTGAACTTTTCTACCAATTGAGCGGCTTCCTTGAAATTGTGCATTATAAACAGCATTTATAGGTGAAATGGGCAGTGTAGAAATCTAATGAATACATAAATGTAATTTAATAAGAGGGGGCTAAGGAAAGATGGTTTATTCAACAAGTTGTGGTTAAATACAGATGACAACTTGTGAGAATCCAGTCACTGAATTTCACAGGACGTACTCTGTATAAATTACTTGGGTATATAAGGAAGGACCAATCTTCCTTTTTGTCTGATAATCCTAATTTTAATTGGAATTTTCCAACATTATTTTCTCTTTGAGCTTTCTTGCTAAGGAAGAGATATATTTGCACCAAAAATATGTGTTACCTGGAATGATGTTCTCCCAGTGTTGAATATTTCATAAAGGTTTTAAACAGATGATTGTACTGTTGTTTTTCTTCTGTTTTCCCTTTCACTGTTTAAAAGTAATCATCTCTGTGTTCAGTATCATATATAGGAGGTTCTGTTCTGCTCCCATCTGTTCCACATTTCCAGACTCCTTTCCATATGATTACGAAATGTTTGAAAGAACAGTTCAGATTTAAAGTTGGAAACATTCAGAATGAGGAAGAATGGTTTCCAAGCCGAAAAGATATTGATACACTATATTGCCAAAAGTATTCGCTCACCTGCCTTTACTTGCATATGAATTTACTGTAAGTGACATCCCATTCCTAATCCATAGGGTTCAATATGACATCGGTCCACCCTTTGCAGCTATAACAGTTTCAACTCTTCTGGGAAGGCTGTCCACAAGGTTCAGGAGTGTGTTTATGGGAATTTTTGACATTCTTCCAGAAGCGCGTTTGTGAGGTCACACACTGATGTTGGACGAGTTTACGTAGCCTACCACTTCGTGGCTGAGTTGCTGTTGTTCCCAAACACTTCCACGTTCTTATAATACAGCTGACAGTTGATTATGGAATATTTAAGAGCAAGGAAATTTCACGACTGGATTTGTTGCACAAGTGGCATCCTATCACAGTTCCACGCTGGAATTCACTGAGCTCCTGAGAGCGACTCATTCTTTCACAAATGTTTGTAAAAACAGTCTGCATGCCTAGGTACTTGATTTTATACACCTGTGGCCATGGAAGTGATTGGAATTCAATTCAATTTCAATTTTCAATTTACTTTATTTGTATGCCGCCCTTTTCCCTGAGGGGACTCAGGGCGGCTCACAATTCAGGGGGAGGGAAGGACAAACAAGTTACAAACATGAAGACAATACATCATTAAAAAAGGCACAACAGTCATACTATTCGAGTGGGGTTGAAGTCTTTAGCCCCAGGCCTGTCGGGACAGCCAGGATTTAAGGGCTACGCGGAAGGTCTGGAGGGTGGTGAGGATACAAATCTCCACAGGGAGTTCATTCCAGAGGGTCGGAGCAGCCACTGAGAAGGCTCTCCTCCGGGTAGTTGCCAGTCGACATTGACCGGCTGATGGAATTCGGAGGAGGCCTAATCTATGGGATCTTATTGGCCTAGTGGAGGTAATTGGCAGTAGGCGGTCTCTCAAGTACCCAGATCCAATACCATGAAGGGCTTTGTAGGTGACAACTAGCACCTTGAAGCGCACCCGGAGATCAACAGGCAGCCAGTGCAGCTCACGGAGGATGGGTGTTACATGGGTGAAACAAGGTGCACCCACGATCGCTCGCGCGGCTGCATTCTGGACCAGTTGAAGTCGCCGAATACTCTTCAAGGGCAGCCCCATGTAGAGCACATTGCAGTATTCCAGCCTAGAGGTCACAAGGGCACGAGTGACTATTGTGAGAGCCTCCCGGTTCAGGTAGGGACGCAACTGGTGCACCAGGTGAACCTGGAAATGCCCCCCTGGTCACAGCTGACAAATGATGTTCAAAGGTCAGCTGTGAGTCCAGGAGGACTCCCAAGTTGCGGACCCTATCTGAGGGGCGTAGTATTTGACCCCCCAGCCTGAGAGATGGAACACTTGGCCAATTAGTGGGAGGGAAGCACAGCAGCCACTCAGTCTTATCTGGATTGAGTACAAGCTTGTTAACCCCCATCCAGTCTCTAACAGCTTCAAGGCCCTGGCTCATCACGTCCATCGCTTCATTGAGTTGGCACGGGGTGGACAGATACAACTGTGTATCGTCCGCATACTGGTGGTATTTTATCCCGTGCCGTCGAATGATCTCGCCCAGCGGTTTCATGTAGATATTAAAAAGAAGGGGGGACAGGACTGAACCCTGCGGCACCCCATATGTTAGGGGCCTGGGGGTCGATCTCTGCCCTCCGACTAACACCGACTGCGACCTGTCCGAGAGGTAAGAGGAGAACCACCGTAAAACAGTGCCTCCCACCCCCACCTCCCGCAGTCGTCACAGAAGGATATCATTATACCAGGAACACCTGATTCTGATTATTTGGATGGGTGAGTGAATACTTTTGGCAATGTAGTGTATTTGCTTGCAAAACTTAGAACTAAAGTGACTTGCTGAATCATCTATTTCCAAAAAGCTTGCTATTTTAAACCAAAGCAAGGATGGTTCAATCTTTATCCAAAAGAAATTGCATGATGTTAGCATCTACAACACGGTGCATATCTAACATCCCTATTCTTAGATAACACAGATCTATTAAGGATACAAAACTGGAACTACAGCAGAATACCATTATTTCTCTTTAACATATCAGAGGTGGGTTTCACAGAAGTCTACCACTGGTTCACACCCCGCACACACGCTCGCTTCATGAGCATGCACGCCTTCCGTGCATGTGCATGGCCTTCCACGCATATGCACTTTACTCACTTCCACAGCTTGCACACATGTGTATAGCTTCAAAAACATGGCTAAATAGGAACGACATAGAGCCAGGGTAGGTGGGAGGGTGGGGAGGGCATACCTGCAGGTTGCCGCTACTGGTTTGCCCGAACCAGTCCAACTCAGCTGAATACCACCTCTGTTATGGTCCTTTTTCTTTGGGAATGATTAGTCAAGTGTCCAACAGTTGCTTAGTAAAGGAGAAGAAATGTTCCTTTATTCAATGCAAACCAATTGCCTTGCCCTCATCTATACCTTTGGAGATGAGAAGATCTTATCTTTTCATCAGCTGCAACTTTGGTCATGATAAAGAAACATAGAAAATAGTGACATTGATGTGTTCCTTCTTTTCTTCTGGTAGACCTTCATATCTTGATTCCTCCCCCCCCCCCAGCATGAATCCAGCCCTCTGGGGTCTGACTCCATTATTGTTTTCAACGAATAAAGCAATTCTAAGTGTATATATTAATTATTCTGAAGAACTGTGTTTATCTTCTCTTCCATTACCCTTGAAAAGTTTGCACCGATGTTTTAGAAAGTATTTCTGCTGTTTTCATTGTTTCCTTTTTAGCAGAGGTGAGATGTGCCCTTCAATTTGCAGCAAGAGCTTCATTATTGAAAAAAATGTGTGTATAATGAGGAAATGTTTCTTTGTATGGTTCATTATTTAACTGGGGATACCATCTTTTCATACAATGAGGCTAACTTCATTGTACTGGAGTATATGCTTGGATGTTTCTATACTATACTTAGAAAAGGAGTCACTTTCCTATGGCTCCAAGCTGTGTAGTATCGCTAAAAGTGATTGTTTAAAATGTGCAAAACAATTGTTTGCCATTTGGAGATAGGACACATGTAAAAACTGTTTAATCTCTAACATGAGTAAAACAAAATTATCCCTCCAAGACTGAAAAACACGTAAGAGACAGTGGAGAATTTTCTTGTCAGCTTTCTGTTTTAAGTAAAACAGAATCAAGTTGGTCTTATGGTGCTTAGAATGGAAACAACAGGAGTTAACATCTGGCTAATTCCAAACATTAAAACCATTGTTTCATCATCGTATAGATTTCTTACAGTTAAAAAGAATCTGCCTTGGGCCTGATTATATGAATCAATAAATATGTGTATTAGCTGCATCTGAGAAAGATATGAACACAGTTGGGCAAAGCTACAAGAAAATGCTACAGACATAAATAGAGCTAATTTTAATAATGACATATGGCCAGGGAGTTTGGGGTAGTGGTTGAAGTATTGGACTAGAAAATGGGAGACTAGGGCTTCTAGTTCTAACGCTGGGTGACCTTGGGACATTCACTTTCTCTCAGCTCTGGGAAGGAAGCAATGGTAAACCATTTCCAAACAAGCTTGCCAAGAAAACTGCAAGGACTAATCCAGGCAGGAATCAAAGCTTACCTGAAGGGACAAATAACCACACCAACAACCTACCAAGGAACCTTGGTTATCGCCTTCCCCAATAATTGCATCCCCTCAACACCACTTCCTTGGGCAGTAATAATTTGATCTGCCTTCTAAACTCCAAACTCAGAAACCTTTGTGTAACCTTTGAACCCCAAATGTTTTGACTACAGCCCCTCAGTCAGGTACCTTGCCAGGACATTTTAAATTTAGTTTGACAGAAAGAGAAAATTATTAATGCAATTAATAGGATTCAAAGTATTTAAGAGTATTATTTAATTATAAACTCATGTTCATTTTATCCAGTCTATTTTTAAGAACACCTGGCTCATCACCCAAAAGCCAAGCTGAGTTGTCAGAGGGAGAAAAGTTGCACTTTTGTTCTAGAGCTGATTAATGCAACACTAATAAGGTAAAAGAATAATGGCCTATTAAAATATAATGTTTGTCATCAAGCTTCCACAGATGTCTTTGAAATAAGATTCAGTTCTCAGTGTCTGGAAGACCACCATTTTTCTATTTATTGTTGCTGTTTTGCTGTGACTGTTTCTTGTTGGTAGATGGTGGCTGATTCTGAACTATGTGGCTGAGATTGCACTGTGATTCATTCAGCTCACCTAATAAACTTGATATATTAGCCATTTGTCCTTAACACCGGGCAAGATGCTGCACTGAAGAGTTGAAGGCTGTTTGCATAGCCCTGGCTCCTTGTCTCTAAATAATGTGGGCTTGAAAAACTGCACCGGCTCTGTCATTCCACACAGCATGTAATCAGTTCTGGACATGAGAAATGGAAGTTCTGTATACATACAAAAAGAAATCCCTGAAAAAGGAGAGCAGTGGAATTGGGTGGGGAGGGGGTTAGAGAATAGATAGCCAAGTTTCAATGAAGATAAATGGATGAATAACAAAGCAGTGAAGGGAGGGGTTGTTGGTTTACAGGCACCCTGTAGTGAGAGCCCTTGCAAGCAGTCAGTTAGAAATATGATCCATGTTGAGCTAAAGTATCCCCTTTTTTATAGGAGGATATCCTTAGTACTTAAATTTATGGGTAGAAATAAAAAGACACAAGGAAGTCAGTGCTACTGAGGCTTGTTACCTATCCACCTGCTGGGAGAATTCACAATCTTTTCCCCCTTCTCTTTATCTTCCTCCCTGGAAGAAAATGGAAAGCATTTCGAAGTATGAACCATACTTTGGCTACTCCCCAGATTTCTTTCCAATCTTGAGGCCACCACCACAGGAATGGCCAGGGCAACAATTCAGAGTTTTTGTTTTCCAACAGCAAGCTCTCCCTCCTAATTCTATAAACCAATCTTTACCTCCAGGCCCTAAATATGAAGTAAATTGCTTCTTAAATTCAAGGCTCCTTGTGGAATCTAGATATATTTTCAGAAGGCAGAGGGATAATATCTCCTGCTCTCCAGTTCTATTGGTAACATATCAACCATTCATTGGTGGAATGTGTTATGGTCCATTCAGACTTCTTGGAACCAGTGTCTGAAGGGCCTGATCCATTGAGTTGCCAGCTCAGGAGCTGGCAGATCATAAATAACCTGAGGCTGACCAGGCAGTTAGTCCACATAAGCAAGTGAGGGCAAACTCGGATGAAGAGCCAGTTCCCAGCTCTATCAGCAACTTTAGAAAGTAGGGCAAAGGAGATTGCTCAATTCCTCTAAAAACAAAAATGTATGTTCAACCCGGACTATGTAAAGACAGATGCCAGAGACTGGTTCTCCATGGAAAAAAAAACCTCTGCAATGTTGCATTGTTATTTTGCGTGTCCCAGTCTATTCTGCATCCATGCTTCTTGTTCTTTACTTCTAAACTGACTTAAGTAATTTTCTACTGTTTGACTCCAGGACTGCCCCAGATCAATCTTGCCTTTCTACTCCTGCTTTGCCCCATTTCCCAAAATCTGAGCTACATTGGCTGCCATTCTTTTCTCTCCACAATTCATTTCCTATAACTACAACTCTCCTCTGGACTTTGTATTACCTGTATTGTTCCTGGCTGTCAGACAACACTATCCATTCTATTTCTCTTTCTCTCTCTGTGTGTATGTGTGCTCAGTCAGCTCTCTACTTGCTTTTGCATTTGACTGAAATGCAACTCATCATTAAACCAATTGCAACTTGCTGTGGTGTGTTTGAGCAGTCTAAAACAGGACATAAAATAGAGAGAATTTACAGCATCGCATTACTTCCCAAAGCAGTAAAGATATTGATTTTCTCCATGAAGGGAAATATTTCTTTGAGCTGTCATGGCCCTCTTCCTCCCCAAAAATAAGGGCAACAGCAATGTGTATGTTAATCCAATGTTATCCTTTGGCTATAGATGTCTTAGGCCTTTACTAAATATATAGTGATGTTGCAGGAAACCCTCTTCCTTGGCACAGAAATAAGAATCTTGGAATACTTACTGCTGCCTTCATTTATACTCAGTAATCAACCTTAGAACACATTAATTAGTTTTTGGAGAATTATTCAATTCTCACCCCCCCCCCCCCACTGTAGCAATAGCACTTATATACCAGTTCACTCTTTAAACCCCTCTAAGCGGTTTACAAAGTCAGCCTATTGCCCCCAAAATTTGGGTCCTCATTTTACTGACCTCAGAAGGATGGAAGGCTGAGTCAACCTTGGGCAGGCAGCCAGCAGTCAGCAAAAGTAGCCTGCTGTACTGCACTCTAACCACTGCGCCACTGTGGCTCATAAGTGTCTGACAGAAAAATGCTAGATCTTTTTCCTTAATTTGAGGTAGATTCTGATGTGATTCATCCACATTTCACTTCAATAGTGCAAACACAAATGCTACAATTACATACCTGAGTTAAAATGTCTTACAGAAGGACATATGATGTGGCATTTGCATGAAGTCACTACCATACATCTGCCATTATTTCACTCTCTTTTGGTCCATACGCCCCCACACCACTAAGATAACCATGCTTCCCTTGGATCCCCCCCCCCTTTCCTAATTGGTAGAATTTTCCTCTTTTGAGCAAAAATCTTACCTCCTGAATATCCCAACTGGCTGTTTGTTTATGAAGGTGACACACAATTTTCTAGAGTTTATCTAGAATTTATCTAACTAGTTATTAAAGGATCCAAGTATTCTAATCCAGTAAAAAGTGTTTGAATCAGGGTTGAATCCTGGCAACTACTTGGATAAGCTCCTGCAGTTTTCTTTGCAATATTTTCAGAAGTTGCTCTCCCTTGCCTTCTTATTAGGCTGAGAGTGAGTGTCAGGTCCAAAGAACCAAATTTAGAGTATAACCTGCAGTGTCCCGGTTTTTAGCCTAATGCTTTAAGCACTACACCAAACTGGCTCTTGAATTATCTTTACCAATAAAGTATTTGAGGATTGTTTTCCAGGTTTTAAGTTTGCTTTCCAATGACAATATTTAGGTCTGCTCCAATACTATTAGAGGTTTTACTGCCAGAAAAAGTAGACAACTGTGCATCTTTTTTGAGACTTAAATTGTACGTATCCTTTTTGGCTTTGTCTCATCCATCACTGGCCAGGCCTTTATTCCATTTCAAGCAAAGCCTGAACAGTCTCTTCTTTCCTTTAGGACAATCCAACAATTTAAAGACTCTCGCAGCAACATACAGGGACTGATCCTTGTCTTCATCTATCATTTTCTTATGATGCCACCTGAAATTGGTTGCATCATCATTCACATGTCATTATTTCAATAAGAGGCAAACTCTTTAACAAGGAAATCTGAAGTCTCTTTCCCCAGTGCTGCCCATAGCCCCAAACCTAGTTTTCTATCTTTAAAAAGAAAAAGTAAGAGGAAAATGTGCTTGCAGGTATGAAATTCTTATGCCTGCCCATAAAATGGCACCTGACATGCCAAAGATCTGAATAAATTCTCTGATATTTCTGTTAGATCCAAGACCAGACCAAAAGAATTTTTGAACTGATCCAGAGGAGGGGAAGAAAAATACAGAAAGCCCTCAACTTACGACCAAAATTGAGCCCAGTTTCTGTTGCTAAGCACCAGTTAAGTGAGTTTTCCCCATTTTATGACCTTTCTTGCCACAGTTGTTAAGTGAATCACTATAGTTCTTAAGTTAGTACAGAGGTGGTATTCAGCAGGTTCTGACCAGTTCTGGAGAACTGGTAGTGGACAATTTGAGTAGTTCGGAGAACCAGCAAATACCACTTCTGACAGGTCACACCCCAATCTATTCTCTGCCTCCTGAGTCCCAGCTGATTGGGAGGAAATGGGGATTTTGCAGTATCCTTCCCCTGCCATGCCCACAAAGCCACGCCCACAGAACCGGTAGTAAAAAAATTGAATCCCACCACTGAGTTAGTAACATGGTTGTTAAGTGAATCCAGCTTCTCCATTGACTTTGCTTGTCAGAAGATTGCAAAGGGTGATCCTATGACCCTGCAACTGTCATAAATATAGGCCAATTGCCAATTTTGACCATGCGTCCATGGGGATGCTGCAATAGTTGTTAAGTGTGAAAAACAGTCATCAGCCATTTATTTTCAATGCTGTTGTAACTTCAAATGTTCACTAAATGAACTGTTGTAAATCAAGGACTACCTGTAATGTATATGTATGGGGTGGAGATAGGCTATATATTATGCACATACCTTCTGCATATCATGATGTTTAGCCAGAACGGTCTTCTCCAACTGCAGATATGCAGGCTTCAACTTTCAGAATTCACATCCAGTCATGGGATCTGAACTGTTCTGAGAGTTGTCACCTATAATCACTGGAGAATACCCAGTTTGGCAAAACCAGCCTAGAACCTCTGGGAGTCAGTCATCCTATAATTCTTGAGATGCAGCCTGACTTAAAAAGAAAGCCATAGAGAAGGAGTAATATTTCTACTTATGCAGCTGCTATTGAGTGAATACAGATCTTGGCTTTGGTCCAAGCATCTAGAACAGTCTTTCTTGAGTGCTGTTGTGCTATAAAGTCTCCTCTGAGCCAAGTTTGAGTTTTGGAAATATCACAGACACACTTTTCTTGGAAACAGTATGGAAATAATTGGTCATTCCTTCTTCTGGCAATCCTTTCCCCCTCATTTCCAATTTCTGGCAATCTCCATAGACTGTAAGTGTACCATCTAAAATGAAAAATGAGCCTGGAGTTGCCCCTAAGCAAAAACATTGCTGTGAAAAAAATACAGATAATAGCCGTCTCTAATTTTGTGCCCCTATAGTCATGTTGGCTGGAGGATTGTGAAGGCTGAACTCCCAAATATTTGGAAAGCACCAGTTGTGGGGGAAGGAAGCTAGGTATTCTCCTGAGCTGGTTAGAGAAACAAAGTAGGAAAATAATACAGGAGTAATATAGAATTGGATCCAAAGTTTTTTTGTTTTCTGCCAGCCGGATATTCCCTAAGTAGAATGGTACTCAGACCAGACCAGACATTGGCTCATTTCTACTTGCAGTCTGATGAAAAGAGTGAGAAAGGGAGTAATCGTAGCAGATTTTTTCTTTCTTTCTGTGCTTTTACAGTGTTGTAGTTTGCCATTATGCTGTGCTGCAGAGGCACAATTTTTTTTGGGGGGGGGGAGGGAGGGGGGACACAGAGAAGAGCAAAACTTCTTTCCCTGCTTCACTGATGCAAAAACCTGGCTGGATCATACACTTCTCAAAGAGAGACAGTCTGTTCTGTTTACAAGAAGCTTTCACTGAATTTTGTCCATTCCAAACATTCTTATTGCTGCAAAGGTCAACCTGAAGAATCAAGCTATAATTAAATATCATTTGGTTGAGCCACCAAATATTAGACGCTCTGTGTGTGTGTGTGTGTATTTTAACATATGATATCAAAACTTCTGTTTATTCTGCTAACTTATACAATAAACATATTATATACAAAAGAATTATTAGATGGGTTTTGAGGTAGAGGCTTTTATAGTTAAGAAAGCTTTTAATCAAGACATATTTGTTACTCGATTGACAGTCGTGGTAATGATATGTCAGAGAATGTTGCAGCAGGTGTCCAAATGAACTAGAGTCGCTGACACGAACTTGTGGTTTTATATAAATAAATAGATTTTACATCTATATTTGCAGCAAACAAGACAGTCAGGCTAACAGGTCCTGAGGTAAATCACAGAGCCCACAGGGCACACAGGAGAAAAAGGCGGGGAAAAAGGGAAACTCCGCCTCCACACCCAGAGTAACCAATCACAGTGCAGGCTGCCTCACGCAGGAGCTGGCACTCTCCATCCAATCAACCATAACTGTATGTTCTGGCGCACTGCAAAAACCTCCCTGCTCCCGCTATTAAATTTAAACATTTTAACATGTCAGGGTTTTAGCATTAGGCATTGTGTACATCTTCACTGTTTACACCAAGCTGTAGGAATAACAAAAAGGCTTGTGTCACTTTATAGACAAATATATATTCTATCATCTATTCTGTATTTTAATGGGTTAGAATTAAATTCCTCTGAAACATTCTATTGACAGGCAGATAGATACACGCAGACTTTCTTACTCTGCTAGAAGGAGAGAGAGAAGAAAAATATTGAAGCTAGACTGTATTGAATTGAAATGCCAACTGAAGAGAAGGCGTGCTTCACCATGCTTGATGAAGTGAAGTCTGATCCACCAGTGAATGGACATTGGTTCATTCCTATAAATCTGATAAGTGATTCAGCCCTATAAATCTGGTAAGTCTTATGGTGCCACAAAAGCTTTTGTTGCTTCTTTCTAATATTAACTCAGTTGACATTGGCTCATTTCTCCTTGCAGTCTGATTGAGCTCCAAAGCCCACCTTCCCCTCCTCAGACACTCTCATCCCGCCTCTTCCCACAACTTTTCATTTTCATTCACTTTTGAGTGTCTCTGGAAGTCTGTCAACAACCTCAAGGAAAGGCAGAGCAGAACAAGAGTCAGTGGAGATTCTGGGGCTTATCTCTGTGTGCGTAATGTGTAAAATTAGCATTAGTGCTTCTGACATTGCTATAAAGTAAGTTTCTGGGACAGGCTTTGGAGTGAGGCAGATACACACACACACACACACACACACACACAAACACCTGAAGTGCTCTTTTCTTTCATCAAAGATTCCTTCCATTCATTTTTAAAATAAATATAATAAAGATGGGATGCTGGAAAATAAAACACCAGCAATCTGGCCTCAGCTGTATTTCCTCAAATGCCTCTTGGATCTTACAGAATCCACAAACTGTCACATCAAATTTAGTAGAGAGGAGAGAACAGACCCAGGTTTCATTTAGAAACAAGCCCCATTGCAAGGAAGAAGTCAAACATAAACAGTACAACAGAACACCATGTGTGTTGGTTGAACTGCCATTTTGTTCAATACCCAAGGAAAAATACCCTTTTCATGGAGAAAAATTGCTATTGTGCATATTTACTGTGAGCTTTTTTCTTTCTTTCCAGGGATTGGACACACCACAACAAATCTGTACATAATGCTTTATTGCACCACATACCTTTCCCGACAACACGTTATTGGGTCAGCTCAACCCTTCTAGAACTGTTAACTTGCTGTTGCCATGTAAATACATTGTTAGCACACAGTCCTTTATACTCAGTCTTTTAATATTCAGTTCAAACAAAAGTCTCAAAGTCTTTAAAGTAGTATACAATCTTTGCCTTTTTCCCAAATTTTTTCCACTAGTTGGGATATTTCTGTGGAATTGCCCTTTTTCTGGTTGTTGTTGAGTTCGAAGCAAAGCTCCAAGGAAGATTCCCTGTAGCAGGGGTGTCAAACTTCACGGTGGTGTCAAGTGATGTATTGTGACTTCTCCCCCTTTGCTAACCGAGCGTGGGCATGGCTAGCACATGATGAATCTGGCCCGTGGGTCGCGAGTTTGACAGCCCTTCTCTATAGGATATGCTGCTCCTCATAGCTTGTGGTACTGGCAGAGGTACAATAGTCCTCTCACCGGCTTGAAATAACTGCTAATCTCCAGATGTGGCCTTCATTTCCTGTCTGAATGCAAATTGCCAATCATCTTTCCTCCTAGCCTCCTCCGCACTCTGTCTTAGCCTTTGCTAAGGAAGTGAAATAATTTGCCAGGATAATGGGATCTAGAGGGGTAAACTCTTTGGAGTTTTTTGTTCAAAATTACAAAAGTTGTTAGAGTGTTTTCTCGTCATCCTGATCCAGTTTGTACAATATTCAGGGATTGGAAACTATAGTGCAACATCTGGAGACTACAGATTGGAAACCATTGATTTGACTCAGGCAAATTTAAATGGTAGTAAGATAGAAGATCCTATCAATAAGCAGATGAGAAAGAAATAGGATGCCGGCTGTTTGGTCAGATTAAGTCAGACTTATCCTAGTTAAAAGATGAATTGGAAAATCCCAGGCAATCGTCAGATTTATTACAGGTACTTATTAAGTTAAATTGTAAATCATATTATGGCATTTATTAGCAGCATGGTATCTGTTTTATGCCTTTATTTTGGGAGTGGATATACTCAACTTCTTTTTTATGAGATCGTTAATAGTCATTTGGCAATAAGACCACGATCAAACTTAATCTCTTAATATTTATGTCAAGCTCTTTAATTACTCAATTAATTAATTAATTTGAGGAACACAAGATACATCCTTCACTGTAACCTTCAAAGATAAAAGTATAAAATCAGTCCTCATGCCATCACCCTTTTTAGTGGAAAAAAGAAAAAGACTAAACAGTGATACACACCCAGCCCACTCCCCCACCCGACCATTGCATTACACTGCACTCTCTACAAAATAATTGTTTCTGCTCCTTTTTCTGTATAAAATGCACAGCTCTCTAAAATTCAGAGCAGCTAGACCACTTTGCACAGCTGCCTTTTCATGCCCCTTTGCCAAAGCTTGTCATTCTACCTTATGACTCTATGTTTTGACAGGAGAGAGGAAAAATTCTGGGATATTAAAACTGCATTGCTGGCAAGGAGGCAATCATATTTCATCCTTCTTTTAACATTTGAGATGAACACAATCATCCATATTTATGGCTTTCACTATGTCAGCAGAGTAGCTTCTGAGTAAATTACATCAAGGATGTCATAAAGAAGGGAACTGTATGAACTGGTATTTTTGCTCTTATATTCCAGCTTCTGGAAGAAACATTGAGACATGAATCAAATTAAGGGCTTAAGGATATAGAGTGGTTGTCGTTAATTCAAAAGCAGTCCCATTTATAGGCCTTTCATCTTGAATTTTGGCCAAGAGCTTCCCAAAATTAGGTTGACATTGATTCTGTGTTATAACCTTAGCCCTGATCTAAAATGATTCTTTCCCAAGTCTGTGAAAGATTAGAGTTGGTTGTTTGGAAATATAGAATCATCTTACTTTAATAATTTCCAAACAAGTATCCTTTCTTAGGAAATTTCAAAATTTGATACTGCCTAGCATTCAATATGAAATGAAAGTATGAATAACTTCAGGTCTGAAATTATGATGTCCAGCCCATAGATCACTGTCAAGTCACAATCCTTCATGTAGTTCAGCGTTGTCAAACTCAATTTCCTTGAGGACCACGTCAGGGTTGTTTTTGACCTCGGGGTGGTGTGTGTGTGTGGCCAACATGAGCATGGCCAGCTTGATGTCACTCATGTCAGGGGCGCCTATGGTGGCCCGAGCACTCTGCCAGCGAAAATTGGCTCCTAAGTTCCGTTTTTGGCTGTGACAGCTTCCTGCAACCTTCTTCCAGTGAAAAGGGAGCCCAAACTCCATTTTCAATGGCAGAGACACCGCAGTCCTGTCCTTTGCTGTTTCCAAAGCAGCCCCATGGGCCAGATCTAAGCACCCTATGGGCCGGATCTGACCCCTGGGCCTTGAGTTTGACATTCTGATGTAGATCCTCAGGGTAGCACCCAAGTTCAGAGTACTCCTCAGTGCACAGTTCTTAATTTTTACTTACTTTACAGCCTATTTCTTAGCTGCACGTTCCTTAATCTGATGAATTCCTGATATATTGTTCACAACTGTAAAAAATCTCCACTAATAGAGCTAACAAGCAGTGTATATCTAATGGATCATCTAACATGGAGCATCCCTTTCACTCTCTTTTCTTCTGAGGATCCAGGAGGACTCTTCCATGCTTGTTCTTAAAGTGGACTGATTGGAAAGAGCTCTGTGGGACTTTTCTCCCAAGCCTCCTCTGTTCTTCAACCACTGTTTCTGTGGCTGCACTCAGAGACAATGGAGGGTGCCTGCTGGCCTCTTGATTTCTAATATTTTTGATATTGGTAGCAATAGCAATAGCTCTTAAGACTTATATATCGCTTCACAGTGCTATGCAGCCTGCTCTAAGTGGTTTACAGATTCATCATATTGCCCCCAATAATGTGTCCTCATTTTACCAGCCTTAAAGCTATGGAAGGATGAGTCAACCTTGAATCGTTCAGTACCTGCAAAAAACGCATTCTAAACCACTGTGCCACCACGGCTCTGGTATGTTGTTTTTAATCCTGGTGTTGCAGAATATCAGGTTGTATTTCCAGTCAACATTTTTGTCTGCAAAGTCCTGTGCCAGTGGATAAGCTCTGTGCAATTTTTGGTCATTTTTAAGTGTTGCCACATAGTATTGTGGTGAAGCATCATCATCATCCCCAAAACAAATGCATGTCAGCCTAGCCTTTTTGCTGAATGTAAGAAAATATAGAACAATAAATTTCTAGAATGTTTGCTATTTTTATAGGCATGGACAGAGACTCATACATACTCACTCCAGTGTCTCTTATATAGGTCCCTCAAAGATTCCAATGTATGTATTAAAATGCACATGGATGATGACTAGTATATTGGATGGATTTATTCTGACCCCAATACCTAATTTCTTGAAGGGATAACTTTCAAAAACTCTCCTCTCATCCAAATGTTGTCTCACAGGCAATCCACAATAGACAAAATAACTTTCTCAGGGTACCTTTCAGCTTCCAGTACCATTCTGAACATGGATATTAATGCCCTGAATAAGCAGCCATGAAGGACAGAACGCTACCAGTAGCATCAAGCTTGTCATGGATTAAGATAACGGATTGTTATCTATTTGGACTCTAAACTTTGCACCATAGATATCATGTAATTTGTATGTTATTAGATGTTCTTTGATAAACTGTGGGGGGCACCCAGAACTCTAGAAAAGCATTTTGACTTTGTGGAAAGGGAGGCAGATGTGGAAGGAACAGAAGTGTTTAACTGTTTAACATTTGCATCGTATTTGCAGATTCTAGGATTTTATTTCACCTCCAGTTCAAACAACAGAATCATTTCTCACCTTTATTTTGTACAACTCAACAAACCTTAACAGATTAAATGTCATCATTGGCAGTCTGCAAAAATAAACACTTTTCATATCATTTTAAAAAGTACTTAAATAAATAGAACAATCTTAAAAAGTCATTAACATGGTGTGGCACTAAAAGTATATTGAAAGGTTAATGTATTCTTTGATAGCAGGATCATTTTAGTAGATGGCATCAGATATTTTGTGTTTTTGAAACAACATTAATCAGACCACTATATCATTCACTATATAATTACCTAATGAACTACTCTGTTGAATCATGCAATTGCAAGGGCTCTTTAGTAGAGTTAGCAATAATGGGTGGACCCTGAAGCTTTCATGACCAATTATTTCAAGACCTTCCATACTTCCTTGTGGGTAACAATGCCAAAAATCCCACTGCTAATCAATACATTAATAAATTAAGATGTTAATTCACAAATTAATGGATTTTAATTAATGTATCCAAGTTTTAGTTGTTGGAGTAAATGCTTAAGGAAATTTGTTCATTAAGATTACTTTGCTTCAGGTTGTACATTTATTACCAGAAATTATTTTGATTTAGGTCTTTTGCTTTAATAAGCGAATGTCTTTCCTATATTAAAATTATCTTTTTTCCTATCAATGAATGACATGTTTAACAACCCCCCCCCCAAAAAAATAAGATGGACTTCAGTAAATAAAAATATATTTAGGTTTTAAAATACATAAATACCTGAATTTAACCAGCCAAAGTATGAGCATTGAATTAAAATTGAATCTCAGTTGAAAGCACAAGTCTAAATTTAGCTGTGAATAAATTAGATTATAACTCTATGCATGTCTAACTTGGAATGTGTTATTACTGTATAATTTGTAGCGAGTGGCTAAATTCACTATCGCGATAAATCAAACTTTTTGTTTCACCATAATTTGTGAAATAAAATAGATACTTTCATTTAATATTAAGTCATATTACTAACTCACATACCCTCTGGATGCAGAGACCAACTCCCAGAATTTTCATCAACTGTCATGATAGCTAGAAGAACCAAAGTTAAAAGAACAGCTTCCTCTCCCCACCCTAAAGATTTGGAGAAGTAACCCTCAATCTGAGATTTATTGTGATTTATTATTTATTTTGGATTCTTGATAATTTAACACAGCTCACAAACTGAGCTTTGGTAACTTTAACTCCCAAAATTCTGAATACAAGACAAATTGGGTACAGATATAAGGGGAGATGTTTTCAGGACTCTTGATTTTGAGTCCTGAAAACATTTCCCATTGGATCTATAAATAGCTTCAGAATGTGACAACTCGCCATGGCCAACTTGCCATGACCAAATCACCATGGGACAATTCAACAATTCAATTTAATTATTGAATTTAATTATGTCATTCACATTTCATTTTGTCTCTCCTTTGGCATCCTTTCTTTAATTATTCTATTCCACCATTTCTTTGATATTAGTGTAACTTTTGTCCTATGGCAAGTTGGCCATGGTGAGTTGTCCTGCAATGAGTTGGTCATGGTGATTTAGCTGTGGCAAGGTTTTCTAGACCCAAACAGTTTGTCTTATATTGGGAATTACGGAAATTGAAGTCATCAGTACTCAGCTTGGGAGACTTAAAACTAAAGTGTGTCTGGGAAAAAAGGAAGGAAGGAAGGAAGGAAGGAAGGAAGGAAGGAAGGAAGGAAGGAAGGAAGGAAGGAAGGAAGGAACCCAATTTCACTCTAATTGTTTAAAATATAGGAAACAGCAGAAAAAGAAAATTGAATGTGAAAATTGTATTTTGAAAAATCCAAACTGAAAATAACACTAATTGAAAATATGGCCCAAAGCAAGGGACTGTTGTCCTTATAGTTCAAAACAACTGGAGGAAGCCAGATTATAAATTCTTCAACTAAAGAATAAATTATGATTAAAATATTCTACACAAAAACATTACCAAGTAATAGAGAAAGTTCAGTAAAATTTAAAGAGAGAGGATTTTATAAGCAACCCTTGTTAATAGAAAAGGATGCTTTTGACGGTGTATGTTTCATATTAACTACTGGGTGTTGCATTGCTCTGATTAGCATAAATTCATATATTTGATAAATATATTTTTGTTAAATGTGCTTTTTTTTGGTTATAAATATATGAAATGAATTACATATCAGTTTAAGAGCAGGAGTTATTAAAATGTTTTGGTAATATGTTTTAAGTTTAAAATATTACAAACAGAATTATTACTCTCAAACCCTTGTAAAGATGTTAATATACATGATTTTGTGCAGCAGATATTACAGCAACAGTGATTATATTTATTTTTGCATGCATTAGTTGGGATATTACCTATTTTACAGCTATTATATCTTCTCTCTTTGAATGAGACTCAGCTGTTTTCTATGAAGGAGAGAAAATGAAATATATAAAATAAGCTTTGGATTAGCATTAATTTGTTCAACTTTAGCACCACACAAGAAACATCAATGACATCCTATTATTAAAATCATTACTCTTGAATGAGATTAACATTCCTTTTCGCATAGAGCAACTGAGTTCACATGGATTTATGTTACATTATTATACAATTGGTTTTCTTTTGATTTAGCATAAGATGAGTGTAACACACAGTTGGGGGGGCGGGGGGATTGCATGCAGCCCCTCCAACACCACTTGAAACAACTCAAGGTTATGCTGTCAAAATTAAATGTACAGCACAGCTAGTTCTCAATTTATGAATATAATTGAACCTGAAATTATGGTTGTAAGTCTTAGTTGTTGTAAATCGAAGCACTTGTGTGACCAGAAATGATTTTCTGGCCTTTTTTGCAGCAATTGTTAAGGAAATGCTGCAGTCATTAAGGGAACTGATTTCTTTGAACTAGACTACTTTAGTGATCCTTGGATAGCAAAGGTGACCAACAAGCAAATACTGGAATGCAGAACACAAGACCTGTCACTAGAAGGAAAAAACACAAAACTGCATCTCATGGTCTCGTCTACTGAAGAGAAGGACCAGAGGAGACATGATAGCAGTGTTCCAATATTTGTGGGGCTGCCACAGAGAGGAAGAGTTCAATCTATTTTCCAAGGCACCTGAAGGCCAGACAAGGAATAATGGATGGAAGCTGATCAAGGAGAGATTCAACCTAGAAATACGGATAAATTATCCCACAAGTGAGAACAACAAACCAATGCTTTCGGATGTTGCGGGAGCTTCATCACTGGAGGCTTTCAAGAAGATATTGGGTTGCCATTTGTCAGAAATGGTGTAGGGTCTCCTGCATGAGCGAGGAGTTGGACTAGATGACCTATAAGGTCCCTTCCAACTCTTTTAATTTGTTAAATATATTTGCCATGTCATACAGGAGAATTCACTGGAAAAAGCAGTTATGTTGGGAAGAGTTAGTGGTAAACGGAAACCAGGCTAGCAAGGAGCACAATAGCAATAGCACATAGACCAGGGGTGTCAAATGCACATTGTCACAGCAGTGTCATGTGACATATTGAGACTTACCTCCCTTTGCTAAACCGGGTGTGGGTGTGGCCAGTGTGTGACGCATCTGGCCAGGAGTTTGACAGCCCTGACTTAGACTTCTATACCACTTCACAGTGCTTTACAGCCCTCTCTAAGGGGTTTACAGAGTCAGAATAGTTACCCCAACAACCTGGGTTCTCATTTTACCCACCTCAGAAGGATGGAAGGCTGAGTGAACCTTGAGCCTAGTGAGATTCGATCTGCCAAATTGAAGTCAGCCGGCAGTCAGCAGAAGTACCCTGCAATACTGTGTTATAACCACTGTGCCACCAGTGGTTGCTGGACACCATAAAAACACCAGCCAGAGCATAGAAAAACTGAAAGAAGCAATACAAAATTAGAAAACATGGATAGAGCAGCCCACAGAATCGCCAAGGGTCAGACACGACTGAATAGATAACATCATCACCACTTTAAGTGAGAACTATCTATGTTTGTCAATTAGGAAGTTGGAGTCAGTTTTAAGGATATTAATGGAATGCAAGTTTTTCATTCTTGCTCTTAATCCCAGCTCCCAAAATCAAACGAGAAATAGCAGAAAACATTCAATCTCACCTCTTCCAAAAGCTACTTTACAGCTGACAATAAGAGGATGAATGGCGGCCTCTAAAACGTAAGAAAATGCCACCCTGGTTTAAGTACATGGCTTTAAGTTTAGCACATCTACCCACTATAGTTAATTGATCATGGTTTAAGGATTAATATTATATATACACAAAATGCAATCTAGCAGTTGCAATCCTAACTTTGAAATTTTCCTGTTCCATAAAATGCTTGCTCAAATATAGAAAGAAAAATGGATTTCTTTACCCCTTGAATATTTGAAGGATAACCTTCCAGTATTCTTTTATTTTAACAATGATAAAAAGTTTGCTACATTCATTCACAATCTGTGAACCAGCTCCTGTCCAAAAAGGAGCCACCGCAATAGCAGACCACAAGGTGAATGCCGTTGTGTGCCTTAACTGATTTCCCTTATGCTCTGTGCACATTTGTCTAGAAATAAAAGCCACTACACCTGACGTTAGCCTGAAATTAAGCCCATCTATTTTTTATCCACTTGCTGCCTCCTTGCAGGTCTCATTAATACAACATGAGCCTGGGCTTAGCATGAGTAGATCCAATGGTGCAATTCCCATGCACGAGGTGAGGTGGGTTTTTTTTTTTTTTGAAGCTTCTTGCTAGAAGCATCCTCAGGCATCTGAGTTGTTATTCTTGGCTCTTCTCATGCACAACCTTGGCTTCAGTTCCTGAACGCTCACATGTCAAAGTGGGGAGCAGACTTTGAACGTGTAACGTGTTGATGAAATTCAGCCTTTTCATTTGCTCCTCTTTAAATGCTAAGTAGTCATGAACTGGCATACTAGCTATGGTTACCCAAAGGAAAAATAGCCACCTGTTATTCTGTTAGATGTACTTATACTGGTGATAGGAGCCGTGTAAGCAGACTTACTAATGTCCTTGAGTCTGAGATTGATGGGGTACACCATTAAAGCTCAGACACAGTCATTATATGCCGTCATTGTGCTTTGTAACATTAATGTTTCCAGTGCCATAAGGAAGCAGAGGTACACCAAACTTCTCCATATTCTTCAGCGACCAATGATGTGTTGCGTAAAAGAGAGATGCTGCCTAGAAACCATCTCTTAAACCACAGCAGGCCTTCTTTTAAAGTATCTCTTCCACATTAGGAACCTATTAGACTGCCTCTCTGAATGGAAATGTTATTAAGCCAGTCGGATTTTTGTGAGGAGTTGATTCAGTACAAAAAAAAAAAACTTTCAAAAGGATAAAGTTTTTTAAAAAGTACATTTTTTTTTTCCAAAAGGAAAAAGAATGGCTTAGTGGAGTTTTGGTCAGAAAAGCTGAGCACAGGTGTTAAAAATTCTGAAGATCAGGTTTCGAAGACCTGCCAAGGCACATGGTTTCTCTTTACCTTCTGTGTGGGAATAGAGATCAAGACTGGATTACTGTAACGCGCTCTACATGGGGCTGCCCTTGAAGAGTGTTCGAAGACTTCAGTTAGTCCAGAACGCAGCTGCACGAGCGATTGTGGGTGCACCCAGGTACACCCACGTCACACCTATCCTCCGCGAGCTGCACTGGCTACCCATTAGTCTCCGGACCCGCTTCAAGGTGCTGGTCGTTACCTATAAAGCCCTACATGGCATCGGACCTGGGTACCTGAGAGACCGCCTCCTGCCGATTACCTCCCATAGGCTGATTAGATCTCACAGGTTAGGTCTCCTCCGGATTCCATCTGCCAGCCAATGTCGACTGGCGACTCCCCGGGGGAGAGCCTTCTCTGTTGCAGCTCCAGCCCTCTGGAATGACCTCCCCGTGGAGATCCGGACCCTTACTACCCTCCCAGCCTTCCACAAAGCCACCAAGTCCTGGCTACTCCAGCAGGCCGGGGAGCTTGTGAAATATCCAGCCCCACGGAAACTTTGAATGTTGCGTATTTTAAAGTGTGGTTTTTGTCTTTGTATTGTGTGTATTTAATTAATTCTCTAAGAAGGGGCAGCATGGTGGTTTTTCTCTCCATCCAGACCTGCACATCCGCCTGGCACTAGGTTAATATTTCAGACACATCACTTGGCCTGCCAGGTTGATGATACCTGATCCCAAACTGAGGGAATGACCTCATCCAGTGGCTTCGTATGGATATTAAACAGAAATGGAAAGAGCCTTGAGTCCTGCAGCACCCCTCAAGTGAAGGACCTTGGGCGAGACTTCTCTTCACCTGTCATCACTGATTGAAGGAATGCTTTTTTATAGCACAGCTATATGGAAAAGAAACAAGGTATATTCCTCTGTAAATATATGGTGAATTGTACCAAACAGATCTCAATGGACTCATATAGGAGTCCAACTACTGCAAACAGCTGGTCCTTTTTTCCCTCTCTCTCTGTATTATTTGGCAAGCCATCATTTTAACCTCCTGTCAAGCCCCTCAAAAACCCAACTGGATTACTCCCAAACTAAGCAAGCAAAACATTCCCAACCTTTCTGACCTGTAGCTTCACTAGGAATAATTAAAGAGAAAAAGCACATATGAGTGCCAGGATAACAAGGAGTTTCCTGTTTCATTTGCCTTTCTCCAACCCCTGCCTGGAAGCAGCCCATAGTTAAATAATTGCTTTGGTTAGCTTTCATCAATGCACCACTAATGGAAAGATAATGAGCCTGCCAGAGGAACGGCTTGCACAGTTATCAGCTTGTATTGACTAAGATGATAACTATAGAATTGTGTTGTCTACCATGACTCCAAAGGACTCAGCAGGTAGTAAACATTCCTCTTTAGCATAATGTATTGAACAAAATTTGTATGCATCTCTGTTAGCAGACTTTGTAAATTCTTGCCTAAATTATGCACCTCAATTAGTAAAGAATAATGGAGCAGTAGGTAAAGTGTGTGCAATTTTATCAACTCTTTGCTGCTCAGTGAAGTGAAGCCCGTGGTTGTCTTTGGTAGGCAATATTGAGACGTGTTCGGGATAGCTGATGTTTTATTTACTTCTTACATCCATTTGATAAGTAGTGGTGTGCAAGCAAGCTACAAAATGAGTGAAACACTGAGCCCAACATACCGCTCAGTCGCAGCATACTTAATCAGCAAAATGTGTCATTTGGTTAATTAAGCGGATCAAAACCTGGCATCTGAAGTGCGCTATTAGACAACTCAAAGGTACATCTTGATCTGTGTTGCACAGGAGGTATATGACAACTTCAGTCTTGCCTGAGCTGCTTTGTTGGAAATGATGGCACTTCGATACATTTTAAATTGTGTGGCCAGTTCCCATACAAACAAAAGCCAGACGTACGTTTGTTAAAAGTACCCGCACTTACACAGGGTCTCCTAACATTTACATTTAGAAGGTAACTATTTATATTACTTTGGAGCATATGCACCAAAGACAAATTTCTTGTGTGTCACACTTGGCCAATAAAGAATTCTATTCTGTCCTGTCCTGTCCTAACCTATATTAAGAAAGCTGAATAAAGCAGTTTTATCTACCAATCATATGGGTGTGTCCCAATTTGTTATTATTATTTATTTGTATCCCATCATTATTACATTTATAAATAACTTAAGGCGGCAAACATATGCAACACACCTTTCTTTTCCTATTTTCTTCACGACGTCAACCCTATGAGGTGGTTTTGGACTGAGAGAGAATGGCTAACCCAAAGGCACACAGCTGGCTTTTATGGCTAAGGTGGGATTAGAACTCATTGCCTCCCTTGGCCTGGTGTCAATCAAACTCTATTCCCACCATTCTTTACAACAGAGGTTGCCAACCCTTAAATTCATCAACCCTTTCATGGTTTCAGATTGTTCATTGACACACACACACATCCAAACATTTATTAATATATATGACAATAATACTATTTTAACTAATATGAATACTAATAACAGTAATAATAATGAATAGTCCCATCAACCCTTGGGGATCAATATTGGGCAACCTTCCTCTAGAACAGGGGTGTCAAACACACAACGTCACATTGTCATTATATGACATATTATAATTTTCCCCCTTCACTGAAACGGGGGTGAGGGTGGCCAGTGCATGATGCATCCAGACCACGGGCCCCAGTTTGATATCCCTGCCCTAGAAAAACAGGGAAAAACAGGAAGTAGTTTAATTGTCTCAAGGCACAAGAGTGGATCACTAGCTAGATATTAATGTTGAATTTAACATGAAACTCAAGTGGCCTCAGATCATTAGATATTTATTTTCTGTTGCTCACTTGATAAATGGAATGATTGACTTCAGTAGTCCTTCTTCTTCCAAACCTATCTGAATGTGGCTTAAGTGGTCTGCAGTAATTGAAAGCTTTGGCAGACCAAATCAGTGGATATATCTTTTTTTCATGGAGATTTGGGAGTCAAAAAAGGTGTTTTAGAAAAAGGCAAACCTGTTCCTTCACATTATCAAAAAAGCTACATGGGTGCTCCATGAAATCATCAGGAATTGATCTTGACTTTGGAATTTTTATTTCTCTATACCACAAGGAAGGGCGGATCTCTTTTCATCTCACTACTAAAGACAACATTCCTTCAAAGGAAATGTATTAAGAGTAGCATATCAATGATAGGTATGTAGAGAAATTGCCACACATTTCTTTCAAAGGTTTTCAAGAACGATGTGGAACAATGATGGAACAACCTATGGAAACCTTACGGAACTTTTGTAGTAGTTTATAGAATGCTGTTGTTGTATCAAAGATGAGCTGGTGGAGTAAAATCTCCCTGTGCAGAAATTATCTGGATTTACTCACCCCAGCTTCACTTCCTGCTTAGTACAGCAGCTGGGTAATGCTCACTGCCACCATATGGCATTTTGCTCCAAAACCTAGCACCTGAAGCAGAGGAGACACCCCTCCCAAGCTCCACATTATGCATCTTTCTGGCAAATAAACGGGAAAAATATAAAAATGAAATTCATTATATAGAAAGTCGTTTCCTGATTTCAGCATGTTCAAGTGTGTTATGAGAGTGATCAACCTCTCCTTTAGAAGATAGATCAGCTTCTCAAAGAATAAATTAAAAAGGAGACCTGGAAAAAAAAAGAACACGTAAAAAGAATTCTTTTTAGCATAAGTAGTCATGTGTAACATTCACTGGTAAAGCTGTGTTGTGACCAAAGTCTGGTTCATCTAAAGCAAGCACATTATTTTCAAAACACAATATAAAGTTATTAAATGTATAGACCACAATCATGTAGACCAAGTTCCAAGCAAAGCTGATAGCTTGCTGAGCACCCCTAAGCAAAGAGCTTAGATGCCTTTGACCAACTACAATTCAAAGACAAGACAGGAGTATGTAGATCTACTATAAATTACAGCATGAAATTGGAATATTTTAGATAAACCCTTCTGGGTGGCCTTCTCATCATTTGCCTGTTTCTCTTAGGTCAGCAGGACAGCTATGCAATCACTGAGATATGGCCAGTGAATATGAAAAACATACAGTTAACTTAGTGGGCCACCAGTTCCTGTCTCTGTTTGTCACTCGAGGTCAGTTCAGTTCAGCTTGCTGTGAATGTTTAAAGGCACATGGATAGGGGCATATCATAGGACTGGTAGTGATGCAGCTCACAAATGCATCGAGGGCAGAGGTGGGTTCCTACCAGTTCGCACCTATTCGGTAGAACCGGTTCGTCAAATCTACCAAACCGGTTAGAAGAAGTTCCACCAGTGGACCTAGAAAGCAGGCCACCCCTACAGAAGAGGTTCCAAAAGTTTTTGAAACCCACCACTGCTAAAGGGTTAGGGGTGCAAGGATCTTGTAACTTGACAGTTTTAAGACTTGCATGCTTCAATGCCAGAGTTCCTGAGCCAACGTGACTGGAGGAGGAATTCTGGGAGTTGAAGTCCACAAGTCTTAAAGCTGTCAGGTTTGAAGACCCCTAGTTTTTTTTCTAAAGGGTTAGGGGTGCAAGGATCTTGTAACTTGATAGCTTTAAGACTTGAATGCTTCAATGCCAGAGTTTCTGAATAGCTACTTGGACCGACCTAAGTACTAATTCATAATTTCATGGGTGGCAAGCCACTCCCACAAATGAGGCCACACCCAGAGTAGGTTCGAACAATTTTTGAAACCCACCACTGATCGAGGGGCACCTTTTACCACCACACTTGCTATAAGTAGAAAAGTCAAACTATAGATCACAACTTAAAAAGATCTCCAGTAGATAACCGAGGAGGGCAACAGAAGCCTATGGGCACATGCAAGATGGTATTGGTCTGCCCATAAATCAGAGGTTGCAAGTTGTATTAAAATGTATAATTTATTGAGCAGGCACAGAGAACATAAATAGCACAGGGATAAAGCATTACTTAGCATAGAGGAAATACATGAAATGTAGTCCTGTTCTTACTTTATTTTTCCATCATCATCACCGTCATCCTCCCAGTGTTTTTCTTTTAGAGAATAGACCAGCCTTGGGGCAAATGATACTTCTCTCCCAACTTCTTACCTGAGGAAACCTGGTTCCTGCAAGGCCCATATCACCTGAAATTGAGGAGGAACTGTTTGTGCCAGCACTGTCTGCTTGGTTTTAAAGAAGGAAAGCCTTTTCCTCTATTGAAAAGGGAGGAGCTGGATAATTGGCATGTTGTATCCATGCCAAAACACATGACCTTCTGCTAGAGACTGAAAGAAAATGTTCTGAATTGCTAAGTCAGGAGTAGAGTACAATAGAAAAGGCCAAAGCTCTATGAGCTAGATGGCAGCAAACCTCTTCTCTCTTTGGATCACCCAATTTTCTCTCTGATTCCCCTTCATACTCTCCCACCCAATAGGTAGCTGGGAGAGAGAAAATATTTATATTGACAGAGATGAGCCCTGATTAATTATGAAGCACTTTTGACTAGGCCAAGATTGTTCATCTCACGCATAGACTCCATGGAAGGAGAGAATACAGTATCTGAATTTATAACAAGTCAGACAGTAGCTCTTCACTCTTCATGTGCAATTATGACTCGCCTATTCCCTCTCTTTTTTGAGAGGCAAAATTCAAGTCTGTGTGATTGATCCTATAGATTCTACAGCTTATTTTGGCTATAGGGAGCCCATAGATGAGAACATGTGAATGTCAAGAGGGCAAAGTTAGTCTCCTTCTCATGTATTATGAAACCCCCCTCTCTTCACTGGTCACATTAAGCATGTGACTTGGTAGGGCATGCCAAATAAGGGGATCACTAGGATTTGTCTATGTAATTATTCCTGCAACAGATGTCTTGTAATAATTAAATTATGCAGCACACCAGCTTGAAGCCAAGAGATTTGTAGGGATATGACAGTATTAAAAAGAATGTTTTAAAAGCCAAGACCATGAACTCTTTGAAGATATTTCTTCAAGGCTTTGAGGACAAAAACAGTCAGAATGCAAAGCAACCTGCTTTTATGTTAAACTTGACACTTTAAAGTTATCCACTATCCGAAGGCTTACAAAGACAAAGCATTCTCCAATTGAATTTTGACCTCTATAGATTAGTCTGCAAAGAGTAATGCAATGCACTACATAACCCAAATCTCAAAGGCCCTCCTCAAAGTTAGAATTCTCAGGAGTATCTTCTTGCCAAGATGATGGAAGCAGCTATCTTCCAAGAAGTTGATATCGCTCGGTATATGTACTTAGTTCCACAACACAGGCAACAGATAATATCATAATACTCTCATTTCTCTCGCTATAGTGATGTTGTCTCCAGGACTTGGTGAGCAAACTTTCCAAGCAATAAGAGTTCCTTGCAATATTATCCTGGGTTTGGGCAGCAACCATGACTGAAATGTTATCCCGGGGATGTGTGCACATTGTTTAGAGTCATTTCAAAATTTCCCCCCTTAAGTAAAATAATTGATTAACTATTGCATTGACATCCTGTTTGTACGGGTGTGATAAACACACAGGCATTCAACAATTCAGATAGATAAGAGACTCTAACATTGCCTAGCCCAGAGATGGCGAATCTTTTTCGCCTCAGGTGCCAAAAGCACACAAACACCCCGGAGGCCCTTCGGAGGCCGGAAATGGTCTGTTTTCAAACTTCCAGTGGGCCCGGAAGGTCTGTTTTTCGCCCTCCCCAGACTCCAGAGGCTTTCCTGGGGAGGGCGAAAAACAGCCCAACAGGTGAATTGGAAGTTCGTTCCCAAACTTCTGGTTTGAGCATTGGGCAGTTTTTCGCTCTCCAGAAGGCAAAAAATGGCCAAAAATCAAGGCTGAAAATCATCTGGCAGTGCGCTGGAGCTGACAGGGCAACACCTCTCTTGCCCTCAGAAATGGCTCTGCGTGCCATAAATTTGCCATCACAGTCCTAGTGTATTCAAGATTGATTTTTCCCGGCTAGCAACAGGGAGACAACCTTTCATTTTATTCTCCCAGCTCATGCACATATTTCAGTTTTTAAAATTTTGTTATATATACTTATCAAATGTATATAGCCATCTTACAAAAAGTGAATGCTGTTATCAAAAGATAACAGCTGGTAGAGCTTCTTCAAGGCCTGAAAGGCCATTCTTAAAGAGTTCTGTGATCTACTACAGAATCTCCTATCAACTCAACTCACTTTGGATAGTGAGATGGGTGGCATAGGCAGCTTAGCTTCAGCTGGTTATCCCCAGCTGGTAATCAATAGGTTCAGAGCCTTGGTCACTTTTTCCGTTATGGTCTTACAAGTTACACTCTGTGCTGATATTGCCAGATTGTTGGCATAAGCAAAGCTCCTAGTAGCTTCTGGCATGGTTGGTCATTGGAATATATGTTAAGCAGCCCACATACTGCCCTGTGGAAGTCTGTTTCTTTGGGATCTCCATTGATTAATAATAACAGTAACACCTAAGCTTATATACCACTTCACAGTGCTTTTACAGCCCTCTCTAAGCAGTTTACAGTGTCAGCATATTACACCCAACAATCTGGGTCCTCATTTTACCCATCTCAATGGATGGAAGGCAGAGTCAACCTTGAGCCTGGTGGGATTTGAACTGCCAAACTGCAGTCAGTCAGCAGCCAACAGAAATAGCTTGCAATACTGCGCTAAAACCATTATGTTGTCCCCTAAATATTTCTTTAGTTACTGATAGTCTACCCTTTTCAAGCATTTCATCTTATCTTACAGCTTCCCTAGTGTAACTTTCCGATCCCTTTCCAACTCTGAATTCCGTTTGGATAAATCAATACAGAGAATCCATGTAAGCGGAGAGCTCTTTGCTCATGATCCCTAGAAGCATCTCAAAGAGATTAACACTGGAGCTAAGATAGCCCTGTCCAATAGGAATCTGTACCGGATTTCTCCCAGGAATCTGTCATTGCTGTGTATTCACACATAGCCTTTCTGTATGTTTGTTCTCATGTACAGATACTGCTTCTTAATAAAATTATGGCTCTTGATTTGAAAAATTGTTAGCCATCCATATTCTATCAACTGCCTTGGGCGACGCTCAAAACTGTAAAACAACAAGATAGATAGATAGATAGATAGATAGATAGATAGATAGATAGATAGATAGATAGATAGATAGATAGATAGATGATAGATAGATGATAGATAGATAGATAGATAGATAGATAGATAGATAGATAGATAGATAGATAGATAGATAGATCTTGCTGTATTCGGGTCTTTTCCTGTGTAAGATTGAGATTGTCTTGGCAACGTTTCGGTGAGGTCACACTCGCCATCCTCAGGCTGCTGCTTTTGGCTTAAAGCGTAACCGGAGCTGCCATCTTTCTATAAATCTTGGTGGGGTGTGTGTGTGGAGTGCTGGCTTTGTTTCAGTAAGTGGATGTCAGATGTCTGGTAGGTGGGCGGTATCATCACGTTTATTCATGTTGTGGGGGTGTTTCTCTATTTCGATAGCTTCCATAATTATTCTCTTGTTGAAGTGTTCAGTTTTGGAGATTAACCTGGTTCCTTCAAAATTAATTTCATGTCCTGTAGCTTTAAGGTACTGGAAAAGGGAGGAAGTTTTTTTCTTTTTTTCTTACTGCGTTCTTGTCTTCTGCGATGCTTGCATTTATTCTCCTATTCGTTTGTCCTATGTATGTGGCAGGGCAGATTTTGCATGGTATTTCATAGACTCCTTGGTTTTCTAGCTGGATTTTGTCTTTGGGGTTACTTAAGATGTTGGCTATTTTTTGGTCGGTGTTGAAGGCTAGAAAACCAAGGAGTCTACGAAATACCATGCAAAATCTGCCCTGCAACATACATAGGGCAAATGAACAGGAGAATAAATGCACACATCACAAGAACGCAGTAAGCACCTTAAAGCTACAGGACATGAAATTAATTTTGAAGGAACCAGGTTAATCTCCAAAACTGAACACTTCAACAAGAGAATAATTAAATAAATAAATAAACTATCAAAATAGAGAAACACCCCCATAACATGAATAAACATGACGATACCTCCCGCCCACCAGACATCTGGAAACTAGCCCTGGTAAACAAACGATTCCCAACCACCACCCATGCCGTTACAACACAAAACAACAACAGACCCACAGCCAGCACCAATCAGCACCTATCTACTAATCATGATACAGCCACACATCCAATCAATCCACTTACTGAAACAAAGCCAGTACTCCACATACCCCCACCAAGAATTATAGAAAGACAGCAGCGCCATCCACACTTTAAGCCAAAAACACATAGGGAATATATGCATTTCATCCATATTCTCTCTGGGCTGCGTTACCTCTTCCATTCACCTGATGTCTCAACAAGATAATGATAGGTGAAAAAGTCGATACAGTATCATGCCAGGTAATATTCAGTAGTGCAAGATAACATTAAAAGATTTGCACCTAAAATCCAATACATGTTATGAACTCACCTGATGAAAAATAGTGATGTTTCCTCCTTTTAAATCATAGTTGTGGCTCGCAGATATAATAATGTGTATTACATGAAGGTAAGGGTGGAGAACAACATTGTACAAGATAGATACACAGACCCAATAGATTTTTTTAAAATCTATGCTTTCTTATTGAGTTCTGAGACAACGTTCAGCTTAAAAGTGAGACTAATTCAACCCTATTCTTGGTTAAGGGGATTAGCAATAAACCGTCATAAAGAACAGACATTTGTGTTCCAGCTCTCAGAACTGATTATGGAGATTGTTCCCTTTGCTGCTGCGAATCTAATTAATGATACACGATAGAATCTGGGGTGTGAAATAAAAGATACACAACTCAAATACTGTACAAGAAAGAATTATTCTCCTTTTCTTTATTGAAACATGTCACCCAGACATAGTACGCCTCAGCAACCATTCCTGGAATACTTTGATTTCTATTTTAATTTGCTGTGATTGCAACAATGATTTCATTGTAGAATTTTCACTGCCTGTTCACATGTTTACTGAATTCTTATTTACTTTCCACATGCCTCCCACACTGACCAAAATTGTTAATGAAAGAACAGTGGGTTCTGCAAGCTGGAATAATTTTTTTAAAAATAAAAAAGCAAGCACAACTCTGGATTTGAAATCTCTGGATTTCATTATGCTCTTGAGCCTCTCATACCTTGTAGATTCAGCTTATTTGATGTGACTCAAAAGACCAAGAGAAAATATTCATTAGAAGAAAGAATTAATTGCATTTTCCTCAAATTTGGCTTATTGTCTTTTTGGAATATTGGAAAGGACTCTGCATGGAATTAAAAGTGGGAAAGAGGAAAAGGAGAATGAATAGACACAGCAAAACTTGGAATACATTAAAATATTTTCTTTAGATTCTTTGCCTTTGGCAAAACCCTTACTTGACAGTCATTGGATTGGTAATATATATTATTTGCTTACAGATTTATATTATTTGATTTTTAGAGCCTAGTGCAGGATTAATGCTTATTCAGAACTTATTCCAAGTGCTTTGGATCTAGAAATTGAGCTGTAAATCTCAAAGGAAATGTCAAATATTTCCTGAAGCTGAAATGGATCATAAATACTGCACAAAAAAAGTCCATTTTTAAGGAATTTTGCTTAAGGCTGGTATGGTCCATAATGATATGGAAATCAGCTTCATGGAGCACTCTTCCGTGCCATGGCATTTGATGATCTGATAATGCACATATGCTCTCTGACTGAGATAAGGAATATAGTATCTGGATGGAGTTCATGAATACAACCAGAGTGTCAAAAGTTTTTCATTCTTCCTTATTCATGCTACCTGTGGTTACTTGTGATAAACTTTGTCAGAGGTAACATTTCCAAAGCAGTGCTTGCAGATTTTTGAAACTGCCATCATTGTATACAAGAGATACAGTAGCTATATCTCCCAGAATATTCTCTAAAAAGGATTCTATGAATTCTCAACATGATGCAGTAAACTATATCAGGCAGGTTGATCGTGAAGGTATGCTCAGAACTAGGGCCAGTCTACTAATATACCTGTCCCTCATCTCTTAAGGAGTGCTTTAAAAGCTCACAAATGCTATTCCTCACAATTTAGAAATAGGAAGATTCTATATTCCACCCTCCTTTATAAAACATTAATAACTTAAATTCCTTTCCTTCTATGGAAGAAGTCATCTAGGCTTTCTGGAAAGATTCATGGAATATCCTAGCAGTTGTTAACATGCATAAAACCAAGTAACATATTTGAGAAAAATGCAAGCTTTAATAATATTTAACAAAAACAAAAAAGAGAAAGGCTGAAAAAGAAAGCCCTACCTTTAAAATCTCTTCCTGCTCTTGTAAAACATTTTCCAGAATTGTTGTTCCTTACAACATGGCCACCAAATATGGAAGCATACAGTAAATACAGTCTGGTTATGACATACTCAACAGTTTTTAGAAAATTACCTGATTTGGCAATCCATATTGGAGTAATATAGTATCAAAAATCTATATTCTATGATTTTCTCTAATTAAAAAGATGTTTTTCTCCCCCTGATGTTCCCATTTTTACATATTAATAGGTCCTCACCTTACGACCACAACTGAGCCCAAAATTTCTGTCGCTAAGCAAAATGGTTGTTAAGTGAGCTTTGTCCCATTTCACCACCTTTCTTGCCTCAGTTGTTACGTGAATCAGCGCAGTTGTGAAGTTAGTCACACAATTATAAAGTGAATCTGGCTTCCTGGTTGTCTTCGCTTGTTAGAAGGTCACAAAAGGTGATCACATGACCTTGAGGATGCTGCAACAGTTGTAAATGTCAAAAACGGCCATGTCACTTTTTTCATTGCTGTTGCAACTTTGAATGGTAGTCAAGGACTACCTATAGTTCTCTTTATATGCAGCATCCATTTCATCATCCAATCCTTACTTTGCTTTCTGAATTGTACTTAACCAGCAATGTATAGATTGTAGCAGAATTTTGTGTGGTAAATAATTCAAATTTCTAAGTTTTTCATCTAAGTTTTGCAGTGAGACACTATATTGCGTATTTTTACGTGCTGAAACTAGAGAGCTGGTTCAGGCCATTTCAAATAGGGAATTTCAAAGGACTATCTTTGCTTTGTTAATAAGTAATATTTGCAATCTGTATAAATTATCCTTCCACTGGTCAAATTTCTTCCTAGATTCTCTTTCATAAAGATCAATATTTAATATTAAAACAAGGTGATAAATCTGGATTAATTCTTTTTCTGTATTGATCCCTCACTTTAGAGTACAGCTTATTATTGATTGGGTTATTGAGTGTATATTTTTATACAAACCAAAGATATTTTTGCAGATGATCCTGTTCCTTCAAGCCATAAAGCGCTTTAATCCAATCTGCTATTCAATGCAGTTTAAAATTTACAATTGTCGGTTTATCTCAAACTTTCAAATGTTGCAAGGTCTTAAAGTTAACCCTTGACCTTTTAAATAGATTGTATAAAATAATTGGGTTTTTTTCCTTGCTAGTCATTTAATATATATTTTCACTTTTATTGGGACCTTTGAAAAAAAAATATTTTGGTAAAAATCTTCATTTCTACTGTTGTGATTCTACCTAACCATGACATTTTATACTTTTTTCATCTTCAGATATCTACCATTATACTTTTCCAATGAGAGGGATTATTTTTGTTAAATACATTTCCAAATGCCAAATTGACAGCAAGATTAAAATCCATTATATTCTGTTTTTCATCTTCAGATAAATTCAATATCATCATTTGAGACTCGCTTTTATTAATCTGATAATGAATTGTGCCGCTGTATACATTCCTTTATCAGTTTTAAAGAATTCTTGAATATTCTGAAATACATGTAGGCTTAAAGAAGCTGGCTGCTGATTGCATACATAGCATTGTTCATCTTGATTTTTTTTCTGACCTGGTCATAGTCCACAGGTAAGAAAGAAGGTGAATTACCTGTCAGGAAGAATTTAGTTCCTTCTACACAAGTACCACATTCAACCAAATAGATCTAGCAAGCATTTGGGCTGTCCATAATCTATTCTATCTATTGAACTGAACACACATTCTGCTTTGCTGCATTCCCATTTGATCACTAGATGATGGGAACACAAGATATGGAAATGCCTAATTAAAATGGCCTTGAAAAAATAGCGTAATTCTTTTGGTCAGAAGTGACACTCCTAGATGTAGTTATTTGGTACCACATTAGATCTTGTAGTGCTATCTCTCTCTCTCTCTCTCTCTCTCTCTCTCTCTCTCTCTCTCTCCCTCCCTCCCTCCCTCCCTCCCTCCCTCCCTCCCTCTCTCTTCTCAATTCAGAATGGTTATTCAGAGCTCTCCATGCAATCATTCTTAGGACACGATCAACAAGAGCCTAGCAAAAACAACATCTCTCGTGACTCAGAGCAAATGTTTAGTCTTAACTGTGAACATGACCAAATTGTTGACATATGTTTTCTCCCTGGATATACATTGGAACTTAAAGGAAGGCAACATTTGTTTCTTTTACACATATGTTTCTGACAAATTAATGTGTGAAAATATGTTTGCATTCATCATCTGTTTCTCTGGTGTTTAAAAATAATTCCTAAGCCCATCAGTTTTGTATTCAGTATCATAAACTGAAAGAATGCCAAATTCTAACTACAAACTATATATTTGCTACTATTGTTGTTATTATTATCTACACAGATTAAAAATCATACATCTGCTATAGTGTTCAACCAAAGGGAAAATGCATTTGTCTAATGAAGAGCCATTTAACAGGCTCCACTCTAAAAGAGCTAAACATATATCCTGTTCCTCCCCCACCACTCCCCCATAATTATTCTCCAGGGTAATGGAAAATAAATTGTTTTTGAATTATAACCACTGACCACTTTGCACATTTCTTTTTTATTTTAAGTAAATGCTATTTCATCTGGTGAACATTTCTTTAGGGTTTTTAGTAAAAATGCCAGAGTGCTGAGCACAATAAAATGGATTTCTGAAGATTGGCATGCTTCTAATCAAAACTGAGTTCAAGATCTTAGAATTTGTCTGGGATTCAGAAAAATTCCTGCTGCATCCTAGGATTCTGAATCCAGATTTGCCTTGAATTCATTCCTTGTCCTTGCAGGCCAGAGAGATAGAATTTAAATATTACTGTTTTAGCAATTCAAAAGTTCAGAATGTTGGTGTATGAAATCTAGAATATCGACATGACTGAAATATTGAAAACCAGAATTTATCCCCTATAATAATGTTCCTAATGTTTTGAATTATTTTTTACTTGCAATAAAGTTGGAGAAGATTCCCAATTTTAGGATTCAATTTTATCTTAAATTTGACTGCTCATCAAAATTATAATTATTTGCTAGCTACTTCTAACTTCCCCATGCTATTCATATGAGTTTGGAGCATTTCTAGATTTCACAGTCTTTTTTGGCAAAACTAATGCTATCTAGGTCCCTTTGTAGGGTTTTTGTAGAGTTTATGCTTAATATGGGTTTGTAGAATTTTCTTCTAGTCCCAAATAAAGACACAATGAAAGAAAACTGCTACAGTCTCCCTTTACTTGACTCTAAGATTAGTCAATCTCACACAGCTTGGATACTGGAAGACAAATACTCAAGAGACAGGATTCTTTATTTATACGATTTAGTGAGGCTAGGACAAGAGGCAATGGGTAGAAACTAATCAAGGGGAGAAGCAACTTAGAACTAAGGAGAAATTTTCTGACAGTTAGAACAATTAATCAGTGGAACAGCTTGCCTCCAGAAGTTCTGAATGCTCCAACACTGGAAGTCTTTAAGAAGATGTTGGATAAGCATTTGTCTGAAGTGGTGTAGGGTTTCCTGCCTAAGCAGGGGGTTGGACTAGAAGACCTCCAAGGTCCCTTCCAACTCTGTTATTCTATTCTATTCTATTCTATGCCATGCCATGCCATGCCATGCCATGCCATGCCACACCTCTATTCTATTCCAGTCCTGTCCAGTCCAGTCCAGTCCTCTATTCTATTCTAATGTTCCCATTCTAACTATATCATCTGACATTTGCACAGCCTATGTATACATGCACATATTATTTGTTTGTTTAATTTATAAGGCCATCCATTTTCATAGTGACTCTGGTGGCATGCTATAAAATCTTTTCTAAAATACAAATTAAAAAAACTCCAATATAAGTGGGAAGAAACCAGCACTGCAGCTCAGTTTGACCTAAAACCCTGGGGGAAGAGTGAGGCTTTTAGGATTCTCTTAACATGGCCAGGGTGAAGACCTGACAAATCTCTGTGGGGATGATGTTCCAGAG